>NC_089838.1:325735688-326045688 GCF_035609145.1 Eleutherodactylus coqui
TAAAATGTTCTTTAATTATCGAATGTGACATTGAAAATAAATAAAAAAACTCACAAAAATACTTGGTATACACTAAAATGTCATTTTCTGATGACATGTTCCCTTAACCCCTTAGTTATGAAGCCTGTTTGCCCCTTAATAACCAACTAATTTTTCTATTTCTTCCATCGTTGCATTCCAGGAGCCATAACTTTGTATTTTTTCATGTACACAGCCATATGGGGCTTGTTTTTGGCAGAACAAATTGTATTTTGAATGGCATCATTTTGGGGTGCATATAATGTATGGTAATACTTTTATTATTTTTTTTGGGGGGGGGGGGGGGGTCAGTGAAAAAAAGAAATTGTGCCATTAGTTTTTTGGGGATTTCATTTTATGGTGTTGAGTGTGCAAAATAAATCATGTGATAACGTTATTCTCGGGGTCAGCGCAATTCCGGTAATACCAAATTTATACAGTTTTTTACGTTTTTCTATTTTTGCACACAAAAAAAACACATTTTTTTCTAAGATTTACTTTTGTGTTGCCGCATTCCAAAATTCTTAGCATTTTTAGTTTTGATGAAGCTCTATAGGGGCTTGCTGTTTTTGGAATGAACTCTAGACTTCACTTATCCCATTTTTAAAAGCATAACATTTTGATTGCTTTTTTTCCATTTTTTTTTGAGGCAAGAGTAACAAAATTTGCAATTCTGGCATGTTTTTTATTTTTTGAATTTATAATGGCATTTACCATGCCAGGCTCATCTTCCTATCCAGTCATGTTTGGATGCTTCTGCCCTGTGCTAGTCACTGTAACTACTGCCCGCCAAATATAAAATATAAAACTCCGCACCGCCCTACATTGCCTCCCTCATTTTAATTCACCACCCAGTCCGCGCCCTCCCCTCCACTAATGAAATTAGATTAAGTGCCTCTTTAATTCGAACTTCTCTTTTCCGCCTCCAAGATTCCTCTAGAGCAGCTCCAGTCCCCTGGAACGCGCTACCCAAAACTATCCTGGCAATTAGGCGTGCTCTAAAAATGCACCTCTTCAGGGAAGCATGCCATATCCCCTAAACCAAACCCCCACATTACCCCGCCTGATAACATGCTCCCTTTCCCACTGATTGCAATCCCTGCTAGCCGCAATCAATGCACCCTGCAGTCATACTGATTCAGCCACCACACGGCTTAAGTCTGACCATTGTCTATGTGTATAGCATCCCTCACTCTCCACCTCGCCATATCGTGCACATCTCCAGCCCTTTTACCTTCTGTATCACCGTATTAGCTGCAGTATGTAAGCTCATTGCAGCAGGACCCTCACCTCTACTGTTTCCATCAACTGATTATTACATGCAACTGTGCTTTTTGTATTTTTGTATCTGTCCTTCTCTGTTTTGTAAGCGCTGCGGAATATGTTGGCGCTATATGAATGAAGATTATTATTATTATTAATATTAGATGCATTTGCCTGCCCACTGACAATGTGGATCACTTGATGTTTATAAAAAAGAACCAGGCGTGGATTTCACCTGACTTCTGCACCCCTACGCCAGATCACACTGATTATTTAACACACTGGCAATGTTTGCTCACATATGATTGAGCAAAGATTAATATAAAAAAAAAAACATTTTGCCCTCAAGATGCTGTTGCCGGGGTGATGGTGTTGCTTTGATACTTCTCCTCCTTTTGCCATGTTTACTCTTCCTTCCCTCAAAATGAATATTTTCTAAAGCACAAGAAACATTTGTAGCTCTACAGCTTTCCCTTGGAGAAGGTCCGTGCTTGGCTGTTCGATCCACCTGGTAGAATTGGTCCTTTGCAAGCTTTATGAAATTGCTTTTAAAACAAGCAGCACACCTGCTTTCTCGCGTAGCAACATTTTTGATAGCTCTACAGCTGTTCCTTGGAGCAGGTTTGTGCTTCAGTGTTCTTTTTACCTGGCAGACTTCACCTTGTAAAATTTATGACAGTTTTTTTTTAAAACAAGCAGCTTATCTGATGTTTTCCTTGGCACCATATTTGATCTAGGAAAACCTTTATGGTACTTCGTTTGTTTTCAGTTACACCCATGTGCTACGATAGGCCCCTACACCACTGTACACTATATTTACCAATTTTTGGGAGGAGCACAATGTTCTCCAGATGTGTAACTATATTCCCATGCAATTTGGTGGGGGTGGGGGCTTGGCTGCATTAGGGAACTTCTAGAGGGCAAATTAGCGAACTTGATTTTTACTCCCATTGACTTTAATGGGAGTCAGAATTTACTGTCCAGATTCATGATGCTTTTCATGAAATTGTCCTGATACTGACAAGAATGGATTACTCCCCTAATTATATTCACACACATGGACCAGATCATCATACTGTCTGTAATCATCACACACATAGACCAGACCTTCATAACATCTTCTATCATCACACACATGGACCAGACCACCATAACATCTGTTATATTCACACACATAGACCAGACCATCAGAATATGTTATTCTCACACACATGGACCAGACCACCATAACATCTGTTATCATCACACACATGAACCAGACCACCATAACATCTGTTATCATCACACACATGAACCAGACCTTCGTAACATCTGTTATCATCACACACATGGACCAGACCACCATAACATCTGTTATCATCACACACATGGACCAGACCACCATAACATCTGTTATCATCACACACATGAACCAGACCTTCGTAACATCTGTTATCATCACACACATGGACCAGACCACCATAACATCTGCTATCATCACACACATGGACCAGACCACCATAACATCTGTTATCACACACATGGAGCAGACCACCATAACATCTGTTATCATCACACACATGGACCAGACCACCATAACATCTGTTATCACACACATGGAGCAGACCACCATAACATCTGTTATCATCACACACATGGACCAGACCATCATAACATCTGTTATCATCACACACATGGAGCAGACCACCATAACATCTGTTATCATCACACACATGGAGCAGACTATTATACAATGCAGACAAGTTTATATAAGAAAGAATCCAATATAATAATTATGACAAACTTTCCATGTTGCTTCACTTATCAGATGGGGTTGTCTTCTGCTGGGCATGATAGGCTGTGTTGAAATCTGGGTTCATCTGAGGATCCCCTGGGCCTGTGGGTTAAGAATACCCTGTAAAGATGAGCGAGCATGCTCGTTTAAGGCTGCTACTCGATCGAGTAGCAGTCTTATCGAGTAACTGTGTACTCGCCTGAGCAGCATGCGGAGGGATGGTGGGGGCCAGTGGGGGGGAGAGAGAGTGAGATCACTCTCCCCCTGCTCTCCCCGCCCTTCCCCTGCATGCTGCTCAGGCGAGTACACAGTTACTCGATAAGACTGCTACTCAATCGAGTACCAGCCTTAAACGAGCATGCTTGCTCATGTCTAATACCCTGATCTGATACACTCTTTGTCAGAAAACATCAAGTACCTAGGAGGAGTTGTCATTTTGCAGCAAAATTTAGCATGCAGTTTCATTTCAGACAGATTTGCTAATGATTAGTTGTGGTGTGATTAGGGCCACCTGAAGTCCTAAAAGTGGTTTCAGCTTTGACCTATAAAAATGCTCTCAGCGGGGGTGCATTATTGCAATGCGAGAAACTAGATGGTCATATCAATGAATTGCCAGCTAATTGGGCTTTTCTGACCCGACTGTTAGGAGCTGTAGGGACTAATGGATGCGTGACGGCACACATATTGGCTACAAATAGCAAAGGTGTTCCTGGAATATCTCCACAACATTGCCACACTTCGGTAGCCTGCCCGGTCACCTGATTTATCACGAACTGAACATGTATGAAACCATCTGGGTTACCAACTTCAACAGCCTTAGGGTTTGCATGATCTAGAGTCTCATTTACAGCAAATGTGAACTGATATGCCGCAGGATACCATATGGAACCTGTATGCCTCCATGCCCACCGGTATCAGATGTTGTATCCAAGCTAGAGGCAGACCCACAGGGTATTAGAGCCTCCATGTCCACCTGTATCACATCTTGTATCCAAGCTAGAAGTGGCCCAACAGAGTACTAGAGCCTCCATGCCCACCCATATCACATCATATATCCAAGCTAGAGGCGGTACAACAGGATACTAGAGCCTCCATTTCTGCCCGTATCACATCTTGTATCCAAGCTAGAGGTGATCCAACAGGGTGCTGAAGCCCATATGCATGTATGCATCACATCTTGTATCCAAGCTAGAGGCTGTACAGCAGGGTACTAGAGCCTCCAAGCCTGACTGCATCATATCTTGCATCCAAGCTAGAGGTGGTAAAACAGGGTATTAGAGCCTCCATGCCTGCCTGTATCACATCTTCCATCCAAGCTAGAGGCAGTACAACAGGGTACTAGAGCCTCCATGTCCACCCATATTGCATCTTATATCCAAGCTAGAGGTGATACAACAGGGTACTAGAGTCTCACTGCAAGTCGTCAGATTTCCACAAGTGGCCAAAATTGTGGAAACCTTTTGTAAAAAGTGTACTTTTGAGGTTTGATGGCTCATAACACCACTTTATTTTGAAGTAATACCATACAATTATATATTAATGGACAGGTAATTTAATCAGGAATGGCTGTTCAATTATCTTTATTCTATCAAAAGTTATAGCAAAATAACCAGAAAAAGGAAGCACAACTAACTGAGATTGATATAAAGTAGATTTCCTTCATTTGAATGTAACCAATGAGCATGAGTGTTTAGAGAGCCAATGAGGTGCCATCTTAGTTTGGCAATGAGCCATTCGGGTCACAGTAGATTTCAGCCATTGATGTCATGTATTGGAGCTGAGAGGAGCTCCTTTGTCAGTGTGTTATGTGATTGCTATCAAGTCCTTTGGTGTTTTATGAGTTCTTTCATTTAATGAGCTTGTAAATCTTAATAAAATAAAATAAATGTCACAAAGAGTTGATTGGTCACTCAAGAAGTGATGTAAAATAGTAAGGTTAAGTGAACAAGGACACAGTTATCGAGACATTAGAAGAAACATTGGTGGGAACGCAACCAAAGGGGGTATTTTTAAGCTTTTGAAGAGGTATAAGGAAACTCACTATAAAACCAAACTGGTAAAGGCAAGAAAAGGTGCACAACAGCAAGAGATGACAGAAAAATAGAGAGACATTGCCTAGGTGACAGATGAAAGTAATCTGTGCGTAAACATGAGGAAATGGCGCAATGCAATGTGAAGGTGAGCACACGGACTATTCGGCATAGACTTCAGGAATTTGGTCTAAATGTTAAAATTCCAAATAAAAAAAGCCATTTTTATCTCTCAAACAAAGGTTGAAAAGATTAAAGTGGGCTAAAACCTATGTTAACTGGATAGCGGAACAATGGAACAGTGCTATTTAGAGTAATGAGACCAAAATCTCCCTCTTTGGTAGTGATGGCATAAAATACGTAAGGAGAAGAACCAAGGAAGATGTGCATCCTGCTTGCATTTCATCTACCGATGCCCTGGTCTACCATCAAGGCCACTGGTCTCTCTTATCATTTTTTATTTTGCCTCTAATTCAGGAGGGATTTCTTAAGAAGGGCGATGATGCTTGCCACCTTATAAATAGGTTGAGTTTCTAGCTAGCCATCACTGCGATCAAAGAAACCTTAGTTCAGAATGGGAATCTAACCTGGGGTGTGCAAACATCTTTAACACAACAGGTGAAATTGCTAGGCTACTATAGAGTAAAGCTTGCAGGCAAAATGCAGCTTTTTTCTTCCTGCCATTATTTCCGGGCTAATGCATAACAGCATCTACTATTTTTTCTGACCATAGCAACTATTGACGATCACTATACACGGCCCCACTGCACAAAACCATGAATGGTCGGAGTGAGTTTATGGGTGGTTTTGCCTCCCCGAGAGAGACTTTATAGACCAAAGGCACATTTATCCTATAGATTGACTGCAACATTCTTCGCAGTGGAATTCTCAGACTCCAATTTGACATTTTTATTCTGTGATTCTATTGGCGCTTGCTGAGTAAAGAGATCATTTTATTAGTAATACATTCTGGACAGTAGCTCCCTGACTTCTTGATGATCTGCATCATCTGGGGGGAAACGTATTAAAGAATTTAACATCTGAGCTTGAGCTATATTTTTCTAACTGATATGAATGCAGCACTTTTTTTTAAGTCTGTATCACTTACCAGTGCTTTGCATGTTGTACATCTGATATGCAAGAGTCAGTGATGGCAACACTTGAGCCAATGAAATAATCTCCAATCTACTTCTATTTGAGGTTTCAATCGGCTTATGTAGGCGGATTAAGTCCTCTATCATTGCTGATTATTTTGACCACAGTACGGCTTCCGGTCGCCTATCTAATATATACTTATTTTGGATGTCTAGTAATTATCGACTATCCTGAGGTCCAACTCCCAAACATTAGACCAAGAGGGAATATCTTATTTCCTCACTTGTGTGTCCGAGTGTCTATTCTTGTTGTCTGTTGCCCCGTCATTTGAGCACTGAGTCATTTATGCGGCCGGTGTGCCCTAGTTGTGTGTATGTTTTTAATAAATCTATAATAAAAGTTATTCTTTTATGTTTTAAGTCTGTTCTGTGAAGGCCTTTTCTATAAATATAGACTACTCCTACTTCTGTCACACACCTACTGTGAAACACCCAGTTAGTGTTCTGATCTGGGGTTGTATGGCAGCAAATGGTGTGGGCAGAATTTACATATTTAATGGAAATATAAATGCCCAAGAAAACATTAATGAAATATCCGAGCCTTAACTGAAGCCTTCCGCACATGATCTTTTACAAGACAGTGAAGCATTTATATTTCAACAGGATTCAGCTGCAAGCCATGTTGCTGCTGTTGCAAAAAGTGGCTTCAAGATAATCATATTGCACTGCTAGATTGGCCAGGGAATAGCCCAGATCTTAACCCAATCGAAAGTCTATGGAGCCGAATAAAGAAACTTGTTACTCAGAAGTAACCCAGCAATGAAACCCAATTAATAGAATAACTGAATCCTGCAGAATAATACAGCTGCAGAGCTAGAAAACGTGGTTCACTCCATGGGAAGGCATTGTGAGGCCGGAATTAAAACTAAAGGTTACCCAACTTGGTATTAACTGACATGGTGAGAGTTTATGTATATCTCATTTTTCTATGCGTTTCACTTTTCTTCTTTATAACTGTTGTCCCAATAGAAACTCCTTCATGAAAGTTATTGCATTACATTCCTGGTTATTTTACCTAAATGCCGATTTTCATCGAGCGGCAAAAAAGAAAAGTACATGGACTGGAATGAGCATTGCAACAACTGGAAGCAGAAGCCATGAAAGGCCATCTATGAAGCCTATTCTCACAGATCAAGATGGCCCGAAAACCTTTCATGGTACCCAACAACACAATCAAAGTCAAAAATGGGAAGGAACTGAATGACCAACAGAGTATGAAGGATTGGGGGAGGGAATACACAGAGGAACTATATGCCTACAACCACATACCTGGATCATTACATGAGGTGGAACCTGTGGACTGGAGCCTCCATTATGGAGTCAAATATGGTTATGGCAATGAAACAACTAGCCACAAATAGAGCTCTAGGCATAGATAACATACCAGCGGAGCTATTGCTGCCAGTACCAGTGAAAACCATCACAGTGGTGTGCCAGGCAGTATGGGCATCCACACAATGGCCACAGGACTGGGAAAGATCTGGCTTCATCCCTCTACAATAGAAAGGCAACTCCCAGAATTGCTCTAACTACTGAACAACAGCCCTCATTCCACAGGCAAGCAAGATCCTTCTCAAAATGATACAGGAAAGACTGAGATCAGTAGTTGAAGTGGCACTCCCTGATGTGCCAAATTCACATGGAGGAATTCAAATCAAAATTGACCATGAGGCCATGGAATGCGTGCGAGACTTCATCTTCCTTGGCTCAAAAACTGACCAGGCTGGAGACTCTATGCCAGAGATAAAATATGTGAAAGCATTGGGGGGAAGCGCGATGCTAAATATGGACAAAATCTGGAAAAGTAGGGACATCGCCATAGCAACAAAACGCAGGATAGTGCAGACCATCATATTCCCCAGAGCCATGTATGGATGTGAAAGCTGGACTGCGAGGGAAGCTGATAGGAGGAGGATTGATGCGTTCGAGCTGTGGTGCTGGCTAAAGCTGCTGCGTATATTCTGGACAGCGAGAGGAACAAGCGAAGAAGTCTTGAACCGTATAAGAACCGATATATCACTGGAGGGCAAGATGACCGGACTCAGAATCCTGTATTTTGGCCATGTAATGCAAGGAGAGTCGCTAGAAAAATCTATAATGCTTGGACAGATCAGCGGCAGAAGATGACCCAGCTGACAAAGAACACGATGGCCGATACTGTCAGGGCTGATACTGCCATGGATATCATACGACTGAAAGAAGCAGTGCAAAACTGAAAAACATGGAGGGAGCTCGGCTTTAGGGTCGCGGAGGGTCATAAACGGCTAACAACAACAACAACAAATTACCTTTCCATTCATATATCATTTTATAGTATTAATCCATAAAGAAGTGTTATGAGCCATCAAACCTCAAAAATACACTTGTTACAAAAGGTTTCCACAGTTTTGGCCACTAGTGTATTGTAATCACTTACTTATATCAGCGTTACAATCACACAGACAGTTTCATTCTATTCTGACAACTCCGTCTAGGGGAGGGATCGTTTTTGACAATGAGTGTATTATGTGCAGCATATAAAGGCTTTATGTCATTTATTTCTATAATAGAATGAAGTCACTAAGAAAAGTACAAGTGAGATGAAGAATTTAGAACCGATGTAAGAGACAAAAATGATAGTTGATGGAAGTAGCTGTGACTCCGTCGGGATCTGATCTGTAAAATATAAGAGAGACAGGAGACAGTCAGTAAGGTGATGGCAGAAGATAGAAGGTATATACAGTATATAGATGGTGCAGCAATTTCTCTGAATGTCCCATAGATCTAATGTATAACAATCCACATACATGATGCAGGACCAGCCCTACTCACATGTATGAAATGGAGTTTCAGCTGCTGAAATCCCTATAAGAGACTCATCATGGGACGTTCTATGTAGCAGACATTCCTGTAACTGTCCTCCATAATAATGGGGCTTGTAGAGGTCCATGTGCTTCCTGATGAACCATCCCCTCCTGTCCCTGCAGAACTCCTAGAGCAGCCTCATATCTATAGGGACATCTAGAAATCTACTGGCACGTCAGAGAGACGTCCGTCCCAAAGTCATTGCCTGACCCATCATAATATGCATTGTGTTTTAGTTATGTCACCTGTTGTTCTTTACCTGTCACAATTAGTTGTGTCCCGGCTCCGTACTGAATTAGTTTTTTATATTGTTCATTTCCTATACACAGTCTGAGCATCACAAAGCAGTAATAGGTGGAGTCGTCTGACATCTGCAGCCCCCGTATGTGGAGATCTGCTGCTCCTATTATTTCTGTTCTTCCTCTATAACTGGGATGCCCCATTTCTCTGTAGGGGTGGTAGACATAAGGACCAGTTATGTTGCTGAGTCTCCAGTAAATATTAATCCAGAGGACTTCGTTCTCATTATATCCACTGTATGAGCAGTTAAGCGTTACAGACTCTCCTCTCCGACCTGTGATGTTATATGGCTGTTTAATCATGAATCGTGCAGAGGAGGATGGTGGACCTAGAGAAACACAAGAAATTATTACTAGAGATGAGCGAGCGTACTCGTCCGAGCTTGATACTCGTTCGAGTATTAGGGTGTTCGAGATGCTCGTTACTCGAGACGAGTACCACGCGATGTTCGAGTTACTTTCACTTTCATCTCTGAGACATTAGCGCGCTTTTCTGGCCAATGGAAACACAGGGAAGGCATTACAACTTCCTCCTGTGACATTCCAGCCCTATCCCACCCCCCTGCAGTGAGTGGCTGGAGAGATCAAGTGACCCCTGAGTATTTAAATCTGCCCCGCCCGCGGCTCGCCACAGATGCATGCTGAGAGAGATCAGGGAAAGTGCTGTCTTGCTTTAGCTGCTATAGGGAGAGTGTTAGGTGTTATTTTAGTCTTCAAGAACCCCAACAGTCCTTCTTAGGGCCACATCTGACCATGTGCAGTACTGTTGAGGCTGCTTTTAACAGTGTTGCACAATTTTTTTATTTTTTTTTTGTATATGCAGAGCATTGCGTCCTCAGTCTGCAGTCATTTTACTGAGTACTAATTAATACCCAGCTAAGCGTTACAGCAGGCTTGCGCATAATTGTTTCCTGGCTCTGCTGTGTCCGTTACATGATCGCCGTCATCCCGCCACAGGGAAACAGTATACATATATACACTGCATACGGTGTCTGTCTGGATTTTCATCTCACCATTTTAAAAAATTGAAGCAAAATACTTAAGGCCTACCACTGGCCTTTGGCCACTTGACTGGTTCTGCGCTGTGAATTCCAGTAGCTCAGTCATACGCACCAAGTCTCACTACAGGCTTGCGCATAATTGTTTCCTGGTAATGCTGTGCGCTCCGTAAGCGAAGTCAGCCTCCAACCACAGGCCAATAAGCGGCACATTTAATTACAGCGTTCTGTTTCTGCTCTACTCGTAATACACCATGCTGAGGGGTAGGGGTAGGCCTAGAGGACGTGGACACAGGCGAGGATGCGGAGGCCCAAGTCGGGGTGTGGGCACAGGCCGAGCTCCTGGTCCAGGTGTATCGCAGCCGACTGCTGCGGGATTAGGAGAGAGGCAAGTTTCTGGGGTCCCCAGATTCATCTCACAATTAATGGGTCCAGGCGGTAGACCTTTATTAGAAACTGAGCAGTGTGAGCAGGTCCTGTCGTGGATGGCAGAAAATGCATCCAGCAATCTATCGACCACCCAGTCTTCTACGCCGTCCACAGCTGAAACTCTGAATCCTCTGCCTGCTGCTCCTCCTTCCTCCAAGGAGGAACGCGGTTACTGCCAAGGTCCACTTTACAATGGACAGGTGGACAAGCACAGGCGGGCAGGGCCACTATATCTCCCTAACGGCACATTGGGTGAATTTAGTGGAGGCTGGGACAGAGTCAGAGCCTGGGACCACTCACGTCCTACCCACCCCCAGAATTGCAGGCCCCAGCTCGGTGGTGGTATCTGCGGCGGTGTATGCTTCCTCCACTAAACCACCCTCCTCCTCCTACGCAACCTCTGTCTCACAATCAAGATGTGTCAGCAGCAGCACGTCGCCAGCAGTCGGTGTCGCGCGGCACGGCAGCACAGCGGTGGGCAAGCGTCAGCAGGCCGTGCTGAAACTACTCAGCTTAGGAGAGAAGAGGCACATGGCCCACGAACTGCTGCAGTATCTGACAGAGCAGACCGACCCCTGGCTTTCGCCGCTGAGCCTCCAACTGGGCATGGTCGTGTGTGACAACGGCCATAACCTGGTGGCGGCTCTGCAGCTCGGCAGCCTCACGCATGTGCCATGCCTGGCCCACGTCTTTAATTTGGTGGTTCAGCGCTTTCTGAAAAGCTACCCACACTTGTCAGACCTGCTCGGAAAGGTCCGCCCACACGGACGCTGCCACCCTGCGCACCCTGCAACATCGGTTTAATCTGCCAGTGCACCGACTGCTGTGCGACGTGCCCACACGGTGGAACTCTACGCTCCACATGTTGGCCAGGCTCTATGAGCAGCGTAGAGCTATAGTGGAATACCAACTCCAACATGGGCGGCGCAGTCGGAGTCAGCCTCCTCAATTCTTTACAGAAGAGTGGGCCTGGTTGGCAAATATCTGCCTGGTCCTTGGAAACTTTGAGGAGTCTACGCAGATGGTGAGCAGCGATGCTGCAATCATTAGCGTCACTATTCCTCTGCTATGCCTCTTGAGAAGTTCCCTGCAAAGCATGAAGGCAGACGCTTTGCGCTCGGAAACGGAGGTGGGGGAAGACAGTATGTCGCTGGATAGTCAGAGCACCCTCCTGTCTATATCTCAGCGCATGGAGGAGGAGGAGCGTTGAGGAGGGGGAAGAGACAGCTTGGCCCACTGCTGAGGGTACCCATGTTGCTTGCCTGTCATCCTTTCAGCGTGTATGGCCTGAGGAGGAGGAGGAGGAGGAGGATCCTGAAAGTGATCTTCCTAGTGAGGACAGCCATGTGTTGCGTACAGGTACCCTGGCACACATGGCTGACTTCATGTTAGGATGCCTTTCTCGTGACCCTCGCGTTACACTCATTCTGGCAACTACGGATTACTGGGTGTACACACTACTCGACCCACGGTATAAGGAGAACCTTTCCACTCTCCTTCCCGAAGAGGAAAGGGGTTCGAGAGTGATGCTATAACACACGACCCTGGTGGACAAGCTAATGGTAAAATTCCCATCCGACAGCGCTAGTGTCCGAAGGCGCAGTTCCGAAGGCCAGGTAGCAGGGGAGGCGTGGAGATCAGGCAGCATGTACAGCACAGGCAGTGAAACCCTCTCTAAGGCCTTTGACAGCTTTCTGGCTCCCCAGCAAGACTGTGTCACCGCTCCCCAGTCAAGGCTGAGTCGGCGGGAGCACTGTAAAAGGATGGTGAGGGAGTACGTAGCCGATCGCATGACCGTCCTCTGTGACGCCTCTGCTCCCTACAACTACTGGGTGTCGAAGCTGGACACGTGGCCTGAACTCGCGCTGTATGCCCTGGAGGTGCTTGCTTGCCCTTCGGCTAGCGTCTTGTCAGAGAGGGTGTTTAGTGCAGCTGGGGGAATCATCACGGATAAGCGTACCCGCCTGTCAACTGACAGTGCTGACAGGCTTACACTCATAAAGATGAACAAAGCCTGGATTTCCCCAGACTTCTCTTCTCCACCAGCGGACAGCAGCGGTACCTAAACAATACGTAGGCTGCATCCGCGGGTGGAAGCATCGTTCTCTATCAACATAAAAAACGGGCACCTTTTAGCTTCATCAATCTGTGTATTATATTCTTCCTCCTCCTGAAACCTCACGTAATCACGCCGAACGGGCAATTTTTATGGGCTTCGCCTGCACTCATGCTACAGCAAGGTGTGTGGGGTTGGCCTACACTTTTGCTACATAAATGTAACTGGGGCCTTGTCTATACTGCAACTACTGAAATGTGAAATAGACTGTTATCTCCCTAAACTGCTGCAACGGGAATGTTACCGTGGCCTGTCTTGACTGCTACTACTACTGAAATGGAACTAATACTGTGCTCCCCCTATACTGCTGCTAGCAATATGTTACTGGGGCCTGTCCCTAATGCTACCGCTGAAATGTTACTAATTCTGGGCTCTGACTATACCTCTGCTAATGCTATGTCACTGTGGTGTGGAAACGGAGGCTTCCCAAAGACATGATGGTGGCGAGGCCATTTCCCACCAACGCAGTTACTGTTAAGGTACATAATACCAGTCTGACTGGGGCATGCACTGTGGGCCGAAGCCTACCTGTATTGTATGTGACGTTAGCTCTGCTGAGCATGGCACTGCAATGGGATACATTTATGTACCGCCGATGGGTTCCAGGGAGCCACTCATGCTGTGGGTCCACAGGGACTTCACATTATGGATTTGTACCTGCCTGTGTCAACTTATAAAAAACCCCAGTCTGACTGGGGCATGCAGTGTGGCCGAAGCCCACCTGCATTTAATCTGACATTTTAAGCTGTGCTGGGCAATGCAATTTATTTATGTACCGCCGGTGGCTTCCTGGGACCCACCTATGGTGTCGGTCCACACGGAGTTGTAACTGCATGTGTCTACTTATAAAGAACCCCACTCTGACTAGGGCATGCAGTGTGGGCCGAAGCCCACCTGCATTTAATCTGACGTTACCTCAGCTGTGCTAGGCACTGCAATGGGTTTTGTTTATGTACCGCCGATGGGTTCCAGGGAGCCACCCATGCTGTGGATGCACACGGAATTCCCATTGCGGAGTTGTACCTGCCTGTGACTATTTATAAAAAACCCCGGTCTGACTGGGGCATGCAGTGTGGGCCGAAGCCCACCTGTATTTAATCTGACGTTAGCTCTACTATCCGGGGCACTGCATTGGGACAAACTACAGGAGCAATACAGCGCTAATGAGACGTGCACAGCTACGCTTGCATTGGAGTCCGCTGTAGGCCCGCGATTGCTGAGGGTTTGTGCAGAGGCCTATGTCCTGGGTGCAGTGAAAGTCCGCTTCCTGCCTAGGATTGCTGAAGCTGTGGGCCGAGGCCTATGTCGTGGGCGCGGTGCAAGTCTGCCATGTTTGGCCGCTCAGATCAATTTTTGGTTCATGTCTTGGGTTTCCTAGGACCCACCTATGCTGTTGGTGCAAACTTAGCTACCATCGCGGTGTTTGACCTGTCTGGCACAAAGACACTGACTGACTTGGGTAGGGGGCAGAGCGCAGACGGCTTTCCCCTTGCAGTGTCGATTGAGCTATGCGACACCTTGACAGAATGAATAGTGTGTGGCACATGGATTCCCCATTGCTATGCCCACATGTGCAGCTCCTGATGGAGGTGGCACAGGATTGGATTTCTCATTGCTTCTGTACAGCATTGTGGGCTATCGCCCAGCCCCTTTCAAAGAGGGTCGCTGCCTGGCCCTGCCAACCCTCTGCAGCGTGTGCCTCCGGTTCCTCCTCATGGCAGACGCACTTATAAATAGACATGAGGGTGGTGTGGCTATGAGGCCAGCGTGTGGCATGAGGGCAGCTGAAGGCTGTGCCGGGACACTTTGGTGTGCGCTGTGGACACTGGGTCGTGCGGGGGGGTTGGGCAGCATGTAACCCAGGAGAAGTGGCAGCGGTGTGTCCCGCAGGCAGTGATTGTGCTTTGTTGGAGGTAGTGTGGTGCTTAGCTAAGGTATGCCTTGCTAATGAGGGTTTTTCAGAAGTAAAAATTGTTGGGGGGGGGGGCACTCTTGCCGCTATTGTGGCTTAATAGTGGGACCTGGGAACTTGAGATGTAGCCCCTCGCCTGCCCTATCCGTTTCTGTGTCGTTCCCATCACTTTCTTGAATTTCCCAGATTTTCACAAATGAAAACCTTGGCGAGCATCGGCAATATACAAAAATGCTCGAGTCGCCCAGTGACTTCAATGGGGTTCGTTACTCGAAACGAACCCTCAAGCATTGCGGAAAGTTTGACTCGAGCAACGAGCACCCGAGCATTTTGGTGCTCGCTCATGTCTAATTATTACATTCAAATTAAATATGCTGAAAAAAACCTATAGCACTCATTATATATTTTACACTTATCACATGATTGCTTTATATAATAAAACTGTTTATTCTTAGCAGAAGTCAGAAAAGAAAGTATTGGGCGATCTCATGAGCTGACCTGCTCTATACATGTGAGTGTCTAGTGTTACATATACCTGCCATCAAAGTAGATCTATTCCACCCTGCCTCTATAATAGAGTGAACAATACACTACAATAGATAAGCATTGCAGTGCATTGTACAAGCCAAGAGGAAAACACAATGTCAAGTCCCATTAGAGGATGTAAAAAAAATGTAAATAGAAGTTTAATAGAGATAAGCGAACGTACTCGTTCGAGCTTGATGCTTGTTCGAGTATTAGGGTACTCGAGATGCTCGTTACTCGAGACGAGCACCACGCAGTACTCGAGTCAATTATATTTCCTTCCCTGCATGTTTTGCGCCATTTTCTGGCCAATAGACATGCATGGAAGACATTACAACTTCCTCCTGTGACGTTCCAGCCCTATCCCACCCCCCCTGTAGTGAGTGGCTGGTGAGATCAGGTGACCACCGAGTACTTAAAGTGGTCCCACCCGCGGCTCGCCTCAGACACACGCTGGCAGAGGTTAGGGAAAGTGCTGCTGGTGCTATAGGGAGAGTGTTGGCGTCTTCAAAAACCCCAACGGTCCATCTTAGGGCCACATCTTACCGTGTGCATTACTGTTGTGGCTGCTGGGAACAGCTTTGCACAATTTTTTTTTTTTCATCTTGGGCTTTGCAGACTATTGCGTTGTCAGTCTGCAGCCAATTATACAGAGTATACGGGCAGTACTGGTCAGGCAGGGACAGTGGTAGTGTATAATCCTGTCAACAAGTACCCCAAAAAAGCTCCTCCTTAGGGCTACCTGTGACCATGTGCATTACTGTTGTAGTGGCTCACTATTAGCAAGCTAGGCCTTTCTGCAGCTCAGCGTATAATTTTTTCGGCCTACAGTGTGCGTTATATAACCGCTGTGACCCTCCAAGTGCAGGCCAATAACTGCCTAATTTTTTACACCGCTCTGTGCGTCCCATCAACTTCACGCACAGTGTACGGCCACAATCGCTGATAGAGGGAAAGACATATACACTCTATATAGGCTGCTGGTTTTTTTAAAAAATTCTGGAAAAAAAGCTCCTCCTTAGAGCTACCTGTGGACGTGTGCATTACTGTTGTAGATGCTCACTATTAGCCAGCTAGGCCTTTCTGCAGCCAAGCGTATATATTTTTTGGGCCTACAGTGTGCGCTACATAACCGCTGTGACCCTCCAAGTGCAGGCCAATAACTGCCTAATTTTTTACACCGCTTTGTGCATCCCGTCAACTTCATGCACAGCGTACAGCCACAGCCGCTGATAGAGGGAAAGACATATACACGCTCTATTCGTAATACACCATGCTGAGGGGTAGGGGTACGCCTAGAGGACGTGGCCGTGGATGCGGTCAAGGACGCGGAGGTCCAAGTGAGGGTGTGGGCAGAGGCCAAGTTCCTGGTCCACGGTGAATCGCAGCCGGCTGATGTGGGATTAGGAGAGAGGCAAGTTTCTGGGGTCCCCAGCTTCACATCACAATTTTTGTGTGCACGTGGTAGACCTTTATTACAAAATGAGCAGTGTGAGCAGGTCCTGTCGTGGATGGCAGAAAATGCATCCAGCAATGTATCGGGCACCCAGTCTTCTACGCCGTCCACTGCTGCAACTCTGAATCCTCTCGCTGCTGCTCCTCCTTCCTGCCAGCCTCCTCACTCCATGAAAATGAGACATTCTGATGAGCAGACAGACTCCCAGGAACTGTTCTCGGGCCCCTGCCTTGATTGGAAAAAAATGGTTCCTCTCCCACCTGAGGAGTTTGTCGTGACCGATGCCCAACCTTTGGAAAGCTCCCGGGGTCCGGGTGATGAGGCTGGGGACTTCCGGCTATTGTCTCAAGAGCTTTCAGTGGGTGAGAAGGTCGATGATGATGAGACACAGTTGTCTATCTCTGAGGTAGTAGTTCGGGCAGTAAGTCCGAGGAAGGAGCGCACAGAGGATTCGCAGGAAGAGCCGCTGGACAACGAGGTGACTGACCCCACCTGGTTCGCTAAGTCAACTGAGGAGAGGTCTTCAGAGGGGGAGGCAAGTGCAGCAGCAGGACAGGTTGGAAGAGACAGTGGGGTGGCCAGGGGTAGAGGCAGGGCCAGAGCAAAGACTCCCCCCAACTGTTTCCCAAAGCACCCCCTCGCACCAAGCCACCGTGCAGAGGCCTCGGTCTTCAAAGGTGTGGATGCTTTTCAGTGAGCGCGGACGACCGACGAACAGTGGTGTACAACCTGTGTCGCACCAAGATCAGTCGGGGAGCCACCAGTACCAGCCTCACCACCACCAGCATGCGCAGGCATATGATGGCCAAGAACCGGACAAGGTGGGACAAAGGCCGTTCACCACCTCCGGGTCGCACCACTGCCTCTCCCCCTGTGCCCCAACCTGCCACTCAGATCCAACCCCCCTCTCAGGACACAGGCATGTGCGCCTCCCGGCCTGGACCCACACCGTCACCTCCGCTGTCCTCGGCCCCATCCAGCAATGTCTCTCAGCGCAGCATCCAGCTGTCACTAGCGCAAGAGTTAGAGCGCAAGCGCAAATATGCCGCCACGCGACCCCACGCTCAAGCATTAAACGTGCACATTGCCAAATTGATCAGCCTGGAGATGCTGCCGTACAGGCTGGTGGAAACGGAGGCTTTCAAAAACATGATGGCGGCGGCGGTCCCACGCTACTCAGTCCCCTGTCGCCACTATTTTTCCAGGTGTGCCGTCTCAGCCCTACACCAGCACGTCTCCCGCAACACCAATCGTGCCCTCACCAACGCGGTTACTGGGAAGGTCCACTTAACCACGGACACGTGGACAAGTACAGGCAATCAGGGCTACTATATCTACCTGACGGCAAATTGGGTGAATTTGGTGGAGGCTGGGACCGAGTCAGTCAGGTCCTTCCTCGGTTCTGGTATCTGCAGCGGTCTATACCACCTCCTCTAAACCCTCCTCCTCCTCCTCCTCCAATGCAACCTCTACCTCTCAATTAAGAAATGTGAGCAGCACGTCGCCAGCAGTCAGTGTGGTGCGGCGCGGCAGCACAGCGGTGGACAAGCGTCAGCAGGCCGTGCTGAAACTACTCAGCCTAGATGACAAGAGGCACACGGCCCCCGAGCTATTGCATGGTCTGACTGAGCAGACCAACCTCTGGCTTTTGCTGCTGAGCCTGCAACCGGGCATGGTCGTGTGTGACAACGGCCTTAGCCTGCTGGCGCCTCTGCAGCTCGGCAGCCTCACACACGTGCCATGCCTGGCCCACGTCTTCAATCTGGTGGTTCAGCAGTTTCTGAAAAACTACTCGCACTTATCTGACCTGCTCGGCAAGGTGCGCCGCGTCTGCGCACATTTCCGCAAGGCCACCCTGAGGACCCTACAACATCGGTTTAATCTGCCAGAGCACTGACTGCTGTGCGACGTGCCCACACGGTGGAATTCTACGCTCCACATGTTGGCCAGGCTGTGTGAGCAGCGTAGAGCAATAGTGGAATACCATCTCCAACATGGGGGATAAAGCCTCCCCAATTGTCTGTCAGGTCCTCGGAAACTTTGAGGCGTCTACCCAGATGGTGAGCGGCGATGCTGCAATCATTAGCGTCACCATTCCTCTGCTATGCCTGCTGAGAAGTTTGCTGCAAAGCATAGAGGCTGACGCTTTTTGGTGTCGAACAGGAGACAGGGGAAGAGAGTATGTCGCTTGATAGTCAGAGCACCCTCATGTCTATATCTCAGCGCGTTTTGGAGGAGGAGGAGAAGGGGGAGGAACAGGAGGAGGAGGGGGAAGAGACAGCTGGGCCCGTTGCTGAGGGTACCCATGCTGCTTGCCTCCCATCTGTTCAGCGTGTATGGCCTGTGGACGAGGAGGAGGAGGATCCTGAAAGTGATCTTCCTAATTAGGACAGCCATGTCTTGCATACTGGCACCCTGCCACACATGGCTGACTTCATGTTAGGCTGCCTTTCTCGTAACCCTCGCATTAGACACATTCTGGCCACTACAGATTACTAGGTGTACATCCTTCCTGACCCCCGGTATAAGGAGAACCTTTCCACTGTTATTTCCGAAGAGGAAAGGGGTTCTAGAGTGATGCAATACCACAGGGCCCTGGTGGACAAACTGATGGTAAACTTCCCATCTGACAGCACTAGCGGCAGAAGGCGCAGTTCCCAGGGCCAAGTAGCAGGGGAGGCGCGGAGATCAGGCAGCATGTACAGCGCAGGCAGGGAAACACTCTCCAAGGCCTTTTCCAGCTTTTTAGCTCCACAGCAAGACTGTCACCACTCCCCAGTCAAGGCTGAGTCAGAGGGAGCACTGTAAAAAGATGGTGAGGGAGTAGGTAGCCGATCGTACCACCATCCTCCTTGATGCCTCAGCTCCATACAACTATTGGGTTTCAAAGCTGAACACGTGGCACGAACTTGCGCTGTATGCCCTGGAGGTGCTGGCTTGCACTGCCGCTAGCATCTTGTCAGAGAGGATGTTTAGTGCAGCTGGGGGAATCATCACGGACAAGCGTACCCGCCTGTCAACTGCCAGTGCCGACATGCTTACACTCATAAAGATGAACAACGCCTGGATTTCCCCAGACTTCTCTTCTCCACCGGCGGAGAGCAGCGGAACCTAAAGATTCTTATTGCTGCAACCGCAGATTAAAGCACTCTTCTCTATCACCAGGAAAACGGGGCATTTATCTTTGTCAATCTGTCTCTGACATTAGTCCTCCTCCTGCTCCTCCTCCTGCTCCTCCTCCTCCAGAAACAACATGTCTTCGCGCTGAACGGCCAATTTTTCGGCGTCCCAAAAGGCTCATCAATTTTTCAGAGGTACACTTGTACTCTTGGTACATTAATTTTTCGGGCCCATGCCAACATTCTTATCCAACTAATTTTTCTTGCCTTCGCCTACGCTCATGGTATCTCAATGTTTCAGAGGTTGGCCTATACTATTACTACAGAAATTTTACTGGGGTCTGCCTGCCTATACTTCTGCTACGAGAACGTTACAGGGGCCTGCCTATACTGCTGCTACTTACATGTTACAGGGGTCTGCCTATACTTCTGCTACAGAAATGTTACTGGGATCTGTCTGTAGTGTTACTACTGAAATGATACAGGGGTCTGCGTATACTTCTGCTACAAAAATGTTACTGGGGTCTGCCTATACTTCAACAACAGAAATGGTGGTGGGGTCTGCCTATACTGCTGCTACATAACTGTTACTGGGGTCTGCCTATACTTCTGCCACATAAATGTTACAGGGGTCTGCTCATACTGCTGCTACAAGAATGTTACTGGGGTCTGCCTATACTTCTGCCACATAAATTTTACAGGGGGTCTGCGTATACTTCTGCAACAAATTGTACTGGGGTCTGCCTATGCTTCGGCTACAGAAATGTTACAGGGGTCTGCTTATACTGCGGTGACAGACATGTTACTTGGGTCTGCCTTTACTTCTAGAGAAATGGTACTGGGGTCTGCCTATACTGCTGCTACAAAAATGTTACAGGGGTCTGGCTATACTGCTACTACAAAAACATTACTGGGGTCTGCCTATACTGTTACTACAGAAATGTTACTCGGCTCTGTCTATACCGTTACAGCAGAAATGTTACTGGGGTATGTCTATACTGTTACTACTGAAATGTTACAAATACTGGGCTCTGCCTGTACTGCAGCTACTGAAATGTTACAGGGGTCTGCATATACTGCTGCTACTGAAATGTTAATGGGGTTTGCCTCTACTGTTACTACAGAAATATCACTCGGCTCGGTCTATACTGTTACAACAGAAATGTTACAGGGGTCTGTCTATACTGTTACTACTAAAATGTTACAAATACTGGGCTCTGCCTGTACTGCTGCTACTGAAATGTTACTGGGGTCTACCTATATTTCTGCTACTGAAATGTTACTGGGGTCTGTCTATACTGTTACTACAGAAATGTCACTCGGCTTGGTCTATACTGTTACAACAGAAATGTTACTGGGGTCTGCCTATACTTCTGCTAATGAAATGTTGCTGGGGCCTGTCTATACTGCTACTACAGAAATGTTACTGGGGGCTCCCTAGACTGCAACATAACTGTTACTGGGGTCAGCTTATACCTTTGCTATAGGAATATTACAGGGGTCTGTGTATACTATGGGTGCACTGAGTCTTCCCATCGCGGTGTTCTTTCTATCTGGCCCGAAAAACAACCCAGACTGACTACGGCATGGCGTGTGGGCCGCAGTCAACATGTATTTCCTCTCACCTAACCGCAGCTATCCGGGGCACTGCAATCTGATTTCTTTTTGTACCGTCTGTGTGTTCCTGCTAGCCACACATGCTGCGGGTGCACACAGACTTGCCATAGCGGAGTTGTACCTGCCTGGCACTTTTAAAGAAACCACAAATGTCTAGGGCATGGCGTGTGGGCCGCAGCCAGCATGTATTTTCTATCACGTAACCTCAGCTATCCCGGGCAGTGCAATGGGATTTTTTTTATGTACCGTCTGTGGGTTCCTGGGGGCCACCCATATTGTGGGTGCACACAGACTTCCCATTGAGGTGTTTTACCTGTCTGTCCCCAAAACACTGACAGACTTGGGTAGGGTGCAGAGTGCAGATGGTTTACCCTTTGCGTTGTCGATGAGGTATCCGACACCCAAAGAGAATGAGTAGTGTGTGGACACATGGAGTCCCCATTGGACGCAGGGTCGTGCAGGGGGGGTTGGGCAGCATGTAGCCCAGGGGAAGAGGCAGCGGTGTGTCCCGCAGGCAGTGATTGTGCTTGGTTGGAGGTAGTGTGGTGCTTAGCTAAGGTGTGCCTTGGTAATGACTGTTTGTCCAAAGTAAAAATTGTTGGGGGGGGGGGGGCACTCTTGCCGCTATTGTGGCTTAATAGTGGGACCTGGGAACCTGAGATGCAGCGCTGCATGTTGCCCCTCGCCTGCCCTATCCGTATCTGTGTCGTTTCCATCACTTTCGTAGGTTTTGCAGATTTGCACAAATGAAAACCTTAGCGAGCATCGGTCATATACAAAAATGCTCGAGTCGCCCATTGACTTCAATGGGGTTTGTTACTCGAAACGAACTCTCGAGCATCGCGGAAAGTTAGACTCGAGTAACGAGCACCCGAGCATTTTGGTGCTTGCTCATCTCTAAAGTTTAACCATTTTTGAAAAAATAAAGACAAAATAAATTAAAGGGGTTATACCAGAATTTCAAGTTATCCCCTAACCAGAGGAAAGGGGATACCTTACTGATCAGTGGGGGTCTCACCACAGAAAATCCCTGCTGATCTCAAGAATAGGACTCCTGTGTCCTGCTCTCTTATAAAGGTGGGGGTCACTTTTCTTCCCCCATAGTGACATCACTCTGAATGGAGTGATGACCAAGCATGGGCAGTCAGTGCTGCATTCATTTCAATAGTGCTGACTGAAATATCCCAGTTCATGTCGCAATATCTCAGGAGTGCCATTGAAAGTGAATAGGGCACTAATGCGCTTGCACAACAAGTTCTTCATTCAGTCTCCTCACTGGTGGGGTGTGGTGGTGGGGGCAATCCGTAAGTGAGGAGGACGGGGACATGGAACTTCTGTTGTTGACACTGGCGAGGGTCTAAGTAGTGAGATGCTGCAATGTTGTAGAAAAAGAGACCTCACCGATCACAGTTATACCCTAGGGCAGTGTTGGCGAACCTATGGCATGCGTGCGGGAGGCAGCATGCAGAGCCCTTCCTGTTGGCACGAGCCGCAGTCGGCTGCCCACCACTAGTGAATACAGGCAGGGGCCGCGGCTCCCCGGTATTCTTGTATTGTCTCCACCAGAAGTTAGGGGTGGCGACATAATACATGGGTTTTACATGTTGTAACGCCCCCAGCTTCTGGAAGGCTGGGGGCGTGTGTGGCCTTACCAGTGGAAGCGTCAGCGGCGAAGGAATCAGCAGCAGAGGGGGCGGCAAAGGAGCACCATGGACTGAGGGAGAGAGATCAGCGGCAGCAGGGACACTAGAAGGAGCGCTGGTGGCAGCAGGAGACAGAGATCCGGCGGCAGCAGCAGGGATGCCGGAGGGAGCGCTGGTGGCAGCAGGAGACGGAGATCCAGTGGCAGCAGAAAACGGAGATCCGGCGGCTGCAGCAGGTACGCCAGAGGGAGCGCCGCCGGCAGCAGTAGACGGAACTCCGGCAGCTTGAGCACAGCCACTGTCAGTGGAGGCTGGAGGTCGCGGCAGCAGCTGGAGAGCAGGACACAGAGCGGCTGCAGCACAGACTGTGGGGCCGCTGGGGGAGGATGTCACTAGTACCCGTGGGGGGGGCTGCTGGGGGAGGTGTCACTGGTACCCGGGGGACCACTGGGGGGGTGTCACTGGTACCCGGGGGACCACTGGGGGGGTGTCACTAGTACCCGAGAGGCCGCTGGGGGGGTGTCACTGGTACCCGGGGGGCCGCTGGGGGGGTGTCACTGGTGCCTGGGGGTGTCCCTGGTACCTGCGGGGCAGCTGGGGAGGAGATGTCCCTGGTACCCGGGGGGCAGCTGGGGAGGAGGTGTCACTGGTACCCGGGGAGCTGATAGGGTGGGAGTCACTTGTACGGGGGGGCTGCTGGGGGGTGTCACTGGTACGCAGGGGGCCGCTGTGGTCTGTCACTGGTACGCTGGGGGGTGTCACTATTACGCCGTGGGGTGTCACTATTACGCTGGGGGCCGCTGTGCGGTGTCACTATTACCACTGGTTTATGTTTGCATGTGGCAGAAATGGAAAGGGGTGTTTAAAAATAGACAGCGTGCAGATTTTGACTGCTTTTTGGATGCGGAAATGCTGCAGAATTTTCCACAGAAAATTCTGCTGAGGACAGCAGCGTTCCCGCATCCAAAAAGCAGTCAAAATCTGCACTCGGTCTATTTGAAGTGGTCCTTTCCTTCTTAGAACGACGGAGGTAAAATCATACGTCGTGATAAGCCCTGCCCCCTGACATGTTGGCACTTTGCAGTGAATAAGTGGGTTTTGGGTAGCAGTTTGGGCACTTGGTCTCTAAAAGGTTCGCCATCACTGTGAATACCTTGAAATTCTGCTACAACCAGTTTAACATTTCTAAAATCTTATTTTCCTATTCTTTCACTTGAAAATATGAGCAATAAAAATAAATGTAATTGGTATCACCACCTCACTAGAAGTACTAAACGATGTAAACTATTAAAATATCACATTATTTATCCTGTACGGTGAAAGAAAAAAAAAAACCCAGCAGAGTTGATTTTCTTTCTGTCACTTTCTCTCCACAAATGCAATCGAACATAATCGATAAGATCATTTCAGGGTACATATGAATGTCTAAGATTATAGTGTTTGTCCCGCAGGAATCAAAACCTTCGACGGAAAGTTATAAGAGTTAGAGTGCTCAGACTTGGGGGATGCCAAGCTAATTGTTACATTTCAAGGGTGTTTTCACAAATGTGTTTTCACTCCGGTCGGAGTTTCCATCACAGATGCAGTAGAGAATACTGGAAGAAAATTACTGCATGCAGCGCTTCTTCTGTCCAAAAGCTGGCTAGCTGGGCGGAAAGTAGCGAATCCCCTTATAGTCAATGGGGTCCGCCCAGCGCTGTTCAGTTCCATCCGGAGACTTAATGGTTTGGCCACGGGGCTTCCCTTTTTCTGCTCCCCAAACAGAGCAGGAAAGCGGAATCCCCAACGCAGATGTAAAACCACCCTAAATGAAGGTAAAACATAACAAAGTATTTCATTTCACTACTGCAATACTCATGCTGCCACGCAGAATGCTGTTAATTTGTCATTTTTACTGTACAGTGAATTCCGTAAAAAAAAAACTCCAATACTTGTGACATAATTGCATTTTGTATTTAGTTTTATAAAATATTTATATGATACTTTAAAAAATACTATTTGTCCCACAAAGAACAAGCCCTCATATGGCTGTGCTGATAGAAAAGTAGGGAAGTTACAGCTCTTGGGGAGAAAAGTAACAATGAAATAGCAAAAAATGACCGTGGCAGGAAATGGTTAACCTCCTCCTCGAAATTAGATGCAGACAATATAAATACAAGGGAGAGATTTATTAAGGCCTCATGTCCACGGCCGTGGCGGAGCATTGAAAGGCGTACAGTAGAGATGAGCGAGCACCAAAATGCTCGGGTGCTCGTTACTCGAGTCGAGCTTTCTGCGATGCTCAAGAGTTCATTTCGAGTAACGAACCCCATTGAAGTCAATGGGCGACTCGAACATTTTTGTATATCACCGATGCTCGCTAAGGTTTTCATTTGTGCAAATCTTCAAAACCTACAAAAGTGATGGAAACAACACAGCAACGGATAGGGCAGGCGAGGGGCTACATGTTGGGCTGCATCTCAGGTTCCCAGGTCTCACTATTAAGCCACAATAGTGGCAAGAGTGGGCCCCCCCCCCCCTCCCAACAATTTTTACTTTGGACAAACCCTCATTATCAAGGCATACCTTAGCTAAGCACCACACTACCTCTAACCAAGCACAATCACTGCCTGTGGGACACACCACTGCCTCTTCTCCTGAGTTACATTCTGCCCAACCCCCCGCACGACCCTGCATCCGCAGCGCACACAAAATTGCCCCTGCGCAGCCTTCAGCTGCCCTCATGCCACACCACCCTCATGTCTATTTAAAAGTGCGTCTGCCATGTGGAGGAATCGGAGGCATACACTGCCGAGGGTTGGCAGGGCCAGGCAGCGACCTTCTTCGAAAGGTGGGGGTGGGGGGGGGTCGATAGCCCACAATGCTGTTGAGAATTGATAATAGATTGACGTTCCATCTTCATTCTAATCCTTTGCCACCTCCATCAGGAGCTGCAAACGTGGGCATAAAGGGGACTCCGCTGCCAGCCCAGCACTTCTACACATCTCCACAGTGCAGCAATACTCTGTGTGGGAAGCATGTGTGTGGGCCCTGGGTCAGCCTCTGTCCCAGCAAACACCTTGTGTGGCCCAAGGTGCTGCGAGTGACATAGCAATGGGGAATCTATGTGTCCACATACTACTCATTCTGTTTGGGTGTCGGATACCACATCGACAACGCAAGGGGTAAATCATCTGCACTCTGCACCCTACCCAAGTCTGTCAGTGCTTTGGGGACAGACAGGTACAACTTCGCTGTGTAAGTCTTTGTGCACCCACAGCTTGGGTGGCTAGCAGGAACACACAGACGGTACATAAAGAAATCCCATTGCAGTGCCCTGGATAGCTGAGGTTACGTGAGAGGAAATACATGTTGTCTGTGGCCCACACGCCATGCCCTAGTCAGTCTGTTTTTTTGGGGGGGCCAGATAGGTAGAACACCACAATGGGAAGACTTAGTTCACCCATAGTATACACAGACCCCTGTAATATTCCTGTAGCAAAGGTATAAGCTGAACCGAAAAACATTTATGTTGCAGAAGTCTAGGGAGACCCCATTAACATTTCTGTAGTAACAGTATAGACAGACCCCAGTAACATTTCATTAGCAGAAGTATAGGCAGACCCCAGTAACATTTATGTAGCTGCAGTATTGGCAGACCCCTGTAACATTTGTGTAGCAGCAGTAATGCAGACCCCCTGTAACATTTACGTGGCAGAAGTATAGGCAGACCCCACTAACATTCGTGTAGCAGAAGTATAGGCAGACTCCTGTAACATTTAAGTGGCAGCAGTATAGGCAGACCGCTGTATCATTTATGTGGCAGAAGTATAGGCAGACCCCAGTAACAGTTATGTAGCAGCAGTATAGGCAGACCCCTGTACCATTTCTATAGCAGCAGTATAAGCAGACCCCTGTAACATTTATGTAGCAGAAACATAGGCAGACCCCAGTAACATTTCTGTTGCAGCAGTAAAAGCAGACCCCTGAAACCTTTAAGTAGCAGAAGCATAGGCAGACCCCTGTAACAATAACGTGGCAGCAGTATTAGCAGACCCCAGTAACATCCTTGTGGCAGCAGTATAGGCAAACCCCAGTAAAATTAACAGGGCAGCAGTATAGGCAGACCCCAGTAACTTGTAGCAGAAGTATAGGCAGGCTGGCAGTAAAATTTCTCTAGTAATAGTATAGGCCAACCTCTGAAGCATTGGGATACCATGAGCGTAGGCGAAGGCCGGGAAAATACTTTTGAAACTTTGAAAAATTGTAAAAACATTGTTAGATGTAGATAAGCCTTTTGGGCCGCAGAAAAATTGGCCGTTCAGAGTGATGACATGTTTCTGGAGGAGGAGTAGCAGGAGGAGGACTGATGTCAGAGACAGATGGACAAAGATAAATGCCCCATTTTCCCGGTGATAGAGAAGAGTGTTTTTATGTGCGGTTGCAGCAAAAAGAATCTTTAGGTTCCGCTGCTCTCCGCCGGTGGAGAAGAGAAGTGTAAGCATGTCAGCACTGGCAGTTGACAGGCGGGTACGCTTGTCCGTGATGATTCCTCCAGCTGCACTAAACACCCTCTCTGACAAGACGCTAGTGGCAGGGCAAGCAAGCACCTCCAGGGCATACAGCGCAAGTTCGTGCCACGTGTCCAGCTTTGACACCCAATAGTTGTATGGAGCTGAGGCATCACGGAGGATGGTGGTACGATCGGCTATGTACTCCCTCACCATCTTTTTACAGTGCTCACTCCGACTCAGCCTTGACTGGGGAGTGGTGACGCAGTCTTGTTGGGAAGCCTAAAGCTGGCAAAGGCCTTGGAGAGTGTTCCCCTGCCTGCGCTGAACATGCTGCCTGATCTCTGCGCCTCCCCTGCTACTTGGCCCTTGGAACTGCGCCTTCTGCCACTAGCGCTGTCAGATGGGAAGTTCCTTATACCGTGGGTCGAGAAGGGTGTGCACCCAGTAATCCGTAGTGGCCAGAATGCGTCTAATGCGAGGGTCACGAGAAAGGCAGCCTAACATGAAGTCAGCCATGTGTGGCAGGGTGCCAGTATGCAAGACATGGCTGTCCTCACTAGGAAGATCGCTTTCAGGATCCTCCTTCTCCTCCTCCTCCTCGTCCACAGGCCATACACGCTGAACAGATGGGAGGCAAGCAGCATGGGTAACCTCTGCAGTGGGCCCAGCTGTCTCTTCCCCCTCCTCCTCCTCCCCCTCCTCCTCCTCCAAAACTCGCTGAGATATAGACATGAGGGTGCTCTGACTACCAAGCTTCCCTCGTCTCCTGTTCCGACCGCAAAGCGTCAGCCTTTATGCTTTGCAGCGAACTTCTCAGCAGGCAGAGCAGAGGAATGGTGATGCTAATGATTGCAGCATCGCCGCTCACCATCTTGGTAGACTCCTCAAAGTTTCCGAGGACCTGGCAGATGTCTGCCATCCAGGCCCACTCCTCGGTAAAGATTTGGGGAGGCTGACTCTCACTACGCCGCCCATGTTGGAGTTGGTATTCCACTATTGCTCTACGCTGCTCATAGAGCCTGGCCAACATGTGGAGCGTAGAATTCCACCATGTGGGCATGTCGCACAGCAGCCGGTGCTCTGGCAGATTAAACCGAGATTGCAGGGTCCACAGGGAGGCAGCGTCCGTGGTGGACTTGCAGAAATGTGCGCAGACACACCTTGCCGAGCAGGTCTGACCAGTGCGGGTAATTTTTCAGAAACCGCTGAACCACGAGATTGAAGACGTGGGCCAGGCATGGCACGTGTGTGAGGCTGCCGAGCTGCAGAGCCGCCACCAGGTTATGGCCGTTGTCACACACGACCATGCCCGGTTGCAGGCTCAGCGGCGAAAGCCAGAGGTCGGTCTGCTCAGTCAGACCCTGCAACAACTCGGGGGCCGTGTGCCTCTTGTCACCTAGGCTGAGTAGTTTCAGCACGGCCTGCTGATGCTTGCCCACCGCTGTGCTGCCGCGCTGCACCACACCGAATGCTGGTGACGCGCTGCTCACGTTTCTTAATTGAGAGGTAGAAGTTGCGTAGGTGGAGGAGGAGTGGGAGGGTTTAGAGGCGGTGGCATAGACCGCCGCAGATACCAGAACCGAGGAAGGACCCGCAATTCTGGGTGTGGGTAGGACGTATGCGGTCCCAGGCTCTGACTCGGTCCCAGCCTCCACCAAATTCACCCAGGGAGATATAGTGGCCCTGCCTGCCAGTACTTGTCCACGTGTCTGTTATTAAGTGGACCTTCCCAGTAACCCCGTTGGTGAGGGCACGATTGATGTTGCAGGAGACGTGCTGGTGTAGGGCTAGGACGGCACTCCGGGAAAAATAGTGGAGACTGGGGACCGAGTAGCGTGGTACCGCCGCCGCCATCATGTTTTTGAAAGCCTCCGTTTCCACAAGCCTGTACTGCAGTATCTCCAGGCTGATCAATTTTGGCAATGTGCACATTTAATGCTTGAGCGTGCGGGTGCGTGGCGGCGTATTTGCGCTTGCGCTAGCGACAGCTGGATACTGCGCTGAGAGAGATTGCTGGATGGGGCCGAGGACAGCGGAGGTGAGGGTGTGGGTGCAGGCCACGAGGCGCTCGTGCCTGTGTCCTGAGTGGGGGGTTGGATCTGAGTGGCAGGTTGGGGCACAGGGGAGAGAGGCAGTGGTGCGACCCGGAGGCGGTGAAAGGCCTTCGTCCCACCTTGTGGGGTACTTGGCCATCATATGCCTGCGCATGCTGGTGGTGGTGAGGCTGATACTGGTGGCTCCCCGGCTGAACTTGGCACGACACAGGTTGCACACCACTGTTTGTCGGTCATCTGCTCTCTCACTGAAAAACATCCACACCTTTGAAGACCTAGGCCTCTGCAGGGTGGCTTGGCGCGAGGGGGTGCTTTGGGAAACAGTTGGGGGGAGTCTTCGCACTGCCTCTTCCAACATGTCCTGCTGCTGCACTTGCCATCCCCTGAAGACCGGTCCTCAGTTGACTTAGCGAACCGGGTGGGGTCAGTCACCTCATCATCTAGCGGCTCTTCCTCCAAATCCTCTGTGCGCTCCTCCCTCGGACTTACTGCCCTAACTACTACCTCAGAGATAGACAACTGTGTCTCATCATCATCGACCTTCTCACCCACTGAAAGCTCTTGAGACAATAGCCGGAAGTCCCCAGCCTCATCACCCGGACCCCGGGAGCTTTCCAAAGGTTGGGCATCGGTCACGACAAACTCCTCAGGTGGGAGAGGAACCATTTTTTTCCAATCAAGGCAGGGGCCAGAGAACAGTTCCTGCGAGTCTGTCTGCTCATTAGAATGTGTCATTTTCATGGAGTGAGGAGGCTGGGAGAAAGGAGCAGCAGCGAGAGGATTCAGAGTTGCAGCAGTGGACGGCGTAGAAGACTGGGTGGTCGATACATTGCTGGATGCATTTTCTGCTATCCACGGCAGGACCTGCTCACACTGCTCATTTTGTAATAAAGGTCTACTACATGGACCCATACATTGTGATATGAAGCTGGGGACCCCAGAAACTTGCCTCTCTCCTGATCCCGCAGCAGCCGGCTGCGATACACCTGGACCAGGAACTCGGCCTGTGCCCACACCCTCACTTGGACCTCCGCGTCCTTGCTCGTGTCCACGGCCACGTCCTCTAGGCCTACCCCTACCCCTCAGCATGGTGTATTTCGAATACAGCAGACACAGAGCATTGTAAAAAATTAGTCAATTATTTGCCTGCACTTGGAGGCTGACAGCGGTTATGTTACGCACACTGTGGGCCAAAAAAATAATACGCTTGGCTGCAGAAAGGCCTAGCTGGCTAATAGTGAGCCACTACAACTCTTAGCAGCTAGCCCTAAGCAGGAGCTTTTTTGGGGTACGTGTTGACAGGATTCTACACTAGTACTGTCCCTGCCTCACCAGTACTGCCCCTATACTCTGTATAATTGGCTGCAGACTGAGAACACAATAGTCTGCAGAGCCCAAGATGAAAAAAAAAATGGTGCAAAACTGCTCCTAGCAGCCACAACAGTAATGCACACAGTAAGATGTGGCCCTAAGAAGGACCGTTGTGGTTCTTGAAGATGCTGACAGTAGCCTAACACTCTCCCTATAGCAGGAACAGCAGGAACAGCACTCTCCCTCATCTCTGCCAGCTTGTGTTTGAGGCGAGCCGCGGGCAGGACCGCTTTAAATACTCAGCGGTCACTTGATCTCTCCAGCCACTCACTGCAGGGGGGTGGGATAGGGCTGGAACATAGGAGGAAGTTGTAATGCCTTCCCTACATGTCTATTGGCCAGAAAATGGCGCAAAACATGCAGGGAAGGAAATGGAATTGACTCCAGTCACCACGCGTGGTGCTCGTCTCGAGTAATGAGCAGTACCCTATTACTTGAGCGAGCATCAAGCTCGGACTAGTATGTTCGCTCATCTCTAGCGTACAGCTGTAGGTTTAATAGTACCTAATAGCTGCGGCATAACGCCGTGGATTTCTGCCTCGTGAAACACAGCAAAAATCCATCCGTGGGCATTAGGCCTCAGTCAGACGGGCTTTTTTATGTGCGCATGTTTTGTGCATTTGCCATCCGCATCTATATAGAACCAAAGCTTTTCAATGACAGCGGTCACATGTCCGAATTTTACATGCGCATAAAACTCGCACCTACAAAAGATAGAAATACGTCACAGAAGGGGAAATATAAGTAATAAGTGTAGGGACTCACTACAGGCAGGGAACCTTGACTCGGTTAGTGGGCTGATGTGTCTTGGCCAAAATCCAACTAATGCCTTGCATTTATTATCTATTACTCACATGCAGTGCGGCTTTTAAATGCAAGGGAGAGCCCAGGGTGGCAGTACCACTGTGGTTCACTTATTGATGTGCAGGGCAACCCGCCGAACTATTATGGTGTTATTAATAGGTTGCTGGTCTGCATGGTGCACTACATGCATCAGAAGGCCTGCCACTCTGTATCTACTCTGTGTGGGAGTATACACCAAGCAGCCACCCTCTATATCAAGAGGCTGTGTGAGTGGCTGTCTCATCGGTGTCCCTCACAGGTGTAATTAGCTCCCTCATTTGGTAGTCTGCTGCCTGCATAATGAGGGGATGCAGCTATCTGCCCTCCTTAGTCAGTAAGGATATGGCCATTTTCTGTGATTGTACAAAAGATAGAACATATGGGTGGCAATAGACGTGGTCACACATTTTTTTTATGCACAAATAAACTCCCGTCTGACTGAGCCCTCAAGTAGTTGCTTGGGAATTTATAAAATTCAATCCTTTTTGCCCGCACAGTGAACACTAAGCATACTAATAGGATGACACTTCATGTTCTGTAGCGATCACTTCTCAGTCATCATCTCTATAGGCAGGATTACAGTGAGACTTAATATATATAACAGGATCCACTATTCGCAGTAGGTGATGTCACAGCTTATCCACTCCCTCTGCATGCCCACAATATCCTTCCTTGGATGTCTATAAATTATGGTCAATTCACAGAGTGGCAGTGAAGAATCAATCTAATCGTATAAAATTCACCTTTATTAAGGTACAGTCTAAAAAGGAAGGCGAAAGGAAGCACCTGCCTATATAGACCCTAGAAAAAAACAGTAAACCAAAACTATATATATATATTATAAACAAACAAATATATAGAGGGCGTAGGAGAGTTGATTCTAGAGGTACTAATGAATGTTCAACCACTGGGTCAAATTAGCCCAATAGTAGAATCCAATAACAAGAGGCAGTGAATCACAAAAGGTAATGGAGCATATAAAGGTGATGATGATAGTTTGCTCTAACCACCCATATGCCTCCAGTAAACCTCTGTATGGAAAATACCTAAAAACAGGGATAATGAAGTCCCTGAGAAAAAATAACTATAAGCAGAATAACCTGTCTGAGAGATTTCCACGCCAACTAATGTAATATTAAAATTCAAATATTAAGTGATTATAGATGTTCCATCCATAAGTTAAAAAGGAAACACTAATGAGTAGCTGAGAGCAGTCGGAGAGTGCAAGCAGACTGGGCTATAAACTCAGCTCATAGATAACTGCTAGAGCTAAATAACGCAGTATTTTCTGCGGGAAAGGATGGGGTAGCAAAAAACACTGGAATGCATGAGATTATCGTTGCATCTGATCCTGTGCTGCTTTCTTAGTTAGCTATGAGTATATCCTCCAGTGGGCAACATGTACCCCCTTCTGAGTTAGTTAGGAGTGCATCTAGTAATGGTCATCACTAGAGATGAGCGAACGTACTCGTCCGAGCTTGATACTCGTTCGAGTATTAGCGTGTTCGAGATGCTCGTTACTCGTAACGAGTACCACGCGATGTTCCGGTTACTTTCACTTTCCTCTCTGAGACGTTAGCGCGCTTTTCTGGCCAATTGAAAGACAGGGAAGGCATTACAACTTCCCCCTGCGACGTTCAAGCCCTATACCACCCCCCTGCAGTGAGTGGCTGGCGAGATCAGGTGTCACCCGAGTATAAAAATCGGCCCCTCCCGCGGCTCGCCTCAGATGCATTGTGAGATAGCTAAGGGACAGTGCTGTTGGTGCCGGAGCTGCTATAGGGAGAGTGTTAGGAGTTAGTGTAGGCTTCAAGAACCCCAATGGTCCTTCTTAGGGCCACATCTAACTGTGTGCAGTACTGTGGAGGCTGCTTTTAGCAGTGTTGCACATTTTTTTTTTTTGGTATATCGGCCGTGCAGAGCATTGCGCCCTGCAGTAATACTCCAGGGATAGAATTGTGTAGGCAGGGCCAGAAGACATATATTATAGATTGAATATACGCAGTGGTCCTTTTCAAAAAAATATTGAAAAAAAATCTATTTGGCCTGCCTGTCACTGTGCTCAGAGTTCTGGGTCCGTGTCTGCTGGGGGTAGTAGTTCTCCAAATAAATACGCAGCCAGCTAAGTGTTACAGCAGGCTTGCACCAAATTATTTCCTGGCTCTGAAATCACCGGTCTGTTGCAGTTAATAGTGCAACACTGCAGTTCCGTGACACACATCAGGGACAGAATTGTGTAGGCAGGGCCAGAAGACATATAATATTGATTGAATATACGCAGTGGTCCTTTTGAAAAAAATATTTGAAAAAAATCTATTTGGCCTGCCTGTCACTCTGCTCAGTGTTGTGGGTCCGTGTCTGCTGGGGGTAGTATTTCTCCAAATAAATACGCAGCCAGCTAAGTATTACAGCTGGCTTGCGCCAAATTATTTCCTGGGGTTCCGTAAATGAAGTGAGCCTCCAACCACAGGCCAATAAGCGACACATATAATTACAGCGTTGTGTTTCTGCATTCCTGGTAATACAGCATGCTGAGGGGTAGGGGTAGGCCTAGAGGACGTGGGCGCGGCCGAGGACGCGGAGGCCCTAGTCCGGGTGTGGGCACAGGCCGAGCTCCTGATCCAGGTGTATCGCAGCCGACTGCTGCGGGATTAGGAGAGAGGCACGTTTCTGGCGTCCCCACATTCATAGCACATTTAATGGGTCCACGCGGTAGACCTTTATTAGAAAATGAGCAGTGTGAGCAGGTCCTGTCGTGGATGGCAGAAAGTGCTTCCAGCAACCTATCGTCCAAACAGAGTTCTGCGCCGTCCACTGCTGCAACTCAGAATCCTCTGGCTGCTGCTCCTCCTTCCTCCCAGCCTCCTCACTCCATGAAAATGAGACATTCTGAGGAGCGGGCAGACTCCCAGGAACTGTTCTCGGGCCCCTGCTCAGATTGGGCAGCAGTGGTTCCTCTCCCACCAGAGGAGTTTATCGTGACTGATGCCCAACCATTGCAAAGTTCCCAGGGTCCGGGGGATGAGGCTGGGGACTTCCGGCAACTGTCTCAAGACCTTTCAGTGGGTGAGGAGGCCGATGACGATGAGACACAGTTGTCTATCAGTGAGGTAGTAGTAAGGGCATTAAGTCCGAGGGAGGAGCGCCATGCCACCCTGCAGAGGCCGAGGTGCTCAAAGGTCTGGCAGTTTTTCACTGAGAGTGCAGACGACCGACGAACAGTGGTGTGCAACCTTTGTCGCGCCAAGATCAGCCGGGGAGCCACCACCAGCCTCACCACCACCAGCATGCACAGACATATGATGGCCAAGCACCCCACAAGGTGGGACGAAGGCTGTTCACCGCCTCCGGTTTGCACCGCTGCCTCTCCCCCTGTGCCCCAACCTGCCACTGAGATCCAAGCCCGCTCTGAGGACACAGACACTACCGTCTCCTGGCCTGCACCCACCCCCTCACCTCCGCTGTCCTCGGCCCCATCCACCAATGTCTCTCAGCGCAGCGTCCAGCCGTCGCTAGCGTAAGTGTTTGAGCGCAAGCGCAAGTACGCCGCCACGCACCCGCACACTCAAGCGTTAAACGTGCACGTAGCCAAATTTATCAGCCTGGAGATGCTGCCGTATAGGGTTGTGGAAACGGAGTCCTTCAAAAGTATGATGGCGGCGGCCCCGCGCTACTCAGTTCCCAGTCGCCACTACTTTTCCCGATGTGCCGTCCCAGCCCTGCACGACCACGTCTCCCGCAACATTGTACGCGCCCTCACCAACGCGGTTACTGCCAAGGTCCACTTTACAACGGACACGTGGACAAGCACAGGCGGGCAGGGCCACTATATCTCCCTGACGGCACATTGGGTGAATTTAGTGGAGGCTGGGACAGAGTCAGAGCCTGGGATCGCTCACGTCCTACCCACCCCCAGAATTGCGGGCCACAGCTCGGTGGTGGTATCTGCGGCGGTGTATGCTTCCTCCACTAAAGCACCCTCTTCCTCCTCTAACAGGAGGAGGAGGAGGAGGAGGAGGAGGATCCTGAAAGTGAGGACAGCCATGTGTTGCGTACAGGTACCCTGGCACACATGGCTGACTTCATGTTGGGATGCCTTTCTCGTGACCCTCGTGTTACACGCATTCTGGCCACTACGGATTACTGGGTGTACACACTGCTCGACCCACGGTATAAGGAGAACCTTTCCACTCTCATTCCCGAAGAGGAAAGGGGTTCGAGAGTGTTGCTATACCACAGGACCCTGGCAGAGAAACTGATGGTAAAATTCCCATACGACAGCGATAGTGGCCGAAGGCGCAGTTCCGAGGGCCAGGTAGCAGGGGAGGCGTGGAGATCAGGCAGCATGTACAGCACAGGCAGGGCAACACTCTCTAAGGCCCTTGACTGCTTTATGGCTCCCCAGCAAGACTGTCACCGCTCCCCAGTCACGGCTGAGTCGGCGGGAGCACTGTAAAAGGATGGTGAGGGAGTACGTAGCCGATCGCACGACCATCCTCCGTGACGCCTCTGCCCCCTACAACTACTGGGTGTCGAAGCTGGACACGTGGCCTGAACTCGCGCTGTATGCCCTGGAGGTGCTTGCTTGTCCTGCGGCTAGCGTCTTGTCAGAGAGGGTGTTTAGTGCGGCTGGGGGAATCATCACAGATAAGCGTACCTGCCTGTCAACCGACAGTGCCGACAGGCTAACACTCATCAAGATGAACAAAGCCTGGATTTCCCCAGACTTCTCTTCTCCACCAGCGGACAGCAGCGATACCTAAGCAATACATAGGCTGCACCCGCGGATGGAAGCATTGTTCTGTATCCCCATCAAAAACGGGGACCTTTTCGCTTCATCAATCTGTGTCTAATATTCCTCCTCCTCCTCCTGCTCCTCCTCCTGAAACCTCACATAATCACACCGAACGTGCAATTTTTCTTAGGCCCACAAGGCTCACTCATATAATTTTTCTAAACAATTTTTATACGTTTCAATGCTCATTAAAGCGTTGAAACTTTCACCTCAACCAATTTTTATTTTAACTGGGCTGCCTCCAGGCCTAGTTACCAATTAAGCCACATTAACCAAAGCGATTAATGGGTTTCACCTGCCCTCTTGGTTGGGCACGGGCAATTTTTCTGAGGTACATTAGTACTGTTGATACACCAATTTTTGTGGGCCCTCGCCTACAGTGTAAGCAAATTAATTTTTAGCCCACCTGCATTACAGCTGACGTTACATCAGCTGTGTTGGGCACTGCAATGGGATATATTTATGTACCGCCGCTGGCTTCCTGGCACCCACCCATGCTGTGGGTCCACAGGGAGTTGTAAATGCATCTGTTTCCACTACTAAAGAACCCCAGTCTGACTGGGGCATGCAGTGTGGGCCGAAGCCCACTTGCATTAAACATGACATTACTACCTCAGCTGTGTTGGGCAATGCAATGGGATATATTTATGTACTGCTGGTGGGTTCCTGGCACCCACCCATGCTGTGGGTCCACAGGGAGTTGTAAATGCATCTGTTTCCACTTCTAAAGAACCCCAGTCTGACTGGGGCATGCAGTGTGGGCCGAAGCCCACCTGCATTAAGCACGACATTACATCAGCTGTGATGGGCACTGCAATGGGATATATTTATGTACCGCCGCTGGCTTCCTGGCACCCACCCATGCTGTGGGTCCACAGGGAGTTGTAAATGCATCTGTTTCCACTACTAAAGAACCCCAGTCTGACTGGGGCATGCAGTGTGGGCCGAAGCCCACCTGCATTAAACATGACATTACTACCTCAACTGTGTTGGGCAATGCAATGGGATATATTTATGTACCGCCGGTGGGTTCCTGGCACCCACCCATGCTGTGGGTCCACAGGGAGTTTTAAATGCATCTGTTTCCACTTCTAAAGAACCCCAGTCTGACTGGGGCATGCAGTGTGGGCCGAAGCCCACCTGCATTAAGCACGACATTACATCAGCTGTGATGGGCACTGCAATGGGATATATTTATGTACCGCCGGTGGGTTCCAGGGAGCCACCCATGCTGTGGGTGCACACGGAATTCCCATTGCGGAGTTGTACCTGCCTGTGACTATATATATAAAAAAACGCGGTCTGACTGGGGCATGCAGACACCTTGACAGAATGAATAGTGTGTGGCACATAGGTTCCCCATTGCTATGCCCACGTGTGCAGCTCCAGATGGAGGTGGCACAGGATTGGATTTCTCATTGCTTCTGTACAGCATTGTGGGCTATCGCCCCACCACTTTTAAAGAGGGTCGCTGCCTAGCCGTGCCAACCCTCTGCAGTGTGTGCCTGCTTTTCCTGTGGCAGACGCACTTATAAATAGACATGAGGGTGGCGTGGCATGAGGGCAGCTGAAGGCTGGGCAGGGACAGTTTGGTGTGCGCTGTGGGGGGGAGGGGGGGCGGTTGGTCAGCATGTAACCCAGGAGAAGTGGCAGTGGAGTGTCATGCAGGCAGTGATTGTGCTTTGTTGGAGGTAGTGTGGTGCTTAGCTAAGGTATGCATTGCTAATGAGGGCTTTTCAGATGTAAAAGTTGTTGGGGGGGGGCACTCTTGCTGCTATTGTGGCTTAATAGTGGGACCTGTGAACTTGAGATGCAGCCCAGCATGTAGCCCCTCGCCTGCCCTATCCGTTTCTATGTCGTTCCCATCACTTTCTTGAATTGCCCAGATATTCACAAATGAAAACCTTAGCGAGCATCGGCGATATACAAAAATGCTCGGGTCGCCCATTGACTTCAATGGGGTTCGTTACTCGAAACGAAACCCTCGAGCATCGCGAAAAATTCGTCTCGAGTAACGAGCACCCGAGCATTTTGGTGCTCGCTCATCTCTAGTCATCACAAGCAACTCCAGATCATCCATCTTTCTGATAGAGAGATGGATGAAATGGACTATAGACATCTTGGTAAAAGTTTGAATTTTATACCAGCAACCAGATTAGATCGGTTCTGTTGGATTAAAATGGCATAAATTTCATAAACAAAAGGATAGGAAACTCTTGATTTGCACCTTGGCATTTCTGATCTGCCTCATCTCAGAATGCTTGAGGAGAACCTATGAATGGAGGGTAATAAAGTGGTTGGTGAGGGCCCATTCACAAATCTTAAAGGGGTTGTCCCGCGCCGAAACGTTTTTTTTTTTTTTTTCAATAGCCCCCCGTTCGGCGCGAGACAAACCCGATGCATGTGTTGAAAAAAAACGGATAGTAATTACCCGAATCCCCGCGCTCCGGTGACTTCTTACTTACCTTGCGAAGATGGCCGCCGGGATCTTAACCCTCGGTGGACCGCAGGTCTTCGGTGCGGTCCATTGCCGATTCCAGCCTCCTGATTGGCTGGAATCGGTACACGTGACGGGGCGGAGCTACGAGGAGCAGCTCTCCAGCACGAGCAGCCCCATTCAACACGAAGAAGACCGGACTGCGCAAGCGCGTCTAATCGGGTGATTAGACGCTGAAAATTAGACGGCACCATGGAGACAAGGACGCTAGCAACGGAACAGGTAAGTGAATAACTTCTGTATGGCGCATAATTAATGCACGATGTATATTACAAAGTGCATTAATATGGCCATACAGAAGTGTATAACCCCACTTTGTTTCGCGGGACAACTCCTTTAAGCCCAAGAATACCAAGTTCCCCCATGTAGTGAATATCCCTATGTAGCCTTTTTTGAGATGATTGTTAATGCAGCTCTAAAGAAAATTCTGAGAACAAAATGTAAATTAATAATTTTACATTTGAGGAGACTGGCTAGTCAGGATTTTTCCGGGAGGGTTCAATGGCCAGTCCACCCCTGTGCTCACTCTAGACATGATCACGGCCATTGTCAGTGCCCAAACTAAACCTGGAGTTGTCTCTAAAGAGAACCTCGTTCCACTATGTAGCAGTCCTGCTTAGTCATTCACGGCACTACTACAAACAGAGGTGATGGCTTCTGTTTGCCATCCGCTCACAAAGATTTCTGTTGAGCTTTAGTGATTCTTAGATGTCAGCTATACATCTGATCTTTCCTAATTAGCCGTTAAAAAGTGTGGCTGCTCCCAACCCTCATACACACCTACGGCTTTTAACGACACAGACAGCATTTATTAGGATCTTCCTATTCTGATATTGTTGGTACAAATACCTCTCCTAAGGCGGCTCATATACTGTTTTCCCCATTATATGATAGGGGTTAGATTTATTTTTTGTTCGTGTATCTACAAGTTAGGATTTTGAGATACAAAATCCTTTTTATTCTTGACTTTGAATAAAAGTTACGTTTTAGAGACTATAATAGAACCCTCACTGTGAGAAATTAGTTTTACATCCAGGTGTTCTTCCTGCAACTGTGAAACCAACTAGATTATTCAATTCTATGCGCCAAAGAATTAGCGTCCAAATCTTACGTACGGAATCTAATTCTCTCACTTCCCAATGTCATAGAAACTTGAAATTTGGCACGAGCATTGATTATATCAAAAATAGAAAAAGTTAATGGGTCCCAACTCGATTATTCAATTCTAAGCGCAAGAGAATTAGCGTCCAAACTTTATGTACGCAATCTAATTCTCTCACTTCCTGATGTCATCTATATATATAAAAAGGAATGTATGTCTGTCTGTCTGTCCTTTTTGCGCTACTACACCATTCATCTAATCGCCATGAAACTTTGGGAAGTTGTTGAGTACACTCCTGGGAAGATTACTGGCATAGTACGTCTATCCTACGATAGCTGGCGCGCATGCAAGCATCGTCGACAGTTATGCCCCCCAGACAAAGATCGTTTGATTTTAGAGAAGAGCAAGCATACTCGTCCGAGCTTGATGCTCGTTCGAGTATTAGGGTGCTCGAGATGCTCGTTGCTCGAGACGAGCACCACGCGGTACTCGTCTCGATTAAACGAGCACTGACCATTGAATTCAATGGAGCCGGCAATACAGCCGGCTCCATTGAAAGCAATGGGCTGCCGGCGATCGCGGGATGAATTGTCGGGAAGGGCTTAAATATATAAGCCCTTCCCTGCAATTCATCCAGAAATGTGTAAAAATAAAAATAAAAAAATATATACTCACCTTGTCCCGGCAGATGGAGTTCAGCCGCGGCCAGCGGCAGTTCTCCTGAACAAATGAAAACCTTAGCGAGCATCAGCCATATACAAAAATGCTCGAGTCGCCCATTGACTTCAATGGGGTTCGTTACTCGAAACGAACTCTCGAGCATCACTGAAAGTTCGACTCGAGCATTTTGGTGCTCGCTCATCTCTATTTGATTTCCATCTCAAGCACAAAAACAAAAGGCATTACGAGCAACGGGATGAGTGTTCAACTACAAAATGATGCATCTGCCGAACGTTTCGCAAGACAATTGCTGGATATTGAGAATGCTGAGGTAAAATAAAAGCTGCGCTGTGATTGGTTGCTATATATTATACTGCTGAGGCAACATGAAACCTGTGCTGTGATTGGTTGCGATATATTATACCGCTGAAGTAACATGAAAGCTGTGCTGTGATTGGTTGCTATATATTATACTGCTGAGGTAACATAAATACTGCTGTGCTGTGATTGGTTATTATATATTATACCGCTGAGGTAACCTGAAAGCTGTGCTGTGATTGGTTGTTATCTAGATATATAAAAACGAATGTATGTGTGTCTGTCTGTCTTCGCAGCAATGCGCGACGGGTAAGCTAGTATGGAATAAAAATTGAAACGTTAAATAAATTGCCTCATCCCCCCTCCTCCTCCACGCCCTTTTTGGCATTCCCCATTTCTTAGATAAAAGTAATAATGTGAACTGTGTGGTATTTCCGAAGACAGGGGTAATTACGGGGGCCTGGTTAGGATGGGTACATGGGGCAATAAAACCGGGTATGCCCCCTCCTCTCATGCTTTTTGGGGGGTATTTCGTGACCTCAGCGGCAGGGATGGGGTGTAAAAAGTGGCGCTCTGTGAGGCTTCATAATCCTGCGGCGGTCTCACACAGAAGGCGCTCAACAAGCTGCTGCTGGAACTGCATGAAAGCGAGTGTTCCCGGGGCTTCTTGTAAAATACGCATTACAGGTAGCGGTCTGAATAATGGCGAGCTCACGCGGCCGTATATGGAATCTGCTTGTGGAGGCCCGTAGTGGATCCCAGCTGTGAGCCCGGCCGTGGCGCTGCGTAAGGCCACGTAATGTACTGCGCATAACTGCCTACTCACACAGGCGGTCATGCGCAGTACAACTTTTTTTGTTTGTATTTCACGCACCGTCGCTTAGCGATGACGCGGGTACCCGCAGGCGGTACACAATGTAGATGCGTATGGGCTGCGGGTATATCCACGACCATGGAGCACAATGGGCTCTATGTTGCGGATATCTGCAGTAAAGTAGAACCTGCAGCGTTCTCTTTTCTGCGAGTGGATTACGTAATTCCGACCCGCTAATGTGAGCGGAAATGTGTAATCCAATGCGATTGATCTGCGTATTACCGCGGATCAGACGCATGCGGAATCCGTAATTCCTATCCGATCATGTGAGACCGGCCTAAGGTAGACCGCTACCTTTTTATCACATGACCGGCGACCGCTCAGCAAGGTCACTGCTCAGGCTCTCGGCGACCATTGGTTGCTGGGAGCAAGGAGATTTTAAATTTCCTGGGCTCCCCGTCTCCTGTGCATGTGTCCAGTGTTTCGCCGGTGGTCGCATGTGCAGAATCCAGGAAATTTCACGGAGGAAGATCGCGTTGGTGTGCAAATACAGAGGCCTCTGGTAAAAAGTTTCATCTCCTCTCACCGATCGCATCAGTGAGGGGAAATGAAGCTTCATCTTTTTTTTACTTTTACGTGATCGCCATTATCCATTGGATAACGGCGAACACGTGATCAGGAACCGCTCACCGCGGCCCTCCGTGAAATCTCCAGGCTATCGGCTAAGTTTTGTAGCCAGGAGCAGGGAGATTTTAAATTACCCTGGCAATCCACAGCTTTTGCGCATGCGTCCGCCATTTTGGCGACGGTCGCGCACGGAGAATCTGGGGTAAGGTCCGTGGATAAATCCAGGGCCTTAGGTACGTCATTTCATCCTCCCTCACGGATATGATCTGTGAGGGGAGATGAAACGTTAGCTTTTTTAACTTTTTAAAACTTTTTCTTTTACTTTTTAAATTTTTTTTTTTACCTTTTAAACTCTTTTTCTTACTTGAAATGATCACTGTTATCTATAGAATAACAGTAATCACCTCTCCAGTGACATCCCTTTGCTCCTGGCTACACATGCAGCCAGGAGCAGAGGGATTTTGAATTTCCTGGGGCTCGAGCCCCTTTGTTCACGCGCCTGGGGACACCGCTGAGGACCCAAGGTGAGTATTTTCGCCTCCCCTCATGGATCCGATCCATGAGGGGAGGTGAAACTGACACCTTTTTTAACTTTTTAAAAACTTTTTTGCGATCGCTGCTATCCACTGGATGGGGACATCTCTTGGTTCCTGGCTACCTTCAGGACCTGGGAGCCAGGAGATTTTGAGTTGGCCGCGGCTCCTGGCCTTCTACGCATGCCCGTGACGTCATACGTCTGGCGCGCATGCGCAGAAGAGCGGCGCCGGGTTCGGGAGGACCCCCCTAACCGCAGAACACCTCGATCAAGGCTGGTGAGTAATTTCAGCTGCCCTGATGGATCCGATCCATCAGGGCAGCTGAATCTTTAACTTTTTTCACTTTTTTATTTGCTTTATTGCGATCGGTGCTATCCATTGGATAGCGCCGATCGCATTGCCGGGGATGACTGCCAACAGCCCAGGATGACAGCTCCATGATATCAGCTACCTGCTCCATGTCGGCTACCTGCGGGTACCGACAGCATGGAGCTGTCACGTCCTCAGCTAAGAGGGCATTAATCCTAAGAGGACGCATGTTTCTACGTCCTCTAGGATTAAAGCCCACTTAACGAGGACGTAGAATCCCGATGGGGCCGTCACTAAGGGGTTAAAAGACAATCCCTTCTATTGGTGGTCTGTTGAGGGCATTGTAAGCCCGGTTTCCTTGTGTACATTCCCTCACACATTCTCTGGTCCTGACACTTCCTTACAGTCTTGTCAGAATGGCCCATATGGGTGGCATTTCATCGATATGATCATCCAGCTTTTCGCATTCCAATAATGCGCCCCCTCAGAGTCTATTCACTGGGCAAAATCTCTTCGATTGCAGCATAGAGGCATGTATATTGATCATCAAGCAGACAAAGAGGTCTACTTCACACTCTGAGAGCTTTTTTATAGATCAAGGTTTGAACCACAGCAATATGCTTTTCAGCGGAGTCATTTTAAATGGAGTTTAGAACACAACTTCACAACTTCTAAGATAGCTGTCTAGTACGATAACAACTTTCACAGGAACATAGTAACAGTCATTGATGGCAGCCTTGAATGTCACATAAATTGGCAAGCTAAGGAAGCAATAGCTTCTACCCTTGATAACTCGGCTCTCACCCAGTCACTTACCAAATTATACGTCAATGATGGCATTCTGATCTGTCAGATGCTGTGTATACATTCTGTCAGGATCGGTGGCTTGCGGGTCCTCCGTGCCCACATCGCAGGTCCTGTAACCCAGGCTGCTGCTGTGCGGCGCAGGGGAGCCCCGGTCCTGTTACCTCCCCCGGCTGCTGCACTCCTCCTTACCGCCGTGTCCTTGGCACCCTCTCAACCAGGCATGCTTCTATTCCCGCCTGTTATGCAGGGCTGTGGGCGTGGTCCCCCAGCACCACTGTGGCTCTCTGCTGCTGTCAGGCTCCCTGCCCCAATCAGCTGCTGGAGCTCTGACAGCATTTAAACATCTCAGTGTGCTCCTGTCCTTGCCAGTGTTAGTTTGGTCTTCCAGCTGCACCCGCATGTTCTTGTATTTTGACTCACGTTTTGACTCTCTGCTTTCTGGACCTCGACTTTGACTTTGCCTGATCCTTTTGTACCACGTGCCCTCCCGTTGTCGACTTGGATAGTCTGACTTGCCTTCATGTTGTTTGTTCCAGTGTCTGTCTGTTTGTCAGTCCCCGTGTCCTGCTTCCCTAGAGACTGTAGGGACCATTGCCCAGTTGTCACCCTGGGGCTTAGCCCAGAGGGGCAAGTAGGTAGGGGCATGGGTTGCGGGCTTTCAGGGACTTCCAGTGTCCCGGACCCAAGTCCTGACACACTCATAGAGGGGGAGCCGTAGTGCTCAGGTTGCGAGGAAACCTCAGAAGCAACTACGTTCTGAGAGCAAGACTGAAGGAAAACATTAAGCTCTTAGTGTATAATAGCATCATAGTAAGGATTGAAAAGAGGTATAGTTTGAATGTAACACAAAGACAAGCAATTCAAATATCACACAGAGCAATAAGACACAATGAGGCCATTGAATTATATTATAGACTAGCTGATATACACGGCCTCGCCCGAGTTAATTTGATACAGGTGTTTACGTGTTGTTTGCACGGAAAATTATATGAAGTCGTGGTTACTTTAGAGTAACTGAGGAATAAAATATGTATACACATAGACAAGCGTTAGATTCTACTCAGGCTGCATGTGTATGGATGTCCTCCTGCAGAATATGCCACCCCTCCTGCTCTCCTCATTTAGGACCTAAAGAAAGCTTGCGCTAAATTTCATGCTTTTATGACACTGAGAAGTTACATAGGGGTGCATTTACTTTTGCACTTAGCATTTCGTGTTTGCACGACATCGGGAAGTTAGAGAATTAAATTAGGTATATTGCACAGGGGTGCTAATACTTTTGCCCTTAACAGTGACTCTTCGAGTTGTGACCCCTTTAGGACCTAAAGAATGCTCCTGCCAAATTTCATGTTTGTGCGACATTGGGAAGTTAGAGAATTAGTGGCGAGTCAGTCAGTTAGTCAGTGAGGGCTTTCACCTTTATATATACAGTGATATCTTGGATTAAGAGTGCCTCAGCTTACAAGCTTTTTGACTTGAGAGCAGGCTCTCTCACGAATTTTTGCTCTGATTTAAGAGCAAAAGCCTGGGTTACCAGTCTTGCTCTCAATGGGGCCACCTGCCAGCAACCCCTGCATTGATTTTCAGGGAAGGGCATTAAATCTAAGCCCTTACTGAAAATCATCCCTAGCTGTAAAAATATATACTCACCTGTCCGCCACTGCCGGGGCTCAGGTGTGTCTAGCCGCCGCTTGTTCTTCCTGCATTTTTAACCCTTTCCAATCCACTGTCTGACGTCTGAAGACATTATGATTTAAGGCTGTACAGCGCTGATGTTGAAAGACACGAGTGGGGGTTCTCTTACTGTATATTTCCAGCCTCTCTGCTGTCGGAGCCTATCCAATGTGTCACCTCATGCAGTACTGGCTTTAGCCAGCAGATAGCGCCATGGTACAACAGCAGAAAAAAAGTAAGCCCCCTAGGAAAACCAGGATACAAATTGGATTGGAAAGGGTTAATCCCCACCTGCTGAAAAGCTTCAGAGCAGTGCAGGAAGAACAAGCAGTGGCTAGACACGCCTGAGCCCCGGGAGAGATGTGAGTATATATATATATTTTATTTTTTTACTACAGCTAGGGAATATTTTCAGCGAAGGGCTTATATTTAAAGCCCTCCCCCGAAAATCACTGTGGGGGTGCCGGCGTCCTATTGCTTTCAATTAGGCAACGCCAACACCTATTGAAATCAGTGGGAGAGCTCTGCGATACAGAACGAAGTAATGGCTTTGCCATTTATTTCAATTTGGAAAAGTGATTTAACTTACGAGTGTTTTGGGTTAAGAGCTGCATCACAGAATGAATTAAACTCAACCCAAAGCCCCACTGTACTTAAAAAGCCCAAAAATGTGTAAGAAAGTTCTCTCCATCTTAAATCATCATAAAAATGTTCTAAAAAGATAGATGAAATAGAGACATAGGGACAGAACTATTCAATAAAAAGGCAAAGTATTGGATCTCATTCAATCCTTCTGACTACATGGTCCTAAGACTGAATATTCATTGCTTTACTTTCCTTGATATAAACCTATCCCAGTCGCCTTCCCTTGTTTGTGGTAGAACATGTTTGATAGCCTGAAGCTGAAGGCATTTACTAACATCATTATTATGGAATTCCTTAATGTATTTAGCAAAAGGTTTCTCCCTTTCCTTCTCAATACCCCAAATATGATCTCTTATGTGCCTTCTAAGCTGCCTTATTGTTTTCCCTATATAATTTTTAGGGCAGGTGCACACAGCAACAGATACCACTACTGTCGTTTTACAGTTGACAGAGTGCCTTTTGATAAAACTCCTTTGTACTGGCACTAACAATCTCACTGCCCCCTTAATGAGGGGACATGCACTACAAGAACTACATTTAAAAGTTTCCTTTGGTTTGTTAGTAGAGATGAGCGAGTGTACTCGTCCGCGCTTGATGCTCGTTCGAGTTACTTTCACTTTCATCTCTGAGACATTTGCGCGCTTTTCTGGCCAATAGAAAGACAGGGAAGGCATTAGAACTTCCTCCTGTGACGTTCCAGCTCTATACCACCCCCCTGCAGTGAGTGGCTGGGGAGATCAGGTGACACCCGAGTATTAAAATCTGCCCCGCCCGCGGCTCCCAACAGATGCATTCTGACATAGATCAGGGAAATTGCTGCTGCTGCTGCTATAGGGAGAGCGTTAGGTGTTATTTTAGGCTTCAAGAACCCCAACGGTCCTTCTTAGGGCCCACATCTGACTGTGTGCAGCACTGTTGAGGCTACTGTGAGCAGTGTTGCACAATTTTATTTTTTTTTGTATATCGGGCGTGCAGAGCATTGCGTCCTCAGTCTGCAGTAATTTTACATAGTATAGGGCCAGTACTGGTGAGGCAGGGACAGTGGGAAAGGTGAAAGAGATATACTGCCTATAGGCAGTGGGCTTTTTCAAAAAAAATTGGGGAAAAATACTATATTTAGGCTGCCTGTGACCGTCTTCAGTCTACTGCGTGTCTGCTGGGAGTAGTAGTCATAATTAATACCCAGCTTAGCGTTACAGCAGGCTTGCGCAAAATTGTTCCCTGGCTCTGCTGTGCCCGTTACATCACCACCGTCATAGCGCCAGAGGGAAACAGTATACATATATACGCTGCATACGGTGTCTGACACCCGACAGTCACAGACACATAGACAGTCTGCAGTCATTTTACATAGTATAGGGCCAGTACTGGTGAGGCAGGGACAGTGGGAAAGGTGAAAGAGATATACTGCCTATATAGGCAGTGGGCTTTTTCAAAAAAATTGGGGAAAAATACTATAATTGGGCTGCCTGTGACCGTCTTCAGTCTACTGCGTGTCTGCTGGGGGTAGTAGTCCTAATTAATACCCAGCTAAGCGTTACAGCAGGCTTGCGCAAAATTGTTTCCTGGCTCTGCTGTGCCCGTTACATCACCACCGTCATAGCGCCAGAGGGAAACCGTATATATAATATACGCTGCATACAGTATCTGTCTGGTGTTTCAGCTCACCATTTAAAAAAATTGAAGCAAAATACTTAAGGCCTACCACTGCCCTTTGGCCACTTGACTACTTCTGCGCTGTGAATTCCACTAGCTCAGTGATACGCACCTACGTCTCACTACAGGCGTGCGCAAAATTGTTTCCTTGCTCTGCTGTGCGTTCCGTAAGCGAAGTCAGCCTCCAACCACAGGCCAATAAGCGGCACATTTAATTACAGCATTCTGTTTCTGCACTACTGGTAGGGGTAGGGGTAGGCCTAGAGGACGTGGACGCGGGCAAGGACGCGGAGGCCCAAGTCAGGGTGTGGGCACAGGCCGAGCTCTTGATCCAGGTGTATCGCAGCCGACTGCTGCGGGATTAGGAGAGAGGCACGTTTCTGGGGTCCCCAGATTCATCTCACAATTAATGGGTCCACGCGGTAGACCTTTATTAGAAAATGAGCAGTGTGAGCAGGTCCTGTCGTGGATGGTAGAAAGTGCATCCAGCAATCTATCGACCACCCAATCTTCTACGCCATCCACTGCTGCAACTCTGAATCCTCTGGCTGCTGCTCCTCCTTCCTCCCAGCCTCCTCACTCCATTACAATGACACATTCTGAGGAGCAGGCAGACTCCCAGGAACTGTTCTCGGGCCCCTGCCGAGATTGGGCAGCAATAGTTCCTCTCCCACCGAAGGAGTTTGTCGTGACCGATGCCCAACCTTTGGAAAGCTCCCGGGGTCCGGGGGATGAGGCTGGGGACTTCCGGCAACTGTCTCAAGAGCTTTCAGTGGGTGAGGAGGACGATGACGATGAGACACAGTTGTCTATCACTCAGGTAGTAGTAAGGGCAGTAAGTCCGAGGTAGGAGCGCCCAGAGGATTCGGAGGAAGAGCAGCTGGACGATGAGGTGACTGACCCCACCTGGTTTGCTAAGCCTTCTGAGGACAAGTCTTCAGAGGGGAAGGCAAGGGCAGCAGCAGGGCAGGTTGGAAGAGGCAGTGCGGTGGCCAGGGGTAGAGGCAGGCCAGACCGAATAATCCACCAACTGTTTCCCAAAGTGCCCCCTCGCGCCATGCCACCCTGCAGAGGCCGAGGTGCTCAAAGGTGTGGCAGTTTTTCACTGAGAGTGCAGACGACCGACGAACTGTGGTGTGCAAGATTTGTTGCGCCAAGATCAGCCGGGGAGCCACCACCACCAGCCTCACCAGCACCAGCATGCGCAGGCATATGATGGCCAAGCACCCTACAAGGTGGGACGAAGGCCGTTCAGCGCCTCCGGTTTGCACCACTGCCTCTCCCCCTGTGCCCCAACCTGCCACTGAGATCCAAACCCCCTCTCAGGACACAGGCACTACCGTCTCCCGGCCTGCACCCACACCCTCACCTCCGCTGTCCTCGGCCCCATCCAGCAATGTCTCTCAGCGCAGCGTCCAGCCGTCGCTAGCGCAACTGTTTGAGCGCAAGCGCAAGTACGCCGCCACGCACCCGCACGCTCAAGCGTTAAACGTGCACATAGCCAAATTGATCAGCCTGGAGATGCTGCCGTATAGGCTTGTGGAAATGGAGGCTTTCAAAGGTATGATGGCGGTGGCGGCCCCGCATTACTCGGTTCCCAGTCGCCACTACTTTTCCCGATGTGCCGTCCCAGCCCTGCACGACCACGTCTCCCGCAACATTGTACGCGCCCTCACCAACGCGGTTACTGGCAAGGTCCACTTAACAACGGACACGTGGACAAGCACAGGCGGGCAGGGCCACTATATCTCCCTGACGGCACATTGGGTGAATTTAGTGGAGGCTGGGACCGAGTCAGAGCCTGGGACCGCTCACGTCCTACCCACCCCCAGAATTGCGGGCCCCAGCTCGGTGGTGGTATCTGCGGCGGTGTATGCTTCCTCCACTAAACCACCCTCCTCCTCCTACGCAACCTCTGTCTCGCAATCAAGATGTGTCAGCAGCAGCACGTCACCAGCAGTCGGTGTCGCGCGGTGTGGCAGCACAGCGGTGGGCAAGCGGCAGCAGGCCGTGCTGAAACTACTCAGCTTAGGAGAGAAGAGGCACATGGCCCACGAACTGCTGCAGGGTCAGACAGAGCAGACCGACCGCTGGCTTTTGTCGCTGAGCCTCCAACCGGACATGGTCGTGTATGACAACGGCTGTAACCTGGTGGCGGCTCTGCAGCTCGGCAGCCTCACGCACGTGCCATGCCTGGCCCACATCTTTAATTTGGTGGTTCAGCGCTTTCTGATAAACTACCCACGCTTGTCAGACCTGCTCGGAAAGGTGCGCTGGCTCAGCGGACATTTCCTCAAGTCCTAGACGGACGCTGCCACCCTGCGCACCCTGCAACATCCGTTTCATCTGCCAGTGCACCGACTGCTGTGCGACGTGCCCACACGGTGGAACTTTATGCTCCACATGTTGGCCAGGTGCTATGAGCAGCGTAGAGCTATAGTGGAATACGAACTCCAACATGGGTGGCGCAGTGGGAGTCAGCCTCCTCAATTCTTTACAGAAGAGTGGGCCTGGTTGGCAGACATCTGCCAGGTCCTTGGAAACTTTGAGGAGTCTACCCAGATGGTGAGCGTGGATGCTGCAATCATTAGCGTCACCATTCCTCTGCTATGCCTCTTGAGACGTTCCCTGCAAAGCATAAAGGCAGACGTTTTGCGCTCGGAAACGGAGGCGGGGGAAGACAGTATGTCGCTGGATAGTCAGAGCACCCTCAAGTCTATATCTCAGCGCGTTGAGGAGGAGGAGGGGGAGGAGCATGAGGAGGAGGGGGAAGAGACACCTTGGCCCACTGCTGAGGGTACCCATGCTGCTTGCCTGTCATCCTTTCAGCGTGTATGGCCTGAGGAGGAGGAGGAGGAGGAGGAGGAGGAGGATCCTGAAAGTGATCTTCCTAGTGAAGACAGCCATGTGTTGCGTACAGGTACCCTGGCACACATGGCTGACCATGTTAGGATGCATTTTTTGTGACCCTCGCGTTACAGGCATTCTGGCCCCTACGGATTACTTGGTGTACAGACTGACGACCCACGGTATAGGGAGAACCTTTCCACTCTCATACCCGAAGAGGAAAGTGGTTTGAGAGTGATGCTATACCACAGGACCCTGGCGGACAAACTGATGGTAAAATTCCCATCCGACAGCACTAGTGGCAGAAGGCGCAGTTCCGAGGGCCAGGTAGCAGGGGAGGCGCGGAGATCAGGCAGCATGTACAGCACAGGCAGGGGAACACTCTCCAAGGCCTTTGACAGCTTTATGGCTCCCCAGCAAGACTGTCACCGCTCCCCAGTCAAGGCTGAGTCGGCGGGAGCACTGTAAAAGGATGGTGAGGGAGTACGTAGCCGATCGCACGACCGTCCTCCGTGACGCCTCTGCCTCCTACAACTACTGGGTGTCGAAGCTGGACACGTGGCCTGAACTCGCGCTATATGCCTTGGAGGTGCTTGCTTGTCCTGCGGCTAGCGTCTTGTCAGAGAGGGTGTTTAGTGCGGCTGGGAGAATCATCACGGATAAGCGTACCCGCCTGTCAACCGACAGTGCCGACAGGCTTACACTCATAAAGATGAACAAAGCCTGGATTTACCTAGACTTCTCTTCTCCACCAGCGGACAGCAGCAGTACCTAAACAATACGTAGGCTGCACCCGCGGATGGAAGCATCGTTCTCTATCACCATCAAAAACGGGGACCTTTTAGCTTCATCAATCTGTGTATTATATTCATCCTCCTGCTCCTCCTCCTGAAACCTCACGTAATCACGCCGAACGGGCAATTTTTCTTAGGCCCACAAGGCTCAGTCATATTACTTTTGTAAACAATGTTTATACGTTTCAATTCTCATTAAAGCATTGAAACTTGCACCTGAACCAATTTTTATTTTAAATGGGCTGCCTCCAGGCCTAGTTACAAATTAAGCCACATTAACCAAAGCGATTAATGGGTTTCACCTGCCCTCTTGGTTGGGCATGGGCAATTTTTCTGAGGTACATTAGTACTGTTGGTACACCAATTTTTTTGGGCCCTCGCCTACAGTGTAATCCTAGTAATTTTTATGGGCTTCGCCTGCACTCATGCTACAGCAAGGTGTGTGGGGTTGGCCTACACTTTTGCTACATAAATGTAACTGGGGCCTTGTCTATACTGCAACTACTGAAATGTGAAATAGACTGTTATCTCCCTAAACTGCTGCAACGGGACTGTTACTGTGGCCTGTCTTGACTGCTACTACTACTGAAATGGAACTAATACTGTGCTCCCCCTATACTGCTGCTTCGGAATTGTTACTGGGGCCTGTCTGGACTGCTGCTACTACTACTGAAATGGAACTAATACTGTGCTCCCCCCTATGATGCTGCTAGTGATATGTTACTGGGGCCTGTCCCTAATGCTACCGCTGAAATGTTACTAATTCTGGGCTCTACCTATACCGCTGCTAATGCTATGTCACTGGGGTGTGGAAACGGAGGCTTCCCAAAGACATGATGGTGGCGAGGCCATTTCCCACCAACGCGGTTACTGTTAAGGTGCATATAACCACTGACACGTGGAGAGGACACGTAGTGCCTCAAAAACATCCCCCTCCTCCTCCAACAATGAAAACATTCTTGGCAAATACCTTTGCATTGGTCCGTCTGGTGGCAGTCCAAGAAGTTCACCTTTACCGACACAACAAGAGAGCCCCCCCACCATCCCCGCGCCACGGCCCACTTAATCCTGGCCACATTCCAAAAACCAACTAAATAAAACCGCGCTACTAGGTCCGGATCGCCACCACATTCCCACCAACGCGGTTACTGTTAAGGTACATATTACCACTCTTACTGGGGCACGCACTGTGGGCCGAAGCCCACCTGTATTGTATGTGACGTTATCTCTGCTGAGCAGGGCACTGCAATGGGATACATTTATGTACCGCCGATGGGTTCCAGGGAGCCACCCATGCTGTGGGTCCACAGGGACTTCACATTAGGGATTTGTACCTGCCAGTGTCTATGTATTAAAAACACCGGTCAGACTGGGGCATGCAGTGTGGGCCGAAGCCCACCTGCATTAAACCTGACGTTACCTCAGCTGTGCTAGGCACTGCAATGGGATTTATTTATGTACCGCCGGTGGCTTCCTGGGACCCACCCATGCTGTGGGTCCACACGGGGTTGTAACTGCATGTCTACTTATAAAGAATCCCAGTCTGACTGGGGCATGCAGTGTGGGCCTAACCCACCTGCATTAAACCTGACGTTACCTCAGCTGTGCTGGGCACTGCAATGGGATTTATTTATGTACCGCCGGTGGGTTCCAGGGAGCCACCCATGCTGTCGGTCCACACGCACTTCACAATAGGGAGATGTAGCTGCCTGTGTCTACTTATAAAAAACCCCAGTCTGACTGGGGCATGCAGTGTGGGCTGAAGCCCACCTGCATTTAATCTGACGTTAGCTCTGCTGTCCAGGGCACTGCAATGGGATACATTTATGTACAGCCGGTGGGTTCCAGGGAGCCACCCATGCTGTGGGTGCACACGGAATTCCCATTGCGGAGTTTTACCTGCCTGTGACTATTTATAAAAAACCCCGGTCTGACTGGGGCATGCAGACACCTTGACAGAATGAATAGTGTGTGGCACATGGGTTCCCCATTGCCATGCCCACGTGTGCAGCTCCTGATGGAGGTGGCACAGGATTGGATTTCTCATTGCTTCTGTACAGCATTGTGGGCTATCGCCCCGCCCCTTTTAAAGAGGGTCGCTGCCTGGGCGTGCCAACCCTTTGTAGTGTGTGCCTGTGGTTCCTCCTCATGGCAGACGCACTTATAAATAGACAAGAGGGTGGTGTGGCTATGAGGCCAGCGTGTGGCATGAGGGCAGCTGAAGGCTACGCAGGGACACTTTGGTATGCACTGCGGATGCAGGGTCGTGCGAGGGGGGGGGGGGTTGGGCAGCATGTAACCCAGGAGAAGTGGCAGCGGAGTGTCGTGCAGGCAGTGATTGTGCTTTGTTGGAGGTAGTGTGGGGCTTAGCTAAGGTATGCCTTGCCAATGAGAGTTTTTCAGAAGTAAAAATTGTTGGGACGGGGGGGTGGCCCACTCTTGCCGCTATTGTGGCTTAATAGTGGGACCTGGGAACCTGCGATGCAGCCCAACATGTAGCCCCTCGCCTGCCCTATCCGTTGCTGTGTCGTTCCCATCACTTTCTTGAATTGCCCAGATTTTCACAAATGAAAACCTTAGCGAGCATCGGCGATGTACAAAAATGCTCGGGTCGCCCATTAACTTCAATGGGGTTCGTTACTCGAAACGAACCCTCGAGCATCGCGAAAATTTCATCTCGAGTAACGAGCACCCGAGCATTTTGGTGCTCGCTCATCTCTATTTGTTAGGCATCTATGTTTTCCTTGGGGATTTGATGGGAAGAAAACTCATTACTCCCTCTCCAATATGTATGTCAGGACAGTGTCCGGGATATGGGGTTCCCTGAGATATCCCGCAACCCCTGTCCCTGCCTACTTGCCCCCCTGGGCTAACCCCCAGGGCGACAACTGGGCGACGGTCCCTACCCTCACTAGGGAAGCGGGACACGGGAGACAAACAGACACTGAGACAAGCAACGGTAGAATGGTCAGACAATCCGGGTAGGCAACAAGAGGGTACGCAGTACGGAGGGGTCAGGCAAAAACGTAGTCAAGTCCAAAAGCAGGTGTCAGAAAAGCCGAGGTCACAAGAGCAGTCAGGATAAACGCGGGTGCAGCTGGAGAACCAAACTAACACTGGCAAGGCCTGAGAGGAAAACACACCTATTTAAATGCTGTCAGCGCTCCCGCCCCAGAAGCTGATTGGGGCGGGGAGCCTGACAGCAGCAGGGCTAATCAGGGCGGTGCTGGGGGCACGCCCCCAGTCTCACTGCACAGACAGTTACTAGGGAAGCCAGCCTGGTAGTCAAGCGACTAGAAGCACCAGCTGCCTCCCTAGCAACCCGGCGGCGACCAGTATTACAGCGGCCCGGGGAGATCACAAGAACCGGGGTACCTCTGCGCCGCGCTCCTGTACCCCGGGTGGCCGGACCGGTGGTGCGGGCACGGAGGCCCCGAGAGTTGCCGGTTCTGACAGTACCCCCCCTTCTACGGGGGTACACCGGACCCCCATGGCCAGGTGCGGGCTTAAGCGGGAAAGCCCTGTGGAATGCCTGGACTAGGCGTGGCGCATGAACGTCCCTGGCAGGGACCCACGTCCTATCCTCAGGGCCAAATCCTCTCCAGTGGACCAGGTACTGCAGCCCACCTCTAACCCGTCGGGCATCCACAAGCCTTTCTACTTCATACTCCAGTTCCCCCTGTACCAGAGAGGGAGGAGGCGGGTTCTGGGTGGGGAGAACTGGAGTCACATACTTCTTAAGCAAGTTCTTGTGAAAAACCTTGTGGACCTTCCAGGGGTCAGGAAGTGCCAACTTATATGACACCGGGTTGATAACCTGAGAAACCGTAAATGGGCCAATGAACCGAGGAGCAAGTTTCAGGGAGGGAACCTTAAGTCTCAGGTTCTTAGATGATAATAAAACCTGCTCCCCGACCACAAAAGGTGCAGAGATAGTACGTCTTTTATTTGCGTATTTACGCAGTTTCTCTTGGGAACCCTGAAGGTTCTTACGAACCTGGGCCCAAACTGTGCACAGTTCTTCGGCGGATATGTCGGCGGCCGGATTGTTCGAGACCAAAGGAGTAGAAAGCGAGAACCGGGGATGGAACCCATAGTTACAAAAAAAAGGTGACAGTTGGGTCGACGAGTTACCATGGTTGTTAATAGCAAATTCGGCGAGAGGTAAGTAGTTGGCCCACTGATGCTGGTTATCAGAGACAAACAGTCGCAGATACTGGATAAGTTCTTGGTTCATCCGTTCCGTTTGTCCGTTACTCTCGGGATGGAAAGCGGAGGAAAAGGACAAATTAACGTTTAGATTTTTACAGAAGGCTCGCCAGAAGCGAGCGACGAACTGAACCCCTCTATCAGACACAATATCCTCGGGGATCCCATGTAACCGAACAATCTCCTTGATGAACATCTCAGACAAAAGTTTGGCGTTAGGCAACTTGCCAAGTGGAACAAAATGAGACATTTTGGAGAAACGGTCAACTATTACCCAAATGACCGTATTCCCCAGCGAGGATGGCAGATCAGTAATAAAATCCATGGACAAATGGGACCATGGCCTGGACGGAATGGGCAAGGGCAGAAGAGGCCCCTCAGGACGTCTCCTGAGGTTCTTCCCCCTTGCGCAAACCGGGCATGCGGACACAAATACCCGTACATCCTTGGCCATGTGCGGCCACCAATAGAGTCTGGCCGCTAACTCCAGAGTACCCCTGATACCGGGGTGTCCAGCTAGGACTGAAGCATGTGTCTCCTCTAACACTTTCAATCTCAGTGACAACGGGACAAATAATTTGCCTTCCGGAAGGGCTTCAGGAGCAGATTGTTGAGCGGCGTGAATGAGAGGTGAAAGGTCGGAGGAGACAGCAGCGAGGACCACCCCAGGGGAGAGAATGCTCTCAGGCTCCGGCTCGGAAGGTTCCGGAGAACCAAAACTCCTAGACAGGGCATCAGCCTTGACATTCTTAGAACCGGGTCTATAGGTAACAACAAAATTGAACCGAGAGAAAAACAAGGCCCAGCGGGCTTGCCGAGCATTTAACCTCTTAGCGGAATCTAGATAAGTGAGGTTTTTATGGTCAGTGAGTACAGTAATCTGGTGATGGGCTCCTTCCAAAAAATGCCTCCACTCTTCGAAAGCCCACTTAATCGCCAGCAATTCCCGGTTGCCTATATCATAGTTCCGTTCGGTGGACGAAAACTTCCTAGAAAAATAGGCACACGGTCTAAGGTTGGTGAGAGTGGAGGGACCTTGGGACAGTACCGCTCCCACACCAAACTCAGAGGCATCTACCTCCACCACAAAAGGACTGGACAGATCCGGTTGTACTAGGACAGGTGCAGACGAGAACGCCGCCTTTAGGGTATTGAAGGCCCTCAGAGCCTCAGAAGACCAGGTCCTCACATCTGCCCCCTTTCTGGTGAGGTCCGTTAGAGGTTTAGCCACCACGGAGAAGTCTTTAATGAATTTGCGATAGTAGTTGGCGAAGCCGAGGAAGCGTTGAAGGGCTTTCAACGACCCTGGCTGGGCCCACTCCGTGATGGCCTTCACCTTTTCAGGATCCATCTGGAAGTCGCATGGCGTGATGATATACCCCAAAAATGATATCTTTTGTACCCCGAAAACACATTTCTCGAGTTTAGCAAACAGCTTGTTATGTCTGAGTCGAGCTAGCACAGTCTGAACGTGAGTATGGTGACTCGGCAAGTCGGAGGAAAAAATCAAAATGTCATCTAGATATACAACCACGAACACCCCCATGATATCCTGAAACACTGAGTTCATGTACCCCTGAAAAATGGCGGGGGCGTTACACAATCCAAAAGGCATAACTAGGTATTCAAAATGCCCGAGGGGCGTATTGAAGGCGGTTTTCCACTCATCCCCCTCCCGAATGCGGATGAGGTTGTATGCTCCCCTGAGATCAAGTTTAGAAAACCATCGGGCACCAGCGACCTGGTTGAGGAGGTCAGGAATGAGTGGAAGAGCATACTGGTTTCGGACTGTGATTTTATTTAGCTCTCTATAGTCAATACAGGGCCGGAGACCCCCATCCTTCTTCTCAACGAAGAAAAACCCGGCACCCACCGGGGATTCTGAGGGCCGGATGTGCCCCTTGGCCAGGCTGTCCTGGATGTAGTCCCTCATGGATTCTCTCTCTGGAACCGTAACGTTATAAATGCGGCCCTTGGGAAGTTTGGCCCCAGGAATCAAGTCTATTTTACAGTCCCATTCCCTATGAGGGGGCAGAGCTTCAGATAATTGTTTGGAGAACACGTCAGAAAACTCGGAGAGGTATTCTGGTAGGGGGCTCCCCTCGCAGGTGGAGATTCCCACCTTCACCGCACAAAGGTGATTGGCACAGCGGGGACCCCACTTTACCAGTTCCAACGTGTCCCAATTTACTACCGGGTTGTGCTCCCGGAGCCAGGGGAGGCCTAGGACGACGTCCACAGACAAATCTCTCATCACTAGAAAGGTGCAGGTTTCCACGTGTAAGGCTCCTATAGTAAACCTTACTTCAGGGGTCACCAGATTAACCACCCCTGCTTGCAAAGGAGTGGAGTCCACTCCTGAAACCAGAATCGGAGTTTCTAAACGTAACAAAACCCCGGACAGTTGAGCAACGAAATTAAAGTTAACGAAATTAGCCGCAGCCCCCGAATCAACAAAGGCTTGCCCAGTACGGTGGAAAGCATGAAATTCTAGGGTGCAAGGCACTAACATTTTGGACAACACAGGGAGTACCTGGGCTCCTAGACAGTCCCCCCGACAACTGCCTAGGAGCGGGAGTTCTTCCTGCCGTGGCTTCTTAGCGCAGGTAGCAATGCGGTGACCCGGCTCCCCACAGTAGAAGCAGAGGTTCTTCTTCAGGCGGTGTTCCCGTCGTTGCTCGGGGTTCACGGCTCCCAGCTCTATGGCCTCGGTGGTGGGAGGGTAAAAGGTCGGGTCAGTCGAAGAAGTAGACGTGGGGAGTGGGGTGGTCCGAGCGGCGTGTCTGGCCCTCAAACGTCGGTCGGCTCGAATAGCCAGCGACATGGCTTGCTCCAGGGTTCTAGGCTCTGGGTGGGCCACAAGTAGGTCCTTGAGACCCTCAGACAGACCGGTCAAAAATAAGTCTTTTAGGGCGGCATCGTTCCACCGGGATTCCGTACAATGTTGACGGAATTGGGAACAGTAGTCCTCCGCCATCTTACAACCCTGGCGCAGGGCCAGAAGTTTGGAGACTGCGTAGCCCGCCCGGTCGGGTTCGTCATAAATTTGACCCAGGGCGGAAAAAAAGGCGTCAAGGGATAGTCGGGCTGGAGAGCCAGCTGGTAGCGAGAAAGCCCAATTTTGGGGCTCTCCCCTCAGGCGGGTAATTACGATTCCCACTTTCTGGTATTCAGTACCAGAGGAGTGGGGGCGGAGATCAAAGTAGAGCTTGCAGCTCTCTCTAAATGCAAAAAACTGATCTCTCTCTCCGGAGAAGCAATCCGGAAGCGTGGCTCGAGGTTCTGACATCGTTCCTGGAGCGGACGAGGGCTGCATGGGACCTGCAGCTGCCACTTGTTCCCGTGGCTGCAAGCGGGCTGTTAGGTCCTGGGCAAGGGTCGTAAGGACCTGGACCTGGTTCGCTACAGCCGCCACGGCCTCCATCGAGGGGCTCAAAGTTGCCGGGCGGATGCAAGGGTCTGACCTTAGTTCGGCCAGTGTTACTGTCAGGACAGTGTCCGGGATATGGGGTTCCCTGAGATATCCCGCAACCCCTGTCCCTGCCTACTTGCCCCCCTGGGCTAACCCCCAGGGCGACAACTGGGCGACGGTCCCTACCCTCACTAGGGAAGCGGGACACGGGAGACAAACAGACACTGAGACAAGCAACGGTAGAATGGTCAGACAATCCGGGTAGGCAACAAGAGGGTACGCAGTACGGAGGGGTCAGGCAAAAACGTAGTCAAGTCCAAAAGCAGGTGTCAGAAAAGCCGAGGTCACAAGAGCAGTCAGGATAAACGCGGGTGCAGCTGGAGAACCAAACTAACACTGGCAAGGCCTGAGAGGAAAACACACCTATTTAAATGCTGTCAGCGCTCCCGCCCCAGAAGCTGATTGGGGCGGGGAGCCTGACAGCAGCAGGGCTAATCAGGGCGGTGCTGGGGGCACGCCCCCAGTCTCACTGCACAGACAGTTACTAGGGAAGCCAGCCTGGTAGTCAAGCGACTAGAAGCACCAGCTGCCTCCCTAGCAACCCGGCGGCGACCAGTATTACAGCGGCCCGGGGAGATCACAAGAACCGGGGTACCTCTGCGCCGCGCTCCTGTACCCCGGGTGGCCGGACCGGTGGTGCGGGCACGGAGGCCCCGAGAGTTGCCGGTTCTGACAATGTAACTGTTGGTACATTTGGGATATCTCCTGCAGTTCGAGCATACAGTTTCAGAATGCTCCAAAAATAATTAAGTATCTTCCTCACCTCAAAAGTACAAAAAATCCACCCATTGAGGACTCAGGAAAGATTGATCTTTTTGTAGCTCTCGTTGTGAAACAGTTTAGACAGCTTGAAGAATATCAGATGAAGGGACAAAACCTCACCAAGGAAGAAAGGGAAGCACTAGTGTCATTGGAAACAGATACTTCTATTGTAATAAAACCTTCAGGCAAAGAAGGAGAAATTGTGGTCCTTCCTAGGGAGATGTGTAGGACTATCATAGCAGCAGTCTTAAACCACCAGCTCAGAGAGATAGAGACGAAGAGAGCCTGCTCTCCTGTGTGTGCAGTGTATGGAGACACCACAATAGCAGTCTATACCCGCCAGCTTAGAGACGGAGAAGAAGAGATCCCGCTCTCCTATATGTGCAGTGTATGGAGACACCACAGCAGCAGTCTACACCCCCCAGCTCAGAGACGGAGAAGAAGAGATCCTGCTCTCCTATGTGTGCAGTGTATGGAGACATCAGAGCAGCAGTCTACACCCACCAGCTCAGATATAGAGAACAAGAGATCCTGCTCTCCTATATGTGCAGTGTATGAAGACATCAGAGCAGCAGTCTGCACCCACCAGCTCAGAGATCGCAACTGAGATAAAGATACAACCTACAGAGAGAAAAAGTGATAAATATAGGAGACAGGTCATGTAATGGTCAAAAATAGCATTATTCCTTATGTACACATACAGCAAATAATTCTGAAACATCATCTGAAAGTGTGGATATGCTTTAAAGGAAACCTGTTAACTCCTATGAGCCCCATAAGTTATGGGCTCATAGAAGGGGCACTGAGTCAGGAGATGCAATTTTTAGAACTACTATCTTACCCGTTTTCTCACTATGCGCCTGCAAAGCCACAGCTAATCACATGTCATTGACTGCTTGGGCATGTGCAAATATTGAAGAGGACCAGTCCTGTCATTATGTGCATGCTCAAGAGGACTTGTGCAGACTGTACTTGTACAGTCTTGGGTGGCATTGGACTTGCTTGACAGTCTGATATCACCCATAGAGAATGAGCGGTGGGGACCACATTCTTCTATATAGTGCCTGGCGCTAGATATGAAAAGAGCCCTTCTGTGTGAATGGAGGCGAGTAGGAAAAAGAGCCATGCGGCAAGTCCTGCTGACTTTAGCCCATGACAAGCGCTTTTAAATCTTTTTTGTAGATTTATAGTTATGGACCGTATCTAGATCTCATTATACCTATGATGTACGCTTGTATATTTGTTTCATGTTCCTTTTCTTCTGCTCCCGACGGAGGCTGGTTACACCATGGCTGCTCAGTTCTACTCGTTCTTCATGTAATTGAAGAGCTCATTTACCCCAAGAAAATGTAATCCCTTCACTTCCCCTTTTACAACCGTAAATATGCCTTTACCTAGGACGGTCAGCTCTGTGCTATCTCGGCTTTGCATTATTTGTCCAATACTGGTGGTCACACGGCAACAATAACGGAGCTGATCATTATCCTTCTGTACGCTGTGTATACGGAGAGAGACGTCTTCAGGGAAGTTCACCAGTGAGAATTCATTGTACGTGTGTGCTGAGGTCCAGGTGTATCCCTTGTCACTAAGGACACATAGGTTACTATTTACTTTGTACCAGGACACTTGTAGCGCCTCCCCCAGGGTCTCCAGCGGGTAATGACAGGGGATGATCACATCTTTTCCTGGGACAGCGATCAATTCCGCCACCTGAGTCACCGATCTCCGACCTATAAACAGAAGACATGAGATGTATATATTAGACATCTATATATATAAAATTGAATGTATGTCTGTGTGCGTGCGTGTCTGTTTGTCCTTTATGCGCTACTACACCATTCATCCGATCGCCATGAAACTTTGGGAAGTTGTTGAGTACACTCCTGGGAAGATTATAGGCATAGTACAACTATCCTACGATAAATGGCGCGCGCGCGAGCGTCGTCGAAAGTTACGACCCCCCCCCCACGTAGATCGAATAAGTAAGCCACCTGCTATTGTGATGTCATCACTGATGTCATCAACATCGGACGCCCTTGAACATGCCCCAACATGTTCTATAAAGCTGCATTGTGATGTCATTAAGGCTCTATTATGACACGTACAGCTTGGAACCACTAGAGCACACCAGCCAATTACCATTGGAGTTGGAAGTGGGTAAACAAGTACTAGGATATCTTCCTAAGAAGCCACAGCAGCCGGATAAATTGTATGTTCCACCCAACGGCTATTTTATTCAGCCCGCAAGGGGGAAGCAGCGGCCTACAAAATCTCATTCAGGTAGGTAGGTTCAGTTCTTGGAGGTTGGGGAATGCTTATGGGCAAGGCCTTATGTCTCATCCCAACTCGATTATTCAATTCTAAGCGCAAAAGAATTAGCGTCCAAATTTTATGTACGGAATTTAATTCTCTCACTTCCCAATGTCATAGAAACTTGAAATTTGGCATGAGCATTGATTATGTCATAAATGGGAAAAGCTAATGGGTCCCAACTTGATTATTCAATTCAAAGCCCCAAAGAATTAGCGTTCAAATTTTACGTACGGAATCTAATTCTCTCATTTCCTGATGTCATAGATAGATAGATAGATAGATAGATAGATAGATAGATAGATAGATAGACTGTATGCAATAACCCTGATAGATAGATAGATAGATAGATAGATAGACTGTATGCAATAACCCAGATAGATAGATAGATGGATAGATAGATAGATAGATAGATAGACTGTATGCAATGACACGTACAGCTTGGAACCATAAATACTAGAGCACGCCAGCCATTTACAGTCAGTCTCCATTGGAGTTGGAAGTGGGCAAACATGTACTAGGCTATCTTGCCAAGAAGCCACAGCAGCCGGATAAATTGGATGTTCCACACAACGGCTATTTTATTCAGCCTGCAAAGGGGAAGCAGCGGCCTACAAAATCTCAGTGGTCGCTGCTGCCGTCATCTAGATATATAAAAACGAATGTATGTATGTATGTCTGTCTTCGCAGCAACGCGCGACGGGTACGCTAGTCTATATATATAAAATTGAATGTATGCGTGTCTGTCTGTGTGTCTGTGTGTTTGTCCTTTATGCGCTACTACACCATTCATCTGATCGCCATAAAACTTTGGGAAGTTGTTGAGTACACTCCTGGGAAGATTATAGGCATAGTACAACTATCCTACGATAAATGGCGCGCGTGCGAGCGTCGTCGACAGTTACGACCTCCCCACGTAGATCGGTCGATTTCCATCACTGCCACTAATTCTCTCACTTCCTAAAGTCGTAGAAACATGAAATTTGGCACGAGTATTTATTATGTCATAAATAGGAAAAGCTAATGGGTCCCACCTCGATTATTCAACTCTAAGCGCCAAAGAATTAGCGTCCAAATTTTACGTACGGAATCTAATTTTCTCGCTTCCCAATGTCATAGAAGCTTGAAATTTGGCACAAGCATTGATTATGTCAAAAATAGGAAAAGCTAATGGGTCCCAACTTGATTATTCAATTGTAAGGGCCAAAGAATTAGCGTCCAAATTTTACGTACGGAGTCTAATTTTCTCGCTTCCCAATGTCATAGAAACGTGAAATTTGGCACGGGCATTGATTATGTCATAAATAGGAAACGCTAATCAGTCCCATCTCGATTATTCAATTCTACGTGCCAAAGAATTAGCGTCCAAATTTTACGTACGGAATCGAATTCTCTCGCTTCCCAATGTAATAGAAACGTGAAATTTGGCAGGAGCATTGATTATGTCATAAATAGGAAAAGCTAATGGGTCCCAACTCGATTATTCAATTCTATGCGCAAAAGAATTAGTGTCCAAATTTTACGTACGGAATGTAATTTTCTCACATAGAAACTTGAAATTTGGCACGGGCATTGAATATGTCACAAATAGGAAACGCTAATTGGTTCCAACTCGATTATTCAATTCTATGCCCAAAAGAATTAGCGTCCAAATTTTACGTACGGAATCTAATTTTCTCGCTTCCCAATGTCACAGAAAGTTGAAATTTGGCATGAGCATTGATTATGTCATAAATAGGAAAAGTTAATGGGTCCCAACTCGATTATTCAATTTTAAGCGCAAAACAATTGGCGTCCAAATTTTACGTACGAAATCGAATTTTCTCACTTCCCGATGTAATAGAAACTTGAAATTTGGCACAAGCATTGATTATGTCATAAATAGGAAAAGTTAATGGGAAGTTGTTGAGTACACTCCTGGGAAGATTACTGGCATAGTACATCTATCCTACGATAGGTGGCGCGCGTGCGAGCGTCGTCGACAGTTATGCCCCCCCAGACAAAGATCGTTTGATTTCCATCTCAAGCAGAAAAGCAAAAGGCATTACGAGCAACAGGATGTGTGTTCAACTACAAAATGATGCATCCGCCGAACGTATCACAAGACAATTCCTGGATATTGAGAATGCTGAGGTAAAATAAAAGCTGTGCTGTGATTGGTTGCTATATATTATACCGCTGAGGTAAAATGAATGCTGCGCTGTGATTCGTTGCTATTTTTTATATTGCTGAGGCAGAATAAAAGTTGCGCTGTGATTGGTTGTTATTTCTCTTACTGCTGACGTAACATGAAAGCTGCACTGTGATTGGTTGTTATATTTTATACTGCTAAGGTAACATATAAGCTGCGCTGTGATTGGGTGTTATATATTATACCACTGAGGTAACCTAAAAAAGCTGCGCTGTGATTGGTTGTTATCTAGATATATAAAAACGAATGTATGTCTGTCTGTCTTCGCAGCAACGCGCGACGGGTAAGCTAGTTGGTAATAAAATCTTGACAGCACAGAACAATAACATTATAACTGCTTTAAGAGTTCTTTCTACTTTACACAGCTCTAGCTCCTAGACTACCAGCATTCATTTGGTGTCATTTTAAAGCTAGAATTTTTGTTTATAGCCCTCACAGAACTGGAGCTACAGCCGTTTGAGATGGGAGTACTGAATTTATAGCTGTTATTTTTCAGTGTGCAGAGGAGAGAGGGAGGGGAGACCAGCAGAGAAGTTCTGATTCTTCTGTATATCTCCTGGTCCCAGGGAATGTTACCATGAGGCTGGTCAGGGATCATGGGTGGCAGTGGTGGTTCGCCGTGGCGTTCTGGGATGGTGTTGCACCCAGGTTCGGGTGGGCGAGCCGCGGCGCCGTCCTTCATTGAGCAGGCGCAGCGTGTGGCGCACGCGCGTGCCTGCTATGATAGGCGCGCACGCTCAACCACTGTAAGTTATAGTGTCTGGCTAGGAGCTCCAGTCAGCCGACTTAATTGGTCTCTGCCCCAGGGGCAGAGACTCCTGTATATAGTCTGGCAGCTGTTGATAGCAGTTGCCAGTTATTGGTTCCGTTCCCCGTGTGTCTGACTTTGGTCCTGCTCCAGGGAAAGTTACCTTGTCTCAATCCAGCTCTGCCTGTGTTCTGTGGTTTTCCTGTTGTGTTGGTTTATTCTATCAGCCTAGCCTGTCAGCACTAGAAAGTTGTCATTTGCATAGGTACGGCGGTTCCTTCCTGTCCAGCTACTAGGCAGCGTAGGGTCAGTGTTGGCGGCCTAGACCTGTCCACCTTTGGGGCTACCTCCAGGAAGGGACATTGGCATGGGTGAGGGTCAGGGAGTTCCGCAACGTGCGTACTTGTGCACCCAACTAGTACTGTAACATAATAACTAGAGATGAATGAGCACACTCGTTCGAGCTTGATGCTCGTTCGAGCATTAGGGTGTTCGAGATGCTCGTTACTCGAGACGAGCACCACGCGGTACTCGAGTCAATTCCATTTCCTTCCCTGCATGTTTAGCGCCATTTTCTGGCCAATAAAAATGCAGGGAACGCATTACAACTTTTTCCTGTGACGTTCCAGCCCTATCCCACCCCCCTGCAGTGAGTGGCTGGCGAGATCAAGTGACCACCGAGTACTTAAAGTAGTCCCGCCCTCGGCTCGCCTCAGACACACGCTGGCAGAGATCAGGGATAGTGCCGCTGACGAGATAGGGAAAGTGTTAGTGTAGGATCCAGTCTACAAGAACCCCAACGGTCCTTCTTAGAGCCACATGTGACCGTGAGCATTACTGTTGTGGCTTTGCACCCTCCTCTTCAAAATCCACTATCCTTGTCAAAGTATATCTGGTAAGAAAGCTACCTTTGTCTCTGAGACAGTATGTCATGCAGAGCTGTTCAGTGGTCAGTTGTATTGTCACTCAGGGAGTGTTTAGCTAGCCATGCAGCACTATGTGTAGCAGCCATTTTACCATGTACCTCCATGTTACTGTTATGTAATGTTATGCGTGCTTCCTATGCTTCATACTTATGTGAATTATCTGTATTCTTATCATTTTACCACAATCAATTCACGCATTATCACAAGCCTCTATCGCATCGAATGCACGCTTGTATGCTCTGATCTGTTAACCAATAAACCTGTCAGATTAAGAACAGCTTGTTTATTTGGAAGACAGAAATGGTTAAGCTGAATGTCGGACTGCACACTGTGGGAACGTGTAAGAAGACAGAACAGTAAAACAGATGCTAGTCACCAGCGATAGTGGATCGAACTAGACGGAGCCACTATCAGCCACTAACGCGGTCTTAGGTACAAGATTGCAGCGGCTGCCATTTAGTCACAGGACGATCTAAGCCAAGCTGAAGTCTGTTCCTACCTGGACTGAGTCTGCACAGAGACATTAACGTCACGAGCAAGCTGCTTTGGCAAGTCCTCAATAAGAGACATGGCAGTTCTCGCCTGGGCAGAAGCTGAGGCAGCAAAAGTAAGGTCCACATTTGCAGCACAAGAGACGCAACTGAAGCCAAAGCAAGTCTGCCTGCAGGTGTCACTGGAGAAACTCGCCACAGAGAAAGAAGCAGCAGCCGCATTAGCCAAGGCAGAATTCCTAGAAGCCGCAGAGTTCCCTGAATTAGAGCCAGGTACTCGGGTTAGACCTAGACCAAGAAGATCCAGCACAGCGCGTCTCAGAATATGTCCACCAGCATCCCAAGGCGGAATTCAACTATGATCCAGTATACCAAACAGAGCGTCAAAGACCTCACTTTGAGACACAGTACCTCGAACAGGATGGTATGTGACAAAGCGGTGCTGACCACAACTACCACCCTACAAAAAGCAAGCTACAACCCTCGCTCCGGCTTAAAGAGACAACTTTCGCTTCAAAACGGTATTATACAGACTGCCCTAAGCCAGAAACTCCTAAAAGGTATGGTGGTACACTGTACACGCAGCATAACAACAGCACACCAGGTAGTATTGGCGCTAACCAGGCTATCAAGGACTTCGCTAGGTTCTTTGCTAAACGAGAACTGGTTACCAAAGGACTTATAAAGTTCACCGATCGCCCAGAGAACTACAAAGCATGGCGAGCCTCCTTCCAGAACGCCATAAGGGACTTGGGTCTCTCCTGCAGTGAGAAGTTAGATCTCTTGGTAAAGTGGCTTGGAAGCGAGTCTGCTGAACACGCCAAAAGGATCAGAGACTTTAACATAAACTATCCAGGTGAAGGCCTAAAGATGGTGTGGGAAAGACTTGATGAGTGTTATGGATCAATAGAAGCTATAGAAAATGCGTTATATAAGAGAATTGATAATTTTCCCAAAATAGTGGTTAAGAGCTACCAGAAACTCAGGGAACTTAGTGACTTGTTAACAGAGCTACAGGTTGCTTAGGCAGAAGGAGATCTGCCGTGGCTAGCATTCCTGGACACCGCCAGGGATGTTAATCCGATTGTCCAAAAACTCCCTTATAACTTACAGGAGAAGTGGATCACGCATGGTTCTCATTATAAACAGGTTCATAATGTACCATTCCCCCCCCCCCCCTTGGGTGTTTGTAGGCTTTGTTGCTCAACTGGCAAGGATCAGAAATTATCCCAGTTTTGACTTTACATTGTCTTGTCCCACTACCCCTGGTGTCAAACCTCTTAAAACACCAGTAGCGGTCCACAAAACTAATGTTGCCTCCACAGGTTCTCCTTACAGGTCGTTTAAGCCTCAACGAGAAGAGAACAAACATGAAGATCCTACCAAACAATGCCCCTTGCACAAGAAACCACATTCTTTGCTAAAATGCAGAGCCTTCAGGGAGAAGTCTTTAGAGGACCACAAAGAATTCCTGAAAGGAAACAACATCTGCTTCAGGTGCTGCCCTACAACATCGCACTTCGCCAGGAACTGTAAGGTCAGTTTGACATGCACTGAATGTGGTAGCACAGAGCACAACATGGCTCTTCACCCTGGACCACCCTCTCAAGTATCATCCCAAGCAGAGGAACCGGATGGAGAGCAGATAGACACAGCAATAGTCACTTCTCAGTGTACAAAGATCTGTAAAGGACTCGCAGGAGGGAAGTCATGCTCCAAAATCTGCCTTGTCAGGGTTTATCCTGTCGGTCACCGAGATAAGGCGATCAAGGTATACACAATCTTAGATGACCAAAACAACAGGTCTTTAGCTAAATCCACCTTCTTCGACACCTTCAACATCGTAGAGCCTGGTTCTCCTTACTCCTTAAGGACATGCGCAGGTACCGTTTAGACGGCGGGGAGGAAGGCAACTGGATACATTGTATAGTCCATAGATGGTCAGACCTGCTTGCCCCTGCCAAACATACTGGAATGCAATCACATTCCTGACAACCGGTCTGAGATACCTACACCAGAGGTAGCAGCATACCACCCTCACCTCAGACGTATAGCTCACCTGATACCGAAACTTGACCCAAAAGCCCCAATAGTCCTACTCCTTGGAAGAGACATACTACGAGTTCATAAGGCTAGGGGACAGATTAACGGTTCCCAGAATGCTCCATACGCCCAGAGACTTGACCTAGAATGGGTCATCATTGGAGACGTCTGTCTAGGAAGAGCACACAAGCCGACCTCAGTCAACAGCATGCTTACCAACACACTTGAAAGTGGACGTCCTTCCCTATTCCAGCCATGCCACAACAGTTTCCTGATAAAAGAGTTGCCACAAAGCACTCCCATGCCTGTCCCTTCGCAGATCCCTCCTGTGAAGACCACGCCTGCCACAGTGAGCAAGATCACTTAGGGTGCATAGTCTTTCACAGGACGAGAGAGGACAACAGGGTCGCGATGTCCATAGAAGACAAGCTGTTCTTGGATATCATGGATCAAGAAATAGTAAAGGACGGGTCCAAAAGCTGGGTCGCACCTTTACCATTTAAAACCCAGAGAAGACGCCTACCTAACAATAAAGAGCTTGTCTACAGCCGATTTATTTCCCTCAAACACAAACTCCAGAGAACACCAAAGACAAAGGAACATTTCTTCACCTTCATGGAAAGAATATTCTAGAACAACCATGCAGAAGTGGCACCCGCGCTCCAAGACTCCCAGGAGTGTTGGTACCTACCCATATTTGGCGTTTATCACGCCAAAAAACCAGGACAGATAAGAGTAGTATTCGATTCGAGTGCCAGGTGTGAAGGTGTCTCGCTAAATGTCTTGTTGTCTGGTCCAGACCTCAACAACAGACTTCTAGAGGTACTCCTCCGCTTCTGCAGAGATTCCGTAGCATTCGTGGCCGACATATAACAAATGTTCCACTGCTTCCTCGTCAAGGAAGAACATAGAAGCTACTTAAGGTTCTTCTGGTACCGCAACAACAAGCCTAATGAGGACATCATAGAGTACCGAATGAGGGTGCACATCTTTGGAAATAGTCCTTCCCCTGCAGTTGCTATCTATGGTCTCAGACACTCAGCCCGAGAGGGTGAAGCAAAATACGGGTCTGATGTCAGGTCCTTTGTAGAAAGGGATTTCTATGTGAACGACTGCTTGAAGTCTACACCCACGAACGAGACCGCGATCAGTCTCCTCAAAAGAGCTCAAGAAATGCTCGCTCAATCTAATCTGAGATTGCACAAAATCGCCTCCAACAGCCGTGAGTTAATGGAAGTCTTCTCTTCCCTAGGTCATTCGAACGATCTAAAGGACTTGGATCTTAGCACAGACTCCCTTCCCATGCAACGGAGCCTTGGTCAGCTATGGGATTTAACCCCTCAGTGACGAAGCCTGTTTGCCCCTTAGTGATGGAGCCAAATTTTGGAAATCTGACATGCGTTGTTCAACGTAGCATAACTCAAAGGCTTTACATATCCAAGTGATTCTGACATTGTTTTTTCGCCACATATTGTACTTCATTTTGGTTGTAAAAAGAGACCGATATAATTTGTGTATATTTATTAAAAGCGCCCAAAATTTTTTACTATAGTGCCCATGAAAATGAGGATTTACACCCCAAAATGGATACCCCCGTTTCTCCCGTGTTCAGAAACATACCCATTGTGGCCCTAATCTTATGTCTGGATGCACAACAGGGCCTAAAATGAAAGGAGTAGTCGGTGTCTTTCAGAACATAAATTTTGCTTGAAGGCGTTTTAGGTCCCATAGCACTTTTATAGAGCTCTTAAGCAGCCAAAACCATAGAGAACCCCCACAAATGACCCCATTTTGAAAACTAGACCCCTTAATGAATTTATCTAGGGGTGTACTGCCCATTTTGACCCCACAGTTTTTGAATGAAATCTAGCAAAGCAAAAGGAAAAAAATTGTGATTTTCGTTTTTTTGTCAATTCTGTCATTTTTAAAACAGCTTTTTTTGTACAGCACACACATGAATAATGCCTTGCACCCCAAAATGGATACCCCTGTTTCTCCCGTGTTCAGAGACTTACCCATTGTGGCCCTAATCTTATGTCTGGATGCACAACGGGGTCCAAAATGAAAGGAGTAGTCGGTGGCTTTCAGAACAAAAATTTAGCATGAAGGTGATTTAGGCCCCATTGTCCACTTGTAGAGCCCTTGAGCGGCCAAAACGACAGAGAACCCCAACAAATGATCCCATTTTGAAAACTAGACCCCCTAACGAATTCATCTAGGGGTGTACTGTGTATTTTTACACTACAATTTTTGAATAAATCTAAGCAAAGCAGTAGGAAAAAATTACAATTTTCATTTTTTTGGCCGTTGTAGCAATTTAAAAACAGGTTTTTTTTGTACAGCACACATAGGAATGAAGACGTTCACCCCAAAATGGATACCCTTGTTTGTCCCGTGTTCAGAAACATACCCATTGTGGCCCTAATCTACTTAAAGGACACATGGCTAGGCCTATAATGGAAGGAGCACCCGTTGGATTTCAGGGTGCAACAGAATAAATTCCAGGCCCCATTGCCCACTTATAGAGCCATTGAGCATCCAAAACGATAAAGAACCCCCTTAAATGACCCCATTTTAAAAACTAGACCCCTTAACAAATTCATCTAGAGGTGTATTTTGACCCCAAAGCATTTGAATAAATCTAAGCAAAGCAGAAGGAAAAAATTACAATTTTCATTTTTTTGGCAATTTTGTCAATTTAAAAACAGTTTTTTCTGTACAGTGTACATAGGAATGAAGACTTTCACCCCAAAATGGATACCCCCGTTTGTCCCATGTTCAGAAACATTCCCGTTGTGGCCCTAATCTAATTATAGGACACATGGCAAGGCCTATAATGGAGGGAACACCCGTTGGATTGCAGAGTACAACTGAATAAATCCCAGGCCCCATTGCCCACTTATACGGAATAAAAATTGACACCTTAAAAAAATCCCCCCTCCCCACCCCCGCGCGCCCTTTTCGGCGTTCCCTAAATCTTAGATAGAAGTAATAATGTGAACTGTGTAGGATTTCCGAAGACGGGTAATTACGGAGGCTGGTTGGGATGGGTACATGTGGCAATAAAACCGTGTATCCCCCCTCCTCTAATGCTTTTTGGGGGGTATTTCGTGACTTTAGCGGCGGGGATGGGGTGTAAAAAGTGACGCTCAACAAGCTGCTCCTGGAACTGCAGGAAGGCAAGCATTCCCGGGGCTTCTTGTAAATTACGTATCACAGGTAGCGGTCTGAATAACGCCGGGCTCACGTAGCCGTAGGTGGAATCCGCTTGCGAAAGCCCACAGTGGATCCCAGCTGTGAGCCCGGCTGTGACCCTGCGTACGGCCGCGTAATGTACTGTGCATGACTGCCTACTCACACAGGCGGTCATGCGCAGTACTTTTCTTTTTTTGTTTGTATTTCCCGCACCGTCGCTTAGCGATGACCTGGGTACCCGCAGCCTGTATACAAGGTAGTTGCGTATGGGCTGCAGGTATATCCGTGACCATGGAGCACAATGGGGTCTATGCTGCTGCGCTCTCTTTTCTGCGAGTGGATTACTCAATTCTGACCCGCTAATGTGAGCGGAATTGTGTAATCCAATGAGATTGATCTGCGTATTACCGCGGAACAGAAGCATGCGGAATCCGTAATTCCTATCCGGTCATGCGAGACCGGCCAAAGGTGGATTGCTACCTTTTTATCACGTGACCGGGGAGCGCTCAACGAGGCCACCCGTAACTGCTCCAGGCTCTTGGTGACCGTTGGTCGCTGGGAGCAAGGAGATTTTAAGTTTCCTGCGGCCTGTTTTGCCGGCGGTCGCATGCGCAGAATCCGGGAAAGTTCACGGAAGGAGATCGCGTCGGGGTGCAAATACGGAGGCCTCCGGTAAAAAGTTTCATCTCCTCTCACCGATCGCATCGGTGAGGGGAGACGAACCTTCACCTTTTTTTTACTTTTACGTGATCGCCATTATCCATTGGATAACGACGAGCACGTGATCAGGAACCGCTCACTGCGGCCCACCGTGAAATCTCCAGGCTCTCGGCTAAGTTTTGTAGCCAGGAGCAGGGAGATTTTAAATTACGCTGGCAATCCATGGCTTTTGCGCATGCGTCCGCCACTTTGGCGACGGGCGTGTGCGCAGAAGCTGGGGTAAGGTCCGCGGATAAATCCGCGGGCCATAGGTACGTCATTTCATCCTCCCTCACGGATATGATCCGTGGGGGATGATGAGACGTAAGATTTTTTGAAACTCTTTTTTAAACTTTTTTTTTTTTTTTTACTTTTTACACTTTTTTTTTACTTTACATGATCACTGCTATCCATTGGATAACAGTGATCATGTCCCTGGTATAATCTCTCTGCTCCTGGCTACACATGGCAGCCAGGAGCAGAGGGATTTTAAATTTCCCGGGGCTTGAGCCCCTCTGTGCACGCGCCCGATAATTGACATCGGGCGCGCATGCGCAGATGGGGATTCGGGCACCCGGGACATCGGGACATCGGGGAGGACTTAGGTGAGTATTTTCACCTTCCCTCATGGATCCGATCCATGAGGGGAGGTGAAACTGTCACTTATTTTTACTTTTTTAAACTTTTTCGCGATCGACGCGGGCCCGGGGACCGCTCACCACGGTCCCCGGTAACACCTCCTGGTTCCCGGCTACCTTCAGGACTCAGGAACCAGTAGGTTTTAAATTTTCCGGGGGCTCCCGGGCTTCTGCACATGCGCGTGATGTCATCATCTGGCACGCATTCGCAGAAGACTGCCGGCGGGTCCGGGAGGATCAGAATCTTCGGGGGCAGCGTGGAGAAGGCGGGTGAGTATTTTCAGCTGCTCTGATGGATCCGATCCATCAGGGCAGCTGAATCTTTACTTTTTTACAGTGTTTTATTTACTTTTTTGTGATCGGCGCTATCCATTGGATAGCGCCGATCGCAATGCCGGGGGGGACTGCCCGCATCCTGGGATGACAGCTCCATGCTGTCGGCTACCTGCGGGCACCAACAGCATGGAGCTGTCACTTCCTCAGGCAAGTGGGCATTAATCCAAAGAGGATGCATAAAACTATGTCCTCTAGGATTAAAGCCCACTTACTGAGGACGTAGTTTCCCGATGGGGCAGTCGTTAGGGGGTTAAAGGCAGACACATTTACCTTTCAGATCAGCAAGGAAGAAAAACCTTTCACATGCAGAGGGGTCCTGTCTACCATAAACAGTTTATATGATCCTCTGGGATTCGTAACACCTGTTACCATCCAAGGAAAAATGATGCTAAGAGACTTTACCACAGAGACGTCTGATTGGGATGATCCGCTTCCCATGGAGAAAAGACATGTGGACAGGTTGGAGAAAGTCTCTTGAAGCTTTGTCCAGTCTTCACATAGCACGTCCGTATGTTTCCGTGCCTTCAACGGAAGTCAAGATGCAAAGACTGTATATCTTCTGTGATGCTTCAGTCAAGGCGATTGCTGCCATAGCATACTTAAAGACCATAGATGTCAAGGAACAATGCCATATAGGGTTTGTTATGAGCAGGGCCAAACTGGTGCCACTCCGCGAGCACACTATACCCAGACTGGAACTATGCACTGCTGTGCTTGCGGTAGAGTTGGCTGAACTTATAACATCAGGAATGAATCTGGAAATCGAGGAAGTCGAATTTTACACGGACAGCAAGGTAGTCTTAGGATATATTTGCAACAAAACCAGACGCTTTTACGCCCATGTCAGCAATAGGGTGCCAAGGATCAGGAGATCCACTTGTCCCAAACAATGGCATTATGTTCCTACACACCATAATCCGGCAGACCATGCAACTAAATCTGTAGCAGCGGGTCACCTTAAGAATATAACATGGTTTACGGGTCCTGCATTCCTGTACCGTTCAACGTCGTGCAGCATTGGATCCGACTCATTTGAATTGGTAAACCAAAATATCGATGAAGAAATCCGACCCAAAGTATCTGCTCTATGCACGGTGACTTTGGGAACACCAACTCAAATCCCATCGTTTCAACAGATTCTCCACTTTGATGTCGCTCGTTCGTGCTATAGCCTGTCTAAGCCATATAGCTCAGTTTTATAGGTTGACATTACCTGTGAGTCAAAGACCTTGCAAGGGTTGGCATCACTGCAAACACGCCTTTACCGCAACCAATCTGGACAGGGCCAAGAGCATAATAATTCGCACTATACAACATGAATGTTATACTAAAGAAATAGACTACCTCAGCAAAGGCCAAACAGTCTCCAAGGATAGCGCTTCGAAGAAGCTTGATCCTATCATTGACCAAGATGGGTCCCTAAGAATAAGAGGTCGCCTACAAGCAAGCAAAGTGGAATTTAAGGAGAAACATCCTATGGTAATTCCTGGGCGTCATCATGTCACAACTCTGCTCATACTCATCACCAACACGTTCCCTAGCAAGAATGGGAAGGTACACAAGTTCGAGGCCAAAGTGTGGAAGCCTGGGGAATGCAAGCTATTCCTCAGGCCAGTGGCGGAACTTGTTTTGCTGTTTTCACCGGAAAGACCCAATAATGACGTTTGTTGACATCAGACGGGGAGTGTTCTGCCCAACAGAAATTGAAGCTACATAACAGCCCATTTTTGGTGCTTAGTGGTTACAGCACCATCTAGCTGTAGAAATGTATGACAGCTGTTTTTTCTATCATAAAGACTGATGCATTATGGTTAGTTCGCAAGGCATTGTGGGAAGAAGGAGCTTCCAGTCAGAGACAGACTTATCTTTGCACCCTCCTCTTCAAAATTCACTATCCTTGTAAAAGTATATCTGGAAAGAAGGCTGCCCTTGTCTCTGAGACAGTATGTTATGCAGAGCTGTTCAGTGCTCAGTTGTGTTGTTACTCAGAAGTTATGACTGTTTAGTTAGCCATGCAGCACTATGTGTAGCAGCCATTTTACCATGTACCTTCATGTTAATGTTATGTAATGTTATGCGTGCTTCCTATGCTTCAAACTTATGTGAATTATCTGTATTCTTATAGCTTTACCATCATTATCGTCACAATCACAAGCAATCAATCGCGCGCTTGTATGCTACGATTTGTTAACCAATAAACCTGTCAGATTAAGAAGAACAGCTTGTTTATTTGGAAGACAGAAATGGTTAAACTGAATGTTGGACTGCACACTGTGTGAACGTGTAAGAAGACAGAACAGTGGTAGTGTAGAATCCTGTCAACAAGAACCCCAACGGTCCTTCTTAGGGCTACCTGTGACCGTGTGGATTTTACTGCGTGGCTGCTGGTAGTTGTAGTGCTTCACTATTGCATGGCTAGGCCTGTTTGCAGCCTTCCTTATTCTTTGTTTCTGCCTGGAGTTAGCGTTACAATACCGCTGTCAGCCTCCAACTCTACACCAATAATTCCATAATTATTTACACCGCTCTGTGTCTGCCGTCAACTTCACGCACAGCGTATGGCCACAGCCACTGATAGAGGGAAAGTCATATAGACGCTATATAGCCGGTATTCTTTTTTTTTTTTAAATTTAAATAAAAGCTCCTTCTTACGGCTACCTCTTACCGTCTGAAATTTACTGGGTGTCTTGTGGGAGTTGTACTGCATCAGTATTGCACGGCTAGGCCTGTTTGCAGCCTTCCTTATTCTTTGTTTTTGCCTGGAGTTAGCGTTACAATACCGCTGTCAGCCTCCAACTGTAGGCCAATAATTCCATAATTTCTTACACCGGTCTGTGTCTGCCATCAACTTCACACACAGCGTACGGCCACAGCCACTGATAGAGGGGAAGTCATATGCACGCTATATAGCCTGTATTTTTTTCCCAAAATTTTTTTTAAAAAAGCTCCTTCTTAGGGCTACCTGTAACCGTGTGCATTTTACTGCGTGGCTGCTGGGAGTTGTAGTGCATCAATATTGCAGAGCCAGACCTTTTTGCAGCCTTGCGTATAATTTTTTTCTGGCTACAGTTTGCGTTACATTACCGCTATCAGCCTCCAACTGTACGCCAATAATTCCCTAATTTTTTACACCGCTCTGTGTCTGCCGTCAACTTCACGCACAGCGTATGGCCACAGACGCTCATAGAGGGAAAGTCATATAGACGCTATATAGCCTGTATTCTTTTTCCAAAAAATTTTAAACAAAAAAGCTCCTTCTTACGGCTACCTCTGACCATCTGAAATTAACTGGGTGTCTTGTGGGAGTTGTACTGCATCAGTACTGCACGGCTAGGCCTGTTTGCAGCCTTCCTTATTCTTTGTTTCTGCCTGGAGTTAGCGTTACAATACCTCTGTCAGCGTCCAACTGTACGCCAATAATTCCATAATTTCTTACACAGGTCTGTGTGTTGCATGAACTTCACGCACAGTGTACGGCCACAGCCACTTACAGAGGGAAAGTCATATACACGCTGTATAGCCTGTATTATTTTTCAAAAAAATTAAAATAAAAGCTCCTTCGTTGGGCTACCTCTGACCGTCCTAAATTTACTGGGTGTCTGGTGGGAGTTGTACTGCATCACTATTGCACGGCTAGGACTGTTTGCAGCCTTCCCTATTATTTGTTTCTGCCTGGAGTTAGCGTTACAATACCGCTCTCAGTGTGACAGTGTACGCCAATAATTCCATAATTATTTACACCGCTCTGTGTCTGCTCTATTCGTAATACACCATGCTGAGGGGTAGGGGTAGAGGACGTGGACGCGGGCGAGGACGCGGAGGTCCAAGTGAGGGTGTGGGCACAGGCCGAGTTCCTGGTCCAGGTGAATCGGCTGCTGCAGGATTAGGAGAGAGGCAAGTTTCTGGGGTCCCCAGCTTCATATCACAATTTTTGGGTCCACGTGGTAGAGTTTTGTTTCAAACAGAGCAGTGTGAGCAGGTCCTGTCTTGGATGGCAGAAAATTCATCCAGCAATGTATTGGCCACCCAGTCTTCTACGCCTTCCACTGCTGCAACTCTGAATCCTCTCGCTGCTGCTCCTCCTTCCTCCCAGCCTCCTCACTCCATGAAAATGACACATTCTGATGAGCAGGCAGACTCCCAGGAACTGTTCTCCGCCCCTGCCTTGATTGGGAAAAAATGGTTCCTCTCTCACCTGAGGAGTTTGTCGTGACCGATGCCCAACCTTTGGAAAGTTCCCGTGGTCCGGGTGATGAGGCTGGGGACTTACGGGAAGTGTCTCAAGAGCTTTCAGTGGGTGAGGAGGACGATGATGATGAGACACAGTTGTCTATCAGTGAGGTAATAGAAAGGGCAGTAAGTCCGAGGGAGGAGCGCCCAGAGGATTCGGAGAAAGAGCCGCTGGACGATGAGGTGACTGACCCCACCTGGTTTGCTAAGCCAACTGAGAACAGGTCTTCAGAGGAGGAGGCAAGTGCAGCAGCAGGACAGGTTGGAAGAGGCAGTGGGATTGCCAGGGGTAGAGGCAGAGCCAAGAATCCCCCAACTGTTTCCCAAAGCACCCCCTCGCGCCAAGCCACCGTGCAGAGGTCTAAGTGTTCTAAGGTGTGGATGTTTTTCAGTTAGAGCGCGGACGACCGACGAACAGTGGTGTGCAACTTGTATCGCACCAAGATCAGCCAGGGAGCCACCACTACCAGCCTTACCACCACCAGCATGTGCAGGCATATGATGGCCAAGCACCCCAAAAGGTGGGACGAAGGCTGTTCACCGCCTCCGGGTCGCACCAGTGCCTCTCCCCCTGTGCCCCAACCTGCCACTGAGATCCAACCCCCCCCTCTCAGGACACAGGCACGAGCGCCTCCCGGCCTGCACCCACATCCTCACCTCTGCTGTCCTCAACCACATCCAGCAATGTCTCTCGGCGCAGCGTCCAGCTGTCAATAGCGCAAGCGCAAATACGCTGCCACACATCCGCACGCTCAAGCTTTATACATGCACATTGCCAAATTAATCAGAATGGAGATGCTGCCGTACAGGCTTGTGGAAACGGAGGCTTTCAAAAACATGATGGCGGCGCGCAGTCCCACGCTACTCGGTCCCCAGTCGCCACTATTTTTCCCGGTGTGCCGTCCCAGTACGTCTCCCGCAACATCAATCATGCCCTCACCAACGCGGGTACTGGGAAGGTCCACTTAACCACGGGCATGTGGACAAGTACTGGCGGGCAGGGCCACTATATCTCCCTGACGGCACATCGGGTGAATTTGGTGGAGGCTGGGACCGAGTCAGAGCATGGGACCGCATGTGTCCTACCCACACCCAGAATAGCGGGTCCTTCCTCGGTTCTGGTATCTGCGGCAGTCTCTGCCACCTCCTTTAAACCCTCTCCCTCCGCCTACGTAACCTCTACCTCTCAATTAAGAAATATGAGCAGCACGTCGCCAGCAGTCGGTGCGGCGCGGCGCGACAGCACAGCGGTGGGCAAGCGTCAGCAGGCCGTGCTGAAACTACTCAGCCTAGGTGACAAGAGGCACACAGCTCCCGAGCTGTTGCAGGGTCTGACAGAGCAGACCGATCTTTGGCTTTCGCCGCTGAGCCTCTAACCGGGCATGGTCGTGTGTGACAACAGCCGTAACCTGGTGGCGGCTTTGCAGCTCGGCAGGCTCACACACGTGCCATGCCTGGCCCACGTCTTCAATCTGGTGGTTCAGCAGTTTCTGAAAAACTACCCGCACTTATCTGACCTGCTCGTCAAGGTGCGCCGCGTCTGCGCACATTTCCGCAAGTCCACCACGGACGCTGCCACCCTGCGGACCCTGCAACATCGGTTTAATCTGCCAAAGCACCGACTGCTGTGCGATGTGCCCACACGGTGGAATTCTACACTCCACATGTTGGCCAGGCTGTATGAGTAGTGTAGTGCAATAGTGGAATACCAACTCAAAAATGGGCGGCGTAGTGGTAGTCAGCCTCCCCAATTCTTTACCGAGGAGTGGGCCTCGATGGCAGACATCTGCCAGGTCCTCAGAAACTTTGAGGAGTCTACCCAGATGGTGAGCGGCGATGCTGCAATTATTAGCGTCACTATTCCTCTGCAATGCCTGCTGAGAAGTTCGCTGCAAAGCATAAAGGCTGACGCTTTGCGGTCGGAACAGGAGACGGGGGAAGAGAGTATGTCGCTTGATAGTCAGAGCACCCTGATATCTATATCTCAGCACGTTTTGGAGGAGGAGGGGGAAAAGACAGCTGGGCCTATGCTGCTTGCCTCTCATCTGTTCAGCATGTATGGGCTGTGGAGGAGGAGGATCCTGAAAGTAATCTTCCTAGTGAGGACAAGCGATGTGTTGCGTACTGGTACCCTGGCACACATGGCTGACTTTATATTAGGCTGCCTTTCTCGTGACCCTCGCATTAGACGCATTCTGGCCACTACGGATTACTTGGTGTACACCCTGCTCGACCCACGGTATAAGGAGAACCTTTCCACTCTCATTCCCGAAGAGGAAAGGGGTTCAAGAGTGATTCAATACCACAGGGCCCTGGTGGACAAACTGACGGTAAACTTCCCATCTGACAGCGCTAGCGGCAGAAGGCGCAGTTCCGAGGGCCAAGTAGCAGGGGAGGCGCGGAGATCAGGCAGCATGTGCAGCGCAGGCAGGGGAACACTCTCCAAGGCCTTTGCCAGATTTCTGGCTATCCAGCAAGACTGCGTCACCACTCCCCAGTCAAGGCTGAGTCAGAGGGAGCACTGTAAAAAGATTGTGAGGGAGTACGTAGCCGATCGTACCACCGTCCTCCGTGATGCTTCTGCTCCATACAACTACAGGGTGTCAAAGCTGGACATGTGGCACGAACTTGCGCTGTATGCCCTGGAGGTGCTAGCTTGCCCTGCCGCTAGCGTCTTGTCAGAGAGGGTGTTTAGTGCAGCTGGGGGAATCATCACGGATAAGTGTACCCTGTCAGTGCCGACATGCTTACACTCATAAAGATGAACAAAGCCTGGATTTCCCCAGACTTCTCTTCTCCACCGGCGGAGAGCAGCGGAACCTAAAGATTCTTTTCGCTGCAACCGCAGATAAAAGCACTCTTCTGTATCACCGGGAAAACGGGGCATTTAGCTTTGCCAATCTGTCTCTGACATTAGTCCTCCTCCTGCTACTCCTCCAGAAACAACACGTCATCGCGCTGAACAGCCCATTTTTCTGCAGCCCAAAAGGCTCATCTACATCTACCAATGTTTTTACAATTTTTCAAAGTTTCAAAAGTATTGATACTTTAACATGAACCAATTTTTTTCAACAGGGCTGCCTACAGGCTCTGTTACAAATTAAGCAACAGTGAGCTGTATCTTTAAAAATTTTTTATGGGTTTCACCTGCCCTCTCGGTTGATAAATTTTTCAGAGGTACACTTGTACTCTTGGTACACTTATTTTTGGGGCCCACGCCTACACTCTTATCCAACTAATTTTTCCGGCCTTCGCCTACGCTCATGTTACCCCAATGTTTCAGTGGTTGGCCTATACTATTTTACTGGGGTCTGCCTGCCTATACTTCTGCTACAAGAAAGTTACAGGGGTCTGCTTATACTGCTGCCACTGAAATGTTACAGGGGTCTGCCTATACTGCTGCTACAAAAATGTTACAGGGGTCTGCCTATACTTCTGCCACGTAAATGTTACTGGGGTCTGTCTATACTGCTGTGGGCACAAGGATGTTAAAGGGGTCTGCCTATACTGTTGCTATAAGAATGTTATTGGGGTCTGCCTATACTGCTGCCACTTAAATGTTACAGGGGTCTGCCTATACTTCTGCCACGTAAATGATATAGGGGTCTGCCTATACTTCTGGCACGTAAATTATACAGGGGTCTGCCTATACTTCTGCCACGTAAATGATACAGGGGTCTGCCTATATTTCTGCCATGTAAATGTTACAGGGGTCTGCGTATACTGCTGCCACAAGGATGTTACTGGGGTCTGCCTATACTGCTGCTACAAGAATGTTACTGGGGTCTGCCTATACTGCTGCCACTTAAATGTTACAGGGGTCTGCCTATGGTTCTGCCCCCTAAATGTTGCAGGGGTCTGCCCATACTTCTGCCATGTAAATGTTATAGGGGTCTGCGTATACTTCTGCTACAAAAATTGTACTGGGGTCTGCCTGTGCTTCTGCTACATAAATGTTACAGGGGTCTGCTTATACTGCTGCTACAGAAATGTTACTGGGGTCTGCCTATACTGCTGCTACAAAAATAGTACTGGGGTCTGCCTATGCTTCTGCTACATAAATGTTACAGGGGTCTTCTATACTGCTGCGACAGAAATTTTACTGGGGTCATCCTATACTGCTGCCACAAGGATGGTACTGGGGTCTGCCGATACTGCTGCTACAAGAATGATACTGGGGTCTGCCTATGCTTCTGCCGCGTAAATGTTACAGGGGTCTACCTATACTGCTGCTACAAGAATGTTACTGGGGTCTGCCAATACTGCTGCCACTTAAATGTTACAGGGGTCTGCCTATGGTTCTGCCCCCTAAATGTTGCAGGGGTCTGCCCATACTTCTGCCATGTAAATGTTATAGGGGACTGCGTATACTTCTGCTACAAAAATTGTACTGGGGTCTGCCTGTGCTTCTGCTACATATCTCATACCTAATATCTCATACCTAACGCAGGAGGAAGTGCGGAAGTGTCTAAAGAAAACTAAAATTGATAAATCGCCGGGCCCAGATGGATTACACCCAAGGATACTTAGGGAACTAAGTGACGAGATAGCTAGGGCGCTATACCTAATATTTCTAGACACTATCAAGACCGGTGTAGTACCATTGGATTGGCGCATTGCCAACGTGGTTCCAATTTACAAAAAAGGGAACAAAAGTGAGCCTGGAAACAACAGGCCAGTAAGTCTCACTTCAGTAACGGGAAAAATCATCGAGGGGATTCTGAGAGAAGCCATCGATGAGTACCTCAAGGAAATTAAGGGAATAACTCCTCACCAGCATGGATTCATGAAGGGTCGCTCATGTCAGACAAATCTGATCAGTTTCTACGATGAAATAAGCTCTAAGCTGGACCAGGGAGAATCTATTGATCTTGTATATCTGGACTTCTCTAAAGCCTTTGACACCGTGCCACATAATAGGCTAATATACAAAATGAGGCAGCTCGGACTGGGTGAAAACGTGTGTAATTGGGTAAACAATTGGCTCAATGATAGAAAGCAGAGGGTGGTAATAAATGGTGCGTACTCTGATTGGACCACAGTCGCTAGCGGGGTGCCACAGGGTTCAGTACTAGGCCCCACTCTGTTCAACATATTTATCAATGACCTGATAGAGGGGCTGCACAGCAAAATATCAATATTTGCAGATGACACAAAACTATACAATATAATTAATACAACGAAGGACAATGTACGGCTACAAACAGACCTGGACAAGCTGGGGGCTTGGGCTGAAAAATGGCAAATGAAGTTCAATGTTGAAAAGTGTAAGACTATGCACATGGGCAGGAGAAACGGATGTCACCAATATTCACTTAATGGGGTACCGCTGGGGAAAAGTGATATGGAAAAGGATCTGGGGGTATTAGTGGATAAAAGACTAAACTGGAGTAACCAATGCCAGTCAACTGCTGCAAAGGCAAATAAAGTTTTGGGATGCATTAAAAGAGGTATAGGGGCGAAGGACGAGAACATCATCCTTCCATTATATAAGGCACTTGTCAGGCCTCACATGGAATACTGCGTACAATTCTGGTCAGAGCTGCTCAGGAAAGATGTCACAGTGCTTGAGGGGGTTCAAAGAAGGGCAACTAAACTAATACATGGAATGATGGGACTGAAATACCCAGAAAGGCTATCCAAATTGGGACTATTTACTCTTGAAAAAAGAAGGTTAAGAGGCGATCAAATAACCATGTATAAGTACATGAGGGGACAACACATGGATCTCTCCCGCGATCTGTTTACACCAAGGACCACGACGGTAACAAGAGGACACCCGCTACGATTGGAGGGAAGTAGGTTTCATCACCAACATAGAAGGGGATTCTTTACAGTAAGAGCAGTTAGACTGTGGAACTCTCTACCGGAGGAAGTGGTGATGGCAAAATCCATAGAGGAGTTTAAAAGGGGACTTGATGTCTTTCTGGAGAAGAAGGATATTACAGGATATAAATATTAGGTTAAGTGTCAATAGTGGTATATAGGCAGGTAGGAACTATTAGGGGTTGATACAGGGAACAGTCTGATTGCCATTAGGGAGTCGGGAAGGAATTTTTTCCCCAAAAGGGCTAATTGGTTTCTGGCCTTGGGGTTTTTTGCCTTCCTCTAGATCAACACAGGAGGATAGACAGGCTGGACTAGATGGACATTGTCTTCATTCAGCCTTACATACTATGTTACTATGTTACATAAATGTTACAGGGGTCTGCTTATACTGCTGCTACAGAAATGTTACTGGGGTCTGCCTATACTTCTACAGAAATGGTACTGGGGTCTGCCTATACTGCTGCTACAAAAATAGTACTGAGGTCTGCCTATGCTTCTGCTACATAAATGTTACAGGGGTCTGCTTATACTGCTGCGACAGAAATGTTACTGGGGTCATCCTATACTGCTGCCACAAGGATGGTACTGGGGTCTGCCGATACTGCTGCTACAAGAATGATACTGGGGTCTGCCTATACTTCTGCCACGTAAATGTTACAGGGGTCTACCTATACTGCTGCTACAAGAATGTTACTGGGGTCTGCCAATACTGCTGCTACAAGAATGTTACAGGGGTCTGCCTGCACTTCTGCCACGTAAATGTTACAGGGGTCTGCCCAAACTTCTGCCACATAAATGTTACAGGGGTCTGCCTATACTGCTGCTACATAAATGTTACAGGGGTCTGCCTATACTGCTGCTACAGAAATGTTACTGGGGTCAGCCTATACTTCTACTACAGAAATGGTACTGGGGTCTGCCTATACTACTGCTACATAAATGGTACTAGGGTCTGCCTATACTTCTGCCACATAACTGTTACTGGGTTCAGCTTATACCTTTGCTACAGGAATATTACAGGGGTCTGTGTATACTGTCAGTGCACTAAGTCTTCCCATCGCGGTGTTCTACCTATCTGGCCGAAAAAAAACCACTAACTGACTAGGGCCTTGATTGTGGGCCGAGGCCAACATGTATTTTCTCTCGCGTTACCACAGCTATCCGGGGCACTGCAATGGGATTTCTTTATGTACTGTCTGTGGGTTCCTGGGACCCACCCATGCTGTGGATGCACACAGATTTCCCATGGCGCTGTTGTACCTGCCTGGCACGAAAAAAAACCTCAGACTGACTAGGGCATGGAGTGTGGGCCGAAGCTAACATGTATTTTCTCTCACGTTATCACAGCTATCCGGGGCACTGCAATGGGATTTCTTTATGTACCTTCTCTGGGTTCCTGGGACCAACCCATGCTGTGGGTGCACACAGACTTCCCATAGCGGTGTTGTACCTGCCTGGCACTTAAAAAAAAACACAGACTGAATAGGGCATGGAGTGTGGGCCAAAGCCAACATGTATTTTCTCTCACGTTACCATAGCTATCCGGGGCACTGCAATGGGATTTCTTTATGTAACTTCTCTGGGTTCCGGGGACCCACCCATGCTGTGGATGCACACAGACTTCCCATAGCAGAGTTGTACCTGCCTGGCACTTATAAAAAACTCCAGACTGACTAGGGCATGGAGTGTGGACCCAAGCCAACATGTATTTTCTCTCACGTTACCACAGCTATTCGGGGCACTGCATTGGGCCAAACAAGAGGATCGATGCAGCGCTAATGAGACTTTCACAGCTACACTAGCATCAGAGTCCGCTCTATGCCCACGATTGCTGAGTGTTTGTGCAGAGGCCTATGTTCTCGGCGCAGTGAAAGTCTGCTATGTTTGGGCACTCTGATTTCTTTGTGTACTGTCTAAGTTCCTTGGACCCACCCATGCTGTGGGTGCACACTGTCTTCCCATAGAGGTGTTTTACCTGTCTGTCCCCAAAACACTGACAGACTTGGGTAGGGTGCAGAGTGCAGATGGTCTACCCCTCGCGTTGTCGATGAGGTATCCGACACCCAAACAGAATGAGTAGTGTATGGACACATAGATTCCCCATTGCTATGTCACTCGCAGCACCTTGGGCCACACAAGGTGTTGGCTGGGACAGAGGTAGACCCAGGGCCCGCTCACATGCTTCCCACACAGAGTATTGCTGCATTGTGGAGATGTGTAGAAGTGCTGGGCTGGCACCTGAGTCCCCTTTATGACTACGTTTGCAGCTCCTGACGGAGGTGGCCTAGGATTTGAATGAAGATGGAACGTCAATTTCTCATCGATTCTCAACAGCATTGTGGGCTATTCCCCCCCCCCCTTTAAAGAGGGTTGCTACCTGGCCCTGCCAACCCTCTGCAGTGTGTGCCTCCAGTTCCTCCTCATGGCAGACACACTTATAAATAGACATGAGGGTGGTGTGGCTATGAAGCGAGCGTATGGCATGAGGGCAGCTGAAGGCTGTGCAGGGACACTTGTGTGTGCTGCGGACGCAGGGTTGTGCGGTGGGTTGGGCAGCATGTAACCCAGGAGAAGAGGCAGCTGTGTGTCCCGCAGGCAGTGCTTGTGCTTGGTTGGAGGTAGTTTGGTGCTTAGCTAAGGTGTGCCTTGCTAATGAGGGTTTGTCCAAAGTACAAGAGAGGTAAAAGCTAATGAGGGTTTGTCCGAACCCTCATTGTGCCTTGCTAATGAGGGTTTGTCCGAAGTAAAAATTGTTAGGGGGGGGGGGGATACTCTTGCCGCTATTGTGGCTTAATAGTGGGACCTGGGAGCCTGAGATGCAGCCCTGCATGTTGCCCCTTGCCTGCCCTATCCGTTTCTGTGACGCTTCCATCACTTTCGTAGGTTTTCCAGATTTTCACAAATGAAAACCTAAGTGGAGCATCGGTCATATACAAAAATGCTCGAGTCGCCCATTGACTTCAATGGGGTTCGTTACTTGAAATGAACTCTCGAGCATCTCGGAAAGTTCGTCTCGAGCAATGAGCACCCGAGCATTTTGGTGCTCGCTCATCTCTAATGATAACTGGCCTAAAAAATATTTTTCTGCGTTTTTGGTGCTCGCTCATCTCTAATGATAACTGGCCTAAAAAAATATTTTTCTGCTTTTTTTTGTAGGTGGGATTCACTGTGTGAATGGAGTCCTACAATACGATTACCGGTCAAATTCGTGACCTGGCTGGGATGGTTCAGGACCTTTCGGGGCGTCTCAGCCATCATGAGCAGCGGTAGGTTGTGCCTGCTGATCCAGTACCTGAACCTAAATGCTCATTCCCCCAGGTGTTCTTGGGGTACCGGAAAAAATTCTTTGTCTTTCGGAAGGCTTGTAAATTGTTTTTTCGCTTGCAGCCTCGTTCCTCTGGGTCCGAGCCCCAACGATGGGGATTGTTATGTCTGTGCTCAGAGAAGGGCCTCAGTCATGGTCCTATTCTTTACTGGCTGATGCCGCTTGTCTACAGTCGGTAGACTCTTTTTTCATTGAGCTCGGGAATATTTTGGATGAACCCGATCGTGCAGGTTATGCAGTCAGTAGGTAGTTGGCCCTACGCCAGGGGCACCAGTCAGCAGAAGAATATTGTTCTAGTTTCAGGCAGTATTCAGGTGAATCTCCTTGGAACGATTCTGCGCTCAAAGATTTGTTTTTGATAGGCATGTCTGATGCAGTAAAAGATCTATTGCTGTCCCATCCGTCACCCTCTACTTTGAATCAGGCTATGGAATTGGCAGTCAGAGCTTATCGTAGACTCAGGTCTAGAAGGGAAGCTAAGCTAGAGTACTGTCAAGAACGTGGTGCTAAGTCTCTAGCGACTTATACAGCCTGTACCCCATTGTCAACCTCCGGAGCTGATGGTATGGGAGTGAACCGGTTGAGTGCTGAAGAATGGAGGCCGTTTCAGGTTTCAAACCAACTATGTTTCTACTGCGACAAGGCTGGTCATCGCATTGCGCCCTACCAGGAAAGGTGGATACGTAAGCAGCAAAAAAACTTCTGCTCCTAGGTAACTGTCGGGAGGGTCATCTAGGAGGTCGGGTACTCTCTAAATTACTGGTGCCTTGTAGTGTGTCTTACATTGCTTTTCACAGGGTGGGACAGGCATTTATTGATTCTGGGTTGGCCGCGTACCTTATCCATTTGCTGTTTGTAAGACCACTGTTATCAAGTTTTACCCCGTTAGGTTTGCCGATCCACTTTACCAGTATTGATGCAACCCCTCTGTCCTCAGGGGGAGTGCGTTGGAGGACACCAGAACTTCGGTTTATGGTGGGTGCATTACATTCGGACGTTATTTTATTTCTGGTCATGGAGAAGATGTCCGTGGATATTGTTCTGGGATTGCTGTGACTAAGGAGCACAATCCTCAGTTCGATTGGACTACTCTAGAGCTAGTTCGGTGGGGAGGGTCCTGTCAGGATCATCTAGTGCCTGTTACATTGTGCTCCACTGATACTTTTAGTATTCCGGACTATCTACGGGATTTTCAAGATGTGTTCTCTAAGAAGCTTTCTGAGGTATTACCCCCACACCGCTAATGGGATTGTAGGATTGATCTGGTGCCGGATAGTCCAATCCCTAAGGGGGCCATATTTCATCTGTCGGGTCGGGAGCATGAGGCTCTTAAATCCTATATTTTAGAGGCTTTAGCCAAGGAACATATCAGACCATCAAAGTCACCAGCTGGGGCAGGCTTATTTTTTGTTGAAAAGATAGATGGGTCTTTGCGGCCTTGTGTCGACTATCGGGCTTTAAACAAGATCACCATAAAAAATCAGTGCTCGCTCCCTCTGATCCCTGATCTGCTGAATCAGGTGGTGGGAGCATGCTGGTTCTCAAAGCTTGACCTTCGGGGGGCTTATAATCTTATACGTATTAAGTCTGGTGACGAGTGGAAGATCACGTTCAACCCCCCCGTTGGGGCACTTCGAGTGTCTGGTTATGCCCTTCGGGTTATGCAACGCGCCTGCGGTTGTTCAGGGGTTTATGAATGCGGTCTTCCACGATTATCTAGGGGGTTTTATTGTTGTCTATTTGGATGACATCTTGGTGTACTCGTCGAATTGGGACACTCATGTCAGTCATCTCCATTTGGTGTTAGAGTGGCTACAGGAGTACCAGTTGTATGTTAAATTGGAGAAGTGCTCATTTGGGGTCAAATGCATGTCATTCCTTGGGTATATCATCACTCCAACTGATGTGTGTATGGAGTCAAACAAGGTTGCGGCAATCAAAATTGGCTAAACCAGATAATTTGAAGGCTCTTCAACGCTTTCTTGGGTTTGCCAACTTTTACAGAAAATTTATCATAAATTTTTCAGTGATTGCACAACCGTTGACTGATCTCACAAAAAAAGGAGCGGACGTGACAATGTGGTCTAAGGAAGCTTCGGAGGCGTTTGAGCAACTTATGAGGGCTTTTTCCACCCCTGCTCAGCCGGACTCTCAGAAGCCCTTTTTCATGGAAGTAGATGCTTCGAAGGTACAGGTGGGCTCAGTCCTTTCCCAGGAATTGGGGGGCTGTTCAGGGTATAGTGCCCCGATGTCTCTGTGGTTGTTGGTTCTGGAAGAGTCTCATTACTCTGTTTTTGCAGGGCATCCGGGGGTCCAGGGGAGTCTTTAACTATGTTCCCATTTCTACTGGTGGCCTGGTATGGCACAGCAGGTCCGGGAGTTCGTAAATCGATGTTCAACTTGTGCACGTGGTAAGAGTCGCTGTAAGAGCCCTGAGGGACCATTAATGCTGCTGGTAGTCCATGGTCACATGTGTCTATGCGTCTTTTTGTGGGCGAGAGGGTCAATTTGTGGGTAGAGTTTTTACCTTTTGGCTGAATTTGCCATAAATAATTGTATCAGTTCTGCGACGGGGGTGTCCCCTTTCTTCTGTGTGTTCGGTCGGCATCCCCAGTTCCTGACTTCCACTCCAGTACCTACAGCTTGTCCTGCTGTTGATGTGGTTACTAGTGAGTTGCGGGAGGTCTGAAATGGTGTGCACAAGAATCTGGAGGAAGCAAGTGGTCATATGCAACTACGTAGTTGTAAAAGGTCCACTGTGTCGGAGTCATTTGAGGTCGGTCAGAAGATCTATCTGTCCACAAAGATTTTAAAATTGAATCTCCCCTCAGTGAAGCTTGCGCCGCGTTTTAGCGGTCCCTTTACCATAACGTGGGTCATTAATCCTCTAGCGTATGAGTTGGATTTACTCAGTTCTTGGAGGGCGCATAGGGTGTTTCATAAATCTCTTTTGAAGTTATTTATCCCTCCGGCTGTGTGTCTGACTTCGGTCCTGTTCCAGGGAAAGATACCTGGTCACAATCCAGCTCTGCCTGTGTTCCATGGTTTTGCTGTCATGTTGGTTTATTCTATCAGCCTAGCCTGTCAGTACTAGTAAGTTGTCATTTCTATAGGTACGGTGGTTCCTTCCTGTCCTGCCACTAGGCAGCGTAGGGTCAGTGTTGGCGGCCTGGACCTGTCCACCTTTGCGGCTACCTCCAGGAAGGGACATTGGCATGGGTGAGGGTCAGGGAGTTCCGCGCTGTGCGTACCTGTGCACCCTACTAATACTGTAACAGGGAAGGGGTAATGCCACATCTGATGAGTGGACCCACAGTTGAGGAGATGGCGGGCCAGAAAAGGATAACTATGTCACGGTGGCTCTACCATCTCCTCCCCTGGGAGTAGCTCGGGACCCGTCTAAGTTACTACTGGGGGAGGTCACAGGGAAAAGTAACTAGGAGTTACCTTAAAGTTCTTAGTCACTCGTAATGCCACCATTCCGTCTTGTGTGATGTATCTGGATAATCACAATAACTCAGTCCACATACAGGGAAACTTTCTAGACAAACCGGGAATGGTTGGTAGTGTCCATTTACTGTAACTTGTTAAACTTCCATAACATCAGCAGTCTGGCACAGATACAACGGTAAAGTGGTGTGACAGGGTGAATTCTCGGTGTATTCCGTATGATCCACAGTCCCAGTTATCTGTGTGATCCCACTCCCATGGACTCTCTTACTCTCTACGAGTCCACACTCACATTTACTTGTCTTTGCGCTTTTAGCCATGCAGCGATCCTTCTTTCACATTTAGTACTTAATGGTAGCACTGGCACATCCTGGGTAGACTGGTCCCAAGTCAAGCAGAAGGGAATTGCTTGGCTTCCTCCATTCCCACCCCATACAGACCATTCAGTGTCTGTGTGGCTCACTCACAGACTCTTCTTTCTGGCTTGTCAAAAGAACTCCTTACACTCTACTTAGACTGGAATGGACTGCCCACACTTGCATTCTCACCAACACATATATCAAGCATACAGATAAATAGATATCAGCGCCACACGTGGGGAAGAAGATGCAATAGAATCCAAGTGGATTACACTCACCTGCTGCACGGTGGAATTCCCAGACTATGGGGAATCCACCTGCACCTTGTGTGTAAATGCCATTAATAAGCTAGTTCATTGGAATACTCTTCCTCATGTTTTAGAAAGGACCGAATATCCACACTGCACGAATATAATAGAAATTCCTATTATTTTTCGGAAAATTCAGAAATTATATAGAGATCATGAAGATCATATTCACAAAAGATATTTTCCTAATGAGTATAAAGGTTTCACATCGACATCCACCAAAAGGCATAAAGATAATTCTATGAAAAACTATATTAATACAAAACAGCTGTGGTCCGGCAAAACCATGGTCTTTACTAGAGATGAGCGAGCGTACTCGCTAAGGCAAATTACTCGAGCGAGTATTGCCTTTTGCGAGTACCTGCCCGCTCGTCTCAAAAGATTCGGGTGCTGGCAGGGGGAGGGGAGCCGCGGGGGAGAGCAGGGAGGAATGAGAAGGAGATCTCTCTCTCTTTCTTCCCCCCGCTCCCCCCTGCTCACTCCCGCAACTCACCACTCAGCCCCGCCAGCACCCGAATCTTTTGAGACGAGCGGGCAGGTACTCGCAAAAGGCATTACTCGCTTGAGTAATTTGCCTTAGTGAGTACGCTCGCTCATCTCTAGTCTTTACCACTAGGACAAACATCGTAAAAAAAGATGGAGATACAATTTACAGAAGAATAGATTAGAGAGGAAGAACCTAACACCACACATGAGGAACATGAAAGCACCTGACACCAATTCCCCTATGACACCTTCTGAACATATCCTTAAAGAAATTTCATCATCCCATCTTCAACAAACTCCAAAAGAAACCCTAATACGTACAGCAAACCATTTATTAGATAAGGTACTATCCTATAATACATAAGAGGGAAGAGTCACATTATGTTCAGGACGTATAAGTAGTTTTGGAGAAAACATTTCCAGAGGGGAGGGAGAAGTAATAGGAATCCAGACTGACAAAACAGCTAACAGAAATGCAGGTACGGATAATAACCCAGAGTTTTTAAAAAGTTGTAATCTGGTAACTCCACAACAGATAGAAATATTTTTTTTCAATCAATCCCCTTGTGATTCCCCACCAGAATTTGATACTATAGGCCATCACGTAATATCTCCACAGATAAACCTCGATGAAATACGCACAAACTCTCAAACCTGTAGAGATTCCGAAAATATACAGAATCACCATCATTTTTTTAGGGGCGCGCCCACAGACCCCGGGGCTGTCCACGAATGTAAAAGACAGAATACCAGTAAAAAAGAAAAAAATCCCCCCAAATGAGTATACTCCACCAGCAACGAGGTCCAAGATAATAAATATTACCATCTGGTCTCCCCCAGATGCTCGATAGTTCAAAAACCCCTATTCCAAGGAAATCCCAAAACGTAGGAGAGGCAAAAGTGGTGGAAAAAAGAATACCAAAAGGAGATATAAGAAGAACGACGATACGAATGAGGAAATAACAATAGAAGAAGCAAGGAAGTATGGCATCTTTAATATATCCAATTATACCCTCTATAGGAAGAGAAGTTGTACCAGCAGCACAATAGATATACTACCCTATCAAGGGGAGGCAGGGTCTGCACAGCCACTCCGTAAGATGAACTCCAATTCTCCAATCTCAAGCGACTCCAAGGTAGGTATGAATGGGAGCAGAACAGCTTCGGTGCATAAAACATATATTTATTCCATCTTCTAAAATAATACAGGCGACCTTTCGACCATCCAATGGTGCTTGCTAAAGACCATTGGATAGTCGAAACGTCGCCTGTATTATTTTAGAAGATGGAATAAATAAATGTATATATTTATAAATATTAGTTTTATGCACCGAAGCTGTTCTGCTGCCATTCATACCTACCTTGGAGGAAGGACATTGAACTCCTATTGAAAGGATTATCCTTTTGTCCAAGCAGGGACTCTAATCTGTTTGCTTTGTTCGTCGATTTACTCCAATTTATTAGAAAAATTACTTTGAATAGATAATTTATTTTAAATAAAGAGAAAAAATTGGAGGCACAAACGGTGGAATTTAACTTAGTAGACCCTATAAGTACAGACTTGAAACCGAAGACCAAATTTTATCGAGTAGAAGCCAAGGGTGCCTATATAGAAATGTACTGAGAAGTTTCACGAATCACACTCAAGAAACGTACAGAGGAGGATGGATTAGTTTTCAAAAAGGCAGACAAGGGTAGGGGGATAGTTATCATGAACATAGAAGGATACAATAGTAGTAATCTTTATTTGTATAGCGCCAACATATTCATAAAATAGGAATGCAATAGAATCCTTGGAGAGGATGGTCAATATAAAATATTGAAAGAGGACCCTACTAAACAAATACAGAAGTCCCTTATTAAGATGGTAAAAGATGGAATAGAAAAGAAAAAAATGACCAATATGGAAGGGAAATATATAGTACAAATAGAACCGGAGATCCCTTATTTTTACCAGTTACTAGAGATGAGCGAGCACCAAAATGCTCGGGTGCTCGTTACTCGGGACGAAATTATCGCGATGCTCAAGGGTTCGTTTCGAATAACGAACCCCATTGAAGTCAGTGGGCGACCCGAGCATTTTTGTATATCGCCGATGCTCGCTAAGGTTTCCATTTGTGAAAATCTGGGCAATTCAAGAAAGTGATGGGAACGACACAGCAACGGATAGGGCAGGCGAGGGGCTACATGTTGGGCTGCATCACAAGTTACCAGGTCCCACTATTAAGCCACAATAGCGGCAAGAGTGCCCCCCCCCAACAATTTTTACTTCTGAAAAGCCCTCATTAACAATGCATACCTTAGCTAAGCACCACACTACCTCCAACAAAGCACAATCACTGCCTGCATGACACTCCGCTGCCACTTCTCCTGGGTTACATGCTGCCCAACCCCCCCCCCCCCCCCCCCGCACGACCCAGTGTCCACAGCGCACACCAAATTGTCCCTGCGCAGCCTTCAGCTGCCCTCATGCCACACCACCCTCATGTTTATTTATAAGTTCGTCTGCCATGAGGAGCAACCGCAGGCACACACTGCAGAGGGTTGGTACGGCTAGGCATCGACCCTCTTTAATAGGGGCGGGGCGATAGCCCACAATGCTGTACAGAAGCAATGAGAAATCCAATCCTGTGCCACCTCCATCAGGAGCTGCACACGTGGGCATAGCAATGGGGAACCCATGTGCCACACACTATTCATTCTGTCAAGGTGTCTGCATGCCCCAGTCAGACCAGGGTTTTTTATAAATAGTCACAGGCAGGTACAACTCCGCAATGGGAATTCCGTGTGCATCCACAGCATGGGTGGCTCCCAGGAAGCCACCGGCGGAACATAAATATATCCCATTGCAGTGCCCTGGACAGCAAAGCTGCATGCCCCAGTCAGACTGGGGTTCTTAAGAAGTGGACACATGCAGTTACAACTCTGTGTGGACCGACAGCATGGGTGGCTCCCTGGAACCCACCGGCGTTCCCATTGCATTGCCCATCACAGCTGAGGTAATGTCATGTTTAATGCAGGTGGGCTTCGGTCCACACTGCATGCCCCAGTCAGACCAGGGTTTTTAATACATAGACACAGGCAGGTACAACTCCCTAATGTAAAGTCCGTGTGGACCGATAGCATGGGTGGCTCCCTGGAACCCACTGGCGGTACAAAAATATATCCCATTGCAGTGCCCTGGACAGCAGAGCTAACGTCTGATTAAATACAGGTGGGCTTCGGCCCAAACTGCATGCCCCAGTCAGGCTTGAGTTTTTTATAAGTATACACAGGCACGTACATCTCCCTAATGGGAAGTCCATGTGGACCTACAGCATGGGTGGGTGCCAGGAAGCCACCGGCGGTACCTAAATATATCCCATTGCAGTGCCCAGCACAGCTGATGTAACGTCAGCTTTAATGCAGGTGGGCCAAAAATTAATTGGATTACACTGTAGGCGAGGGCCCCAAAAAATTGGTGTACCAACAGTACTAATGTACTTCAGAAAAATTGCCCATACCCAACCAAGAGGGCAGGTGAAACCCATTAATGGCTTTGGTTAATGTGGCTTAATTGGTAACTAGGCCTGGAGGCAGCCCAGTTAAAATAAAAATTGGTTCAGGTGCAAGTTTCAACGCTTTAATGAGCATTGAAACGTATAAAAATTGTTTACAAAAATTATATGACTTGGCCTTGTGGGCCTAAGAAAAATTGCCCGTTCGGCGTGATTACGTGAGGTTTCAGGAGGAGGAGCAGGAGGAGGAGGATGAATATTATACACAGATTGATGAAGCAAAAAGGTCCACGCTTTTGATAGTGATAGAGAACGATGCTTCCATCCGCGGGTGCAGCCTACGTATTGTTTAGGTATCGCTGCTGTCCGCTGGTGGAGAAGAGAAGTCTGGGGAAATCCAGGCTTTGTTCATCTTGATGAGTGTAAGCCTGTCGGCACTGTCGGTTGACAGGCGGGTACGCTTATCCGTGATGATTCCCCCAGCCGCACTAAACACCCTCTCTGACAAGATGCTAGCCGCAGGACAAGCAAGCACCTCCAGGGCATACAGCGCGAGTTCAGGCCACGTGTCCAGCTCCCCACCCAGTAGTTGTAGGGGGCAGAGGCGTCACCGAGGACGGTCGTGCGATCGGCTACGTACTCCCTCACCATCCTTTTACAGTGCTCCCACCGACTCAGCCTTGACTGGGGAGCGGTGACACAGTCTTGCTGGGGAGCCATAAAGCTGTCAAAGGCCTTAGAGAGTGTTCCCCTGCCTGTGCTGTACATGCTGCCTCATCTCCACGCCTCCCCTGCTACCTGGCCCTCGGAACTGCGCCTTCGGCCACTAGCGCTGTCGGATGGGAATTTTACCATCAGTTTGTTCGCCAGGGTCCTGTAGTATAGCATCACTCTCGAACCCCTTTCCTCTTCGGGTATGAGAGTGGAAAGGTTCTCCTTATACCGTGGGTCGAGCAGTGTGTACACCCAGCAATCCGTAGTGGCCAGAATGCGTGTAACGCGAGGGTCACGAGAAAGGCATCCTAACATGAAGTCAGCCAGGATGACAGGCAAGCAGCATGGGTACCCTCAGCAGTGGGCCAAGCTGTCTCTTCCCCCTCCTCCTCATCCTCCTCATGCTCCTCCTCCTCCTCCTCAACGCGCTGAGATATAGACAGGAGGGTGCTCTGACTATCCAGCGACATACTGTCTTCCCCCGCCTCCGTTTCCGAGCATAAAGCGTCTGCCTTTATGCTTTGCAGGGAACTTCTCAAGAGGCATAGCAGAGGAATGGTGACGCTAATGATTGCAGCATCCCCGCTCACCATCTGGGTAGACTCCTCAAAGTTTCCAAGCACCTGGCAGATGTCTGCCAACCAGGCCCACTCTTCTGTAAAGAATTGAGGAGGCTTTGCAGGGTGCGCAGGGTGGCAGCGTCCGTGTGGGACTTGAGGAAATGTGCGCAGAGCCGGCGCACCTTTCCGAGCAGGTCTGACAAGCGTGGGTAGCTTTTCAGAAAGCGCTGAACCACCAAATTAAAGACGTGGGCCAGGCATGGCACGTGCGTGAGGCTGCCTAGCTGCAGAGCCGCCACCAGGTTGCAGCCGTTGTCACACACGACCATGCCCGGTTGGAGGCTCAGCGGCGCAAGCCAGCGGTCAGTCTGCTCTGTCAGACCCTACAGCAGTTCGTGGGCCGTGTGCCTCTTCTCTCCTAAGCTGAGTAGTTTCAGCACGGCCTGCTGACGCTTGCCCACCGCTGTGCTGCCACGCTGCGCGACACTGACTGCTGCCGATGTGCTACTGCTGACACATCTCGATTGCGAGACAGAGGTTGCGGAGGAGGAGGGTGGTTTAGTGGAGGAAGCATACACCCCCGCAGATACCACCACCGAGCTGGGGCACGCAATTCTGGGGGTGGGTAGGACGTGAGCGGTCCCAGGCTCTGACTCGGTCCCAGCCTCCACTAAATTCACCCAATGTGCCGTCAGGGAGATATAGTGGCCCTGCCCGCCTGTGCTTGTCCACGTGTCCGTTAAGTGGACCTTGGCAGTAACCGTATTGGTGAGGGCGCGTACAATGTTGCGGGAGACATGGTCGTGCAGGGCTGGGACGGCACATCGGGAAAAGTAGTGGCGACTGGGAATTGAGTAGCGCGGGGCTGCCGCCGCCATCATACCTTTGAAAGCCTCCATTTCCACAAGCCTATACGGCAGCATCTCCAGGCTGATAAATTTGGCTATGTGCACGTTTAACGCTTGAGCGTGTGGGTGCGTGGCGGCGTACTTGCGCTTGCGCTCAAACACTTGCGCTAGCGACGGCTGGACGGTGCACTGACAGACATTGGTGGATGGGGCCGAAGACAGCGGAGGTGAGGGTGTGGGTGCAGGCCAGGAGACGGTAGTGCCTGTGTCCTCAGAGGGGGGTTGGATCTCAGTGGCAGGTTTGGGCACAGGGGGAGAGGCTGTGGGTCAAACCGGAGGCGCTGAACGGCCTTCGTCCCACCTTGTGGGGTGCTTGGCCATCATATGTCTGCGCATGCTGGTGGTGGTGAGGCTGGTGGTGGTGGCTCCCCGGCTGATCTTGGCGTGACAAAGGTTGCACACCACTGTTCGTCAGTCGTCTGCACTCTCAGTGAAAAACTGCCAGACCTTTGAGCACCTCGGCCTCTGCAGGGTGGCATGGCGCGAGGGGGCACTTTGGGAAACAGTTGGTGGATTATTCGGTCTGGCCCTGCCTCTACTCCTGGCCACCACACTGCCTCTTCCAACCAGCCCTGCTGCTGCACTTGCCTCCCCCTCTGAAGACCTGTCCTCAGAAGGCTTAGCAAACCAGGTGGGGTCAGTCACCTCATCGGCCAGCCGCTCTTCCTCCGAATCCTCTGTGCGTTCCTCCCTCAGACTTACTGCCCTTACTACTACCTCACTGATAGACAACTGTGTCTCATCGTCATCGTCCTCCTCACCCACTGAATGCTCTTGAGACAGTTGCCGGAAGTCCCCAGCCTCATCCCCCGGACCCCGGGAACTTTCCAAAGGTTGGTCACGACAAACTCCTCCGGTGGGAGAGGAACCATTGCTGCCCGTTCTGGGCAGGGGCCCGAGAACAGTTCCTGAGAGTCTACCTGCTCCTCAGAATGTGTCACTATAATGGAGTGAGGAGGCTGGGAGGAAGGAGGAGCAGAAGCCAGAGGATTCAGAGTTGCAGCAGTGGACGGCACAGAAGTCTGGCTGGTCGATAGATTGCTGGATGCATTTTCTGCCATCCACGACAGGACCTGCACACTCTGCTCATTTTCTAATAAAGGTCTACCACGTGGACCCATTAATTGTGAGATGAATGTGGGGACGCCAGAAACGTGCCTCTCTCCTAATCCCGCAGCAGTCGGCTGCGATACACCTGGATCAGGAGCTCGGCCTGTGCCCACACCCTGACTTGGGCCTCCGCGTCCTCGCCCGCGTCCACGTCCTCTAGGCCTACCCCTACCCCTCAGCATGGTGTATTACCAGTAGTGCAGAAACAGAACGCTGTAATTAAATGTGCTGCTTATTGGCCTGTGGTTGGAGGCTGACTTCGCTTACGGAACGCACAGCAGAGCCAGGAAAGAATTTTGCGCAAGCCTGCTGTAACACTTTGCTGGCTGCGTATGAATTAGGACAACTACCCCCAGCAGAGACGCACTACACTGAGGACGGTCACAGGCAGCCCAAATAGATTTTTTTTTCCCCAAATTTTTGGGGAAAAGCCCACTGGCTATATAGACTGTATATGTCTTCTGTCCCTGCGTCACCACTACTGGCCCTGGACTATGTAAAATTACTGCAGGACGCAATGCTCTGGACGCAATGCTCTGCATGGCCGATATACAAAAAAAAAAAAAAATTGTGCAACACTGCAAAAAAGCAGCCACAACAGTACTGCAAATGGTCAGATGTGGCCCTAAGAAGGACCGTTGGGGTTCTTGAAGCCTACAATAACTCCTAACACTCTCCCTATAGCAGCTCCAGCAAGACAGCACTTTCCCTGAACAATGTCAGAACGCATCTGTGGCGAGCCGCGGGAGGGGCCGATTTTTATACTCGGGTGACACCTGATCTCCCCAGCCACTCACTGCAGGGGGGTGGTATAGGGCTTGAACGTCGCAAGGGGAAGTTGTAATGCCTTCCCTGTCTTTCTATTGGCCAGAAAAGCGCGCTAACGTCTCAGAGAGGAAAGTGAAAGTAACCCGAACATCGCGTGGTACTCGTTTTGAATAACGAGCATCTCGAACACGCTCATACTCGAACGAGCATCAAGCTCTACCAGTTACCTAAAGTACACAAGAACGTGAATAATCCCTCTGGAAGACTGATAGCGTCCGGAATTTATTCCATCACCAGTAGATTTTCCGAATACATCGACAAACAGCTGCAGAAGTATGTCAGAGAATTACCCACCTTTCTGAAAGATACGGGCCACCTTTTAGATTTAGTCTAAGAGATAGAGTGAAAAGATTCCTTTCTCTGCTGTTCCTTGGATGTTGAAGCCCTCTACTCGAGTATTTCACATGATAAAGGAGTTCCAGCTATAGAATGGGTCCTACTCCAGGACCCCTTAATGCCCATCAATCAAGTCCAATTTTTCAGTGAATCGATACAACTTATTTTGGAAAATAATTATTTCACAATTAATGAAAAATTCTATAAACAACAGCGGGGGACAGAGATGGGCAAGAAATTCGCACCTACGTATTTAAATTTGTATATGGGGGCTTTTGAGAGAGAGATTTCAGGATACAAGAATTGTATTTCATAGAAGATTTTTTAATGACATCAAGTATTTCTCTATGTCCAGTTGATGACTGGCAACCTCTCTCCAGGGAATTATACTAGGAGGTATTTAAGCCCCTGAGGATCCCACGCTGTGGGCGAAACACGTAGGTCAGCCAAGAGGTCTACTTTAACATAAAAACATCTCGTGTTTATTATACATTGAACTATATGAGTTGTACTCAGATTCCGGCTGAATACGATCATTGTAAATACATTATGTTCACCTACGGAAAAATTCACAGGTTTTTTTAATATTAAAACCGAAAAACCCTAAACCAATTATTTCAGACGTAAAAGGTAAAAAACGTCCAGGATCGGTACTGATCTTGAAGTATTACTGTATGAAACGATCAAACATCCCCTACTGGGTACGGGATTTTTTGTTTGTTTGTTTGTCCATAAGTTGTTAAAGAGTATTTATTAAAAGTTAATTTTTATGAATTTATACTTTTGGGTCCTAAAGTGAGCTTGATCAACTAACTGGGACCTTACTGCCTCTGTGAAGTGGTAATTTATTTGGGCCCTTTTTCTCCTTCTTAATCTGCCATGATGAGGAGTAGGTGTAAGGGTCGAGGACGCGGACGTCCAAGTGAGGGTGTGGTCACAGGCTGAGTTCCTGGTCCAGGTGAATCACAGCCTGCTGCTGTGGGATTAGGAGAGAGACAAGTTTGTGGGGTACCCAGCTTCATATCACAATTTATGGGTCTGCGTGGTAGACCTTTATTACAAACAGAGCAGTGTGAGCAGGTCCTCTCGTGGATGGCAGAAAATGCGGCCAGCAATGTATTGGCCACCCAGTCTTCTACGCAGTCCACTACTCCTGGCCTAGGGACTGCAACTCTGAATCCTTTGGCTGCTGCTCCTCCTTTCTCCCAGCCTCCTCACTCCATGAAAATGACATATTCTGAGCAGGCAGACTCCCAGGAACTGTTTTCGGGTCCCTGCCATGAGTGGGGAAAAATGGTTCCTCTCTCACCTGAGGAGTTTGTCGTGACCGATGCCCAACCTTTGGAAACTTCCCGGAGTACGGGTGATAAGGCTGGGGACTTCCAGCAACTGTCTCAAGAGCTTTTTGCGCATGAAGAGGATGATGATGATGAGACACAGTTGTCTATCAGTGAGGTAGTAGTAAGGGCAGTAAGTCCGAGGGAGGAGCGCACAGAGGATTCGGAGGAAGAGCAGTTAGACGATAAGGTGACTGACCCCACCTGGTTTGCTAAGCCTATTGAGGACAGAGCTTCAGAGGGGGAGGCAAGTGCAGCAGTAGGACAGGTTGGAAGAGGCAGTGGGGTGGCCAGGGGTAGAGGCAGGGCCAGAGCAAAGAATCCACCAACTGTTTCCCAAAGCACCCTCTCGCGGCAAGCCTCCATGCAGAGGGCTAGGTGTTCAAAGATGTGGATGTTTTTCAGTGAGAGCGCGGACGACCGACGAACAGTGGTGTGCAACCTGTGTCACACTAAGATCAGCCGGGGAGCCACCACTACCAGCCTCACCACCACCAGCATGCGCAGGCATATGATGGCCAAGCACCCCAGAAGATGGGACGAAGGCCGTTCACCGCCTTCAGGTCACACCACTGCCTCTTTCCCTGTGCCCCAACCTGCCACACAGATCCAATCCCCCTCCCAAGACACAGGCACGAGCATTTCCTGGCCTGCGCCCACACCCTCACCTGTCGCTAACAGAAGCGTTGGAGCGAAAGCACAAATAAGCCGCCACGCACCTGCACGCACAAGCTTTAAACGTGCACATTGCCAAATTAATCAGCCTGGAGATGCTGCCGTACAGACTTGTGGAAATGGAGGCTTTCAAAAACATGATGGCTGCAGTGGTCCCGCGCTACTTGGTCCCAAGTCGCCACTATTTTTCCCGGTGTACCGTCCCAGCCCAACACCAGCATGTCTCCTGCAACATAAATTGTGCCCTCACCAACGTGGTTACTGGGAAGGTCCACTTAACCACGGACACGTGGACAAGTACTGGTGGGCAGGGCCACTATATCTCCATGATGGCACATTGGGTGAATTTGGTGGAGGCTGGGACCGAGTCAGGGCCTGGGACTGCTCATGTCCTACCCACACCCAGAATAGCGGATCCTACCTTGGTGCTGGTATCTGCGGAGTTTTATGCTACCTCCTCCAAACCCTCCCCCTCCTCCGCCTCCGCCACCTCTACCTCTCAATTAAGAAGTGTCAGCACGTCGCCAGCAGTCGGTATCGCGTGGCACGGCAGCACAGCTGTGGGCAAGCGTCAGTAGGCCGTGCTGAAACTAATCAGCTTAGGTGACAGGAGGCACATGGCCCCCGAGCTGTTGCAGGGTCTGACAGAGCTGACCGACCTCTGGCTTTCGCCGCTGAGCCTCCAACCGGGCATGGTCGTGTGTGACAACGGCCGTAACCTGGTGGCAGCTCTGCAGCTCGGCAGCCTCACACAAGTGCCATGCCTGGCCCACTTGTCTGACCTGCTCGGCAAGGTGCGCTGCTTCTGCGCACATTTCCGCAAGTCCACCACCGACGCTGCCACCCTGAGGACCCTGCAACATTAGTTTCAGCTGCGAGAGCACCGACTGCTGTGCGACGTGCCCACATGCTGGAATTCTACGCTGCACATGTTGGCCAGGCTGTAAGAGCAGCGTAGAGCAATAGTGGAATACCAGCTGCAATGTAGGCGGCAGCGTGGTAGACAGCCTCCGCAATTATTTACTGAGGAGTGGGCATGGATGGCAGATATCTGCCAGGCCCTCAAAAACTTTGAGGAGTTAACCCAGATGGTGAGTGGCAATGCTGCAATCATTAGCGTTACCATCCCGCTGCTTTGCCTGCTGAAAAGTTCGCTGCAAAGCATAAAGGCCGACGCTTTGCGGTTGGAACAAAAGACTGGGGATGGCAGTATGTCGTTTGATAGCCAGACCACCCTCATGTCTATATCTTAGCGCGTTTTGGAGGAGGAAGAGGAGGGGGGAAGAGACAGCTGGGCACACTGCATAGGCTGAAAAGAAGGAGGAGGGGGAGGAGGATCCTGAAAGTCATCTTGCTAGTGAGGACAGAGATGTGTTGCGCACTGGTACCCTGGCACACATGGCTGACTTCACGTTAGGCTGCCTTTCTCATGACCCTCGCGTTAGACGCATTCTGGCCAACACGGATTACTGGGTGTACACCCTTCTTGACCCACGGTATAAGGAGAACCTTTCCACTCTCATTCCTGAAGAGGAAAGGGGTACCAGAGTGATGCAATACCACAGCGCCCTGGTGGAAAAAGTGATGCTAAACTTCCCATCTGACACCGCTAGTGGCAGAAGACGCAGTTCTGAGGGCCAACTAGCAGGGGAGGCAACGCCATCAGGCAGCATGTCCAGCACAGGCAGGGGAACACTCTCCGAGGCCGTTGCCAGCTTTATGGCTCCCCAGCAAGATTATGTCACCACTCCCCAGTTAAGGCTGAGTTGGAGGGAGCACTGTAAAAAGATGGTAAGGGAGTACGTAGCCGATCGTACCACCGTCCTCCGTGATGCCTCTGCTCCATACATCCATTCTTTTCTTGCAACCGGAGAAAAAAGCACTCTTCTCTATCACCGGAAAAAAAGGGGGAATTAGCTTTGTCAATCACTCTCGGATATTATTACTCCTACTCCTCCTCCTAAAACAGCGTGTCATCACGCTGAACTGCCAATTTTTCTGTGGCCCAAAAGGCTCTGCTTAAAGTTTTTTTACAATTTTTCAAAGTTTCAAAAGTATTGATACTTTACCAGAAACCAATTTTTCTCACAGGGCTGCCTCCAGGCTCTGTTACAAATTAAGTAACAGCGAGCTGTATCTTTAAAAAATGTTTCTGGGTTTTCCCTGCCCTCACGGTTGAGCAATTTTTCAGGGGTACACTTGTACTCTTGGTACACCAATTTTTCTGGCCCTCACCTATACTGTTATCAAACTAATTTTTCCAGCCTTTGTCTACACTTATGGTACACCAATGTTTTAGGGGTTTGCCTATACTCTTGCTACAGAAATGTTACAGGGGCTCTGCCTATACTTCTACTACAGAAATGTTAGGGGTCTGCCTATACTTTTACTACAGAAATGTTACTGGGGTCTGCCTATACTTCTGCTACAGAAATATTACAGGGGTCTGCCTATACTTTTACTACAGAAATGTTACAGGGGTCTGCCTATACTTTTAGTACGGAAATGTTACTGGGGTCTGCCTATACTTCTGCTACAGAAATGTTACAGGGGTCTGCCTATACGTTTACTACATACAGTTAGGGCCAGAAATATTTGGACAGTGACACAAGTTTTGTTATTTTAGCTGTTTGCACACTCCCAGCTGCAATATGAGAGTTTCCACATCCATATCGGAGAAAGGGTTTAGGAATCATAGCTCTGTAATGCATAGCCTCCTCTTTTTCAAGGGACCAAAAGTAATTGGACAATGGACTCTAAGGGCTGCAATTAACTCAGAAGGCGTCTCCCTCGTTAACCTGTAATCAATTAAGTAGTTAAAAGGTCTGGGGTTGATTCCAGGTGTGTGGTTTTGGATTTGGAAGCTGTTGCTGTGACCAGACAACATGCGGTCAAAGGAACTCTCAATTGAGGTGAAGCAGAACATCCTGAGGCTGAAAAAAAAGAAAAAATCCATCAAAGAGATAGCAGACATGCTTGGAGTAGCAAAATCAACAGTCGGGTACATTCTGAGAAAAAAGGAATTCACTGGTGAGCTTGGGAACTCAAAAAGGCCTGGGCGTCCACGGAAGACAACGGTGGTGGATGATCGCCGCATACTTTCTTTGGTGAAGAAGAACCCGTTCACAACATCAACTGAAGTCCAGAACACTCTCAGGGAAGTAGGTGTATCTGTCTCTAAGTCAACAGTAAAGAGAAGACTCCATGAAAGTAAATACAAAGGGTTCACATCTAGATGCAAACCATTCATCAATTTCAAAAATAGACAGGCCTGAGTTAAATTTGCCGAAAAACACCTTAAGAAGCCAGCCCATTTCTGGAAAAGTATTCTATGAACAGATGAGACAAAGATCAACCTGTACCAGAATGATGGGAAGAAAAAAGTTTGGAGAAGAAAGGGAACGGCACATGATCCAAGGCACACCACATCCTCTGTAAAACATGGTGGAGGCAACGTGATGGCATGGGCATGCATGGCTTTCAATGGCACTGGGTCACTTGTGTTTATTGATGACATAACAGCAGACAAGAGTAGCCGGATGAATTCTGAAGTGTACCGGGATATACTTTCAGCCCAGATTCAGCCAAATGCTGCAAAGTTGATCGGACGGCGCTTCACAGTACAGATGGACAATGACCCCAAACATACAGCCAAAGCTACCCAGGAGTTCATGAGTGCAAAAAAGTGGAACATTCTGCAATGGCCAAGTCAATCACCAGATCTTAACCCAATTGAGCATGCATTTCACTTGCTCAAATCCAGACTTCAGATGGAAAGACCCACAAACAAGCAAGACCTGAAGGCTGCGGCTGTAAAGGCCTGGCAAAGCATTAAGAAGGAGGAAACCCAGCGTTTGGTGATGTCCATGGGTTCCAGACTTAAGGCAGTGATTGCCTCCAAAGGATTCGCAACAAAATATTGAAAAAAAAATATTTTGTTTGGGTTATGTTTATTTGTCCAATTACTTTTGAGCTTCTAAAATGTGGAGTGTTTGTAAAGAAATGTGTACAATTCCTACATTTTCTATCAGATATTTTTGTTCAACCCTTTAAATTAAACGTTACAATCTGCACTTGAATTCTGTTGTAGAGGCTTCATTTCAAATCCAATGCGGTGGCATGCAGAGCCCAACTCGCGAAAATTGTGTTACTGTCCAAATATTTCTGGCCCTAACTGTAAATGTTACAGGGGTCTGCCTATACTTTTACTGCAGAAAGGTTACTGGGGTCTGCCTCTACTACTGTGACAGAAATGTTTCAGGGGTCTGCCTATACTTTTACTGCAGAAATGTTACTAGGGTCTGCCTATACTTCTGCTACAGAAATGCTACAGGGGTCTGCCTATAGCTTTGCTAGAGGAATGTTACAGGGGTTTGCACATACCTTTGCTACAGGAATATTACAGGGGTCTGCCTATACCTTTGCTACAGGAATGTTACAGGGGTCTGCCTAAAGTTTTAATACAGAAATGTTACTGGGGTCTGCCTATACTTTTACTACAGAAATGTTACAGGGGTCTGCCTATACTTCTGCTACAGAAATGTTACATGGGTCTGCCTATACTTCTGCTACAGGAATGTTACAGGGGTCTGCCTATACTTCTGCTACAGAAATGTTACAGGGGTCTGCTTATACTGTGGGTGCACAAAGACTTCCCATTGCAGTGTTTTACCTCTCTGGCACAAATACACTGACTAGGGCAGAAATGTGGGCTGAGGCCAAGGTCCTTGGCAGAGTGAAACTCTCCCATGTTTGGGCACTCTGATTTCTTCCTGTGTAATGCCATCTTTGTGCACTGACAGCATAGGCAAGCTCAAGGAACTCAAAAACTTCCCCTTGCGGTGTTGGGCTATCTGTGTGGAGACACATGGATTTCCCATTGCTATGTAACTCAGGGCACCTTGGGTCACACAAGGTAGAGGCTGGGACCGAGCCTGATCCAGGGCCCACTCACATACTTCCCACACAGACTATAGCGGGTCCTGGTCATGGTTTCTTGGCCTTGTAATGCCACCTCCTCCTGCTTGGGGTCGGATGATCAGCACTGGGCAACATGTATTTTCTCCCGTGTTACGAGTTATCTGAGACACTGGTTTGGGCAAAACAAAAGGAGCGTTACTGCATTAATGGAATGTTCACAGCTGCACTAGCATCCGAGTCCGCTTTATGCCCACAATTGCTGACAGTGTGAGCCGAGGTTGAGGTCCTTGGCAGGGTGAAACTGCCTTGTTTGGGCGCTCTGATTTCTTTATGTGCAAGACTTGCCTTTGGTTCCAGCGGCTCGTCTATGCTGTGTGTGCACAAAAAATTCCTATTGCGTTGTTTTACCTGTCTGGCACAAACACACTGACTGACTAGGGCAGAAATGTGGGCCAAGGCCCTTAGCTGGGTGAAACTCTGCTATGTTTGTGCACTCTGATTTCCTCATGTGTAATACTATGCTTCAGTTCCTTGGGCTCGCCTATGCTGTGAGTGCACAAAGACTTCCCATTGCGGTGTTTTACCTGTCTGGCACAAATACACTGACTGACTTGGGTAGGGTGCAGAGTGCAGATGGCTTTCCCCTTGCGGTGTTGATTGAGCTATCTGACACCTACACCGAATGAATTGTGTGGGGACACATGTATTTCCCATTGCTATGTAACTCAGGACACCTTGGGTCACACAAGGTGGAGGCTGGGACCGAGCCTGACCCAGGGCCCGCTCGCATACTTCTCACACAGACTATAGCGGGTCCTGGTCACGGTTTCTTGGCCTTGTAATGCCACCTCCTCCTCCTGCTTGGGGTCAGGGGATCAGCACTGGGCAACTTGTATTTTCTCTTGTGTTACCACAGTTATCTGAGACACTGGTTTGGGCCACACAAAGGAGCATTACTGCATTAATGACACGTTCACTGCTGTACTAGCATCGGAGTCCCACGATTGATGAGGGTGTGGGCAGAGACCTATGTCCTTGGGGAAATCTATCTTCAATTCTCAACAGCATTGTGGGCTATCGCCCACACTTTCAAAGAAGATCATTGCCTGGCCCTGCCAACCCTCTGCAGTGTGTGCCTCTGCTTCCTCCTCATCCAGTACGCACTTATAAATAGACATGAGGGTGGTGTAGCTATGAAGCGAGCGTGTGGCATGAGGGCAGCTGAACGCTGCACATGGAAACTTTTGTGTGCGCTGTGGATGCAGGGTCATGCAGGGGGGTTGGACAGCAATGCCAGCATGTAACCCAGAAGAAGAGGCAGCGGGGTCACCTGCAAGCAGTGATTGTCCTTGGTTGCAGGTAGTGTGGTGCTTTGGCTAAGATGTGCCAGCTCGTGTGCCTTGCTAATGAGGCATTGTCCCAAGTAAATTGTTAAGGGGGTGACACCAGGCTCTTGCCCCCATTTTGGCTAAATAGTGGGACCTGGGTGCCTCAGATGCAGCCATGCATGCTGCCCCTCCCCTTACTTATCTGTTTCTGTGGTGTTTCCATGACTTTCTGATGTTTTCTGGTATTCTGGAGAAGTCATCAGCTATGCGAAGCATCGGTCCCATACAAAAATGCTCGAGTTGACCATTGGCTTCAATGCGGTTCGTTACTCGAAACGAGCTCTCGGGCATTACGGAAAGTTCGACTCGAGTACCGAGCACCTGAGCATTTTGGTGCTCACTCATCTCTAATTAGGAGAAATTGTACCAAAAAGGAAGACCTTGAAGATCAAGCACTAATTTAAAAACAAACGTTTTAAAGATAAAGTCTCCACAAAAGTTGATAGATCATGCCTACACAAGAATATTAATAGAAGATGAGGAAAGAATAATGGATAGAAGGTAGAAGACTGTGAAAGAAAAATGAAGAACAAGCAACACGATAACTGTAGGACTATGTTCCTCACTAAATATAGTAATCAGCATAAAGAGATTAGAAAAATATTACAAAGCAATTGGCCTGTTCTAAAAAGTGATCTGATGTGGCATGAATTACTAGAAGAGAACCGAAGACTGAATTTTCAGAAAAATAAGAATATACAAAACGTAAGAGCCCCATCCCGACCAGAGGACAAGAATAAAAAGAGAGAATCCAAGAATAAAGAAAAATCAGGGATTTATGAATGTCACAAGAGGAAGTGTAAATGTTGCCAACATCTGGAACAAGGAAGAACTGAGATCAAGATGGGAGGGAAGAAATATATAGTGAAAATAAAAGAAAGTCACAAACTAAGCTGTGAAAGTCAGTTCATTATATATCTTATAGAGTGCCCCTGTGGCACTAAATATGTGGGAAGAACAACTAATACACTGAGGACACGCATAGCTAGACATAGGTTTAATATTAAAAGCAAGTTCATTAAGCACAGCGTATCGCATCACTTCACAGAAGTTAGAGATGAGCGAGCACCAAAATGCTCGGGTGCTCGTTGCTCAAGTTGAACTTTCCATGATGCCCGAGAGTTCTTTTCGAGTAACGAACCCCATTGAAGTCAATGGACGACTCGAGCATTTTTGCATATGACCCATGCTCGCAAAGGTTTTCCTTTGTGCAAATCTACAAAACCTACGAAAGTGATGGAAACGACACAGGAACGGATAGGGCAGGCGAGGGGCAACATGCTGGGCTGCATTTCAGGTTCCCAGGTCCCACTATTAACCCACAATAGCGGCAAGATTGGGCCCCCCCTTATCAATTTTTACTTTGGGCAAACCCTCATTAGCAAGGCATACCTTAGCTAAGCACCACACTACCTCCAACCAAGCACAATCACTGCCTGCAGGGCACATCACTGCCTCTTCTCCTGGGTTACATGCTGCCCAACCCCCCCACACGACCCAGTGTCCACAGCGCACACCAAAGTGTCCCTGCACAGCCTTCAGCTGCCCTCATGCCACACGCTGGCCTCACAGCCACACCACCCTCTTGTCTATTTATAAGTGCGTCTGCCATGAGGTGGAACCGGAGGCACACACTGCAGAGGGTTGGCAGGGCCAGGCAGCGACCCTCTTTGAAAGGGAAGGGGGGGGGGGCAATAGCCCATAATGCTGTTGAGAATTGATAATAGATAGACGTTCGATCTTCATTCCAATCCTGGGCCACCTCCGTCAGGAGCTGCAAATGTGGGCATAAAGGGTACTCCGCTGCCAGCCCAGCACTTCTACACATCTCCACAATGCAGCAATACTCGGTGAGGGAAGTATGTGAGCGGGCCCTGGGTCAGCCTCTGCCCCAGCAAACACCTTGTGTGGCCCAAGGTGGTGCTAGTGACATAGCAATGGGGTATCTATGTGTCCACATACTACTCATTCTGTTTGGGTGTCGGATACCTCATCGACAACGCAAGGGGTAAACCATCTGCACTCTGCACCCTACCCAAGTCTGTCAGTGTTTTGGGGACAGACAGGTACAACTCCGCTATGGCAAGTCTGTGTGCACCCGCAGCATGGGTGGCTAGCAGGAACACACAGACGGTACAGAAAGAAATCCCATTGCAGTGCCGCGGATAGCTGAGGTTATGTGAGAGAAAATACATGTTGGCTTCGGCCCACACTCAATGCCCTAATCAGTCTGTTTTTTGTTTTTTTTTAAAGTGCCAGGCAGGTACAACTCCGCCATGTGAAGTCTGTGTGTACCCACAGCATGGGTGGCTAGCAGGAACCCACAGATGGTACATAAATAAATCCCATTGCAGTGCCCCGGATAGCTGAGGTTACAAAGGAGAAAATACATGTTGGCCTCGGCCCACAATCCTGTAATATTCCTGTAGCAAAGGTATAAACTGACCCCAGTAACAGTTATGTTGCTGAAGTCTAGGGAGACCCCAGTAGCATTTCTGGAGTAGCAGTATAGACAGACCCCAGCAACATTTCTGTAGCAACAGTATAGACAGAGCCGAGTCACATTTCTGTAGTAACAGTATAGGCAGACCCCTGTAACATTTCTGTAGCAGAAATATAGGCAGACCCCTGTAACATTTGCATGCCAGAAGTATACGCAGACCCCCTAGTAACATTTATGCAGCAGCAGTATTGGCAGACCCCTGTAACATTTCTGTAGCAGCAGTATAGGCAGATCCTTGTAACATTTCAGTAGCAGCAGTACAGGCAGAGCCCCGTATTTGTAACATTTTAGTAGTAACAGTATAGACAGACCCCAGCAACATTTCTGTAGTAACAGTATAAACAGAGCCGAGTAACATTTCTGTAGTAACAGTATAGGCAGACCCTAATAACATTTATGCAGCAGCAGTATAGGCAGACCACTGTAACATTTACGTGCCAGAAGTATAGGCAGACCCCAGTACCATTTGTGCAGCAGCAGTATAGGCAGACCCCAGTACCATTTCTGTAGAAGTAAATGCAGACCCCAGTAACATGTCTTTCGCCACAGTATAAGCAGAGCCCTGTAACATTTCTGTAGCAGAAGCATAGGCAGACCCCAGTACCATTTTTGCAGCAGCAGGATAGGCAGACCCCAGTACCATTTCTGTAGAAGTAAAAGCAGACCCCAGCAACATGTCTTTCGCCGCAGTATAAGCAGAGCCCTGTAACATTTATGAAGCAGAAGCATAGGCTGACCCCAGTACCATTTTTGTAGTAGAAGTATACGCAGACCCTTGTAACATTTCTGTAGTAACAGTAAAGACAGATCCCAGTAACATTTCTGTAGCAGAAGTATAGGCAGACCCCAGTAACATCCTTGTAGCAGAAGTATAGGCAGACACCTGCAAAATTTACGTGGCAGAAGTGTAGGCAGACCCCAGTAACATTTTTGTAGCAGAAGTATATGCAGACCCCTGTAACATTTCTGTAGTAACACTATAGACAGATCCCAGTAACATTTTTGTAGCAGAAGTATAGGCAGACCCCTGTAACATTTATGTGGCAGCAGTATTGGCAGACCCCAGTAACATCCTTGCGGCGGCAGTATAGGCCAACCCCTGTAAAATTAATGTGGCAGCAGTATAGGCAGACCCCAGTAACATCCTTGTGGCAGCAGTATAGGCAAACCCCTGTAACATTTACGTGGCAGCAGTATAGGCAGACCCCTGTAACATGTAAGTGGCAGCAGTATAGGCAGACTCCTGTAACTTTCTTGTAGCAGAAGTATAGGCAGGCATACCCCAGTAAAATTTCTGTAGTAATAGTATAGGCCAACCTCTGAAACATTGGGATACCATGAGTGAAGGCGAAGGCCGGAAAAATTAGTTGGATAAGAGTATAGCTGTGGGCCCCAAAAATTAGTGTACCTCTGAAAAATGTATCAACCGAGAGGGCAGGTGAAACCCATAAACAGTTTTTTAAAGATACAGCTCACTGTTGCTTAATTTGTAGCAGAGCCTATAGGCAGCCCTGTTGAAAAAATTGGTTCATGTTACAGTCTCAATACTTTTGGAACTTTGAAAAATTGTAAAAACATTGTTAGATGTAGATGAGCCTTTTGGGCCGCTGAAAAATTGGCCGTTCAGCGCAATGACATGTTGTTTCTGGAGGAGGAGTAGCAGGAGGAGGAATAATGTCAGAGACAGATTGTCAAAGATGAATGCCCCGTTTTCCCAGTGAAAGAGAAGGGTGCTTTTATCTGCAGTTACAGCGAAAAGAATCTTTAGATTCCGCTGCTCTCCGCCGGTGGAGAAGAGAAGTCTGGGGAAATCCAGGCTTTGTTCATCTTTATGAGTGCAAGCATGTTGGCACTGGCAGTTGACAGGCGGGTACACTTGTCCGTGATGATTCCCCCAGCTGCACTAAACGCCCTCTCTGACAAGACACTAGCGGCAGGACAAGCCAGCACCTCCAGGGCATACAGCGCAAGTTCGTGCCACGTGTCCAGCTTTGACACCCAATAGTTGTATGGAGCAGAGGCACCAAGTAGGATGGTGGCACGATCGGCGACCTACTCCCTCACCATCTTTTTACAGTGCTCCCTCCGACTCAGCCTTGACTGGGGAGTGGTCACACAGTCTTGCTGGGGAGCCATAAAGCTGGCAAAGGCCCTGGAGAGTGTTCCCCTGCCTGCGCTAAACATGCTGCCTGATCTCTGCACCTCCCCTGCTACTTGGCCCTCGGACTGCGCCTGCTGCTACTAGCGCTGTCAGATGGTAAGTTTACCATCAGTTTGTCCACCAGGGCCCTGTGGTATTGCATCGCTCTCGAACCCCTTTCCTCTTTCGGAATGAGAGTGGAAAGGTTCTCCTTATACCGGGATCGAGAAGGATGTACACCCAGTAATCCGTAGTGGCCAGAGTGCGTCTAACGCGAGGGTCACGAGAAAGGCATCCTAACATGAAGTCAGCCATGTGTGCCAGGGTACCAGTACGCAACACATCGCTGTCCTCACTAGGAAGATCACTTTCAGGATCCTCCTCCTCCTCCACAGGCCATACACGCTGAACAGATGGGAGGCAAGCAGCATGGATACCCTCTGCAGTGGGCCCAGCTGTCTCTCCCCCCCCCCTCCTCCTCCTCCTGCTCCTCCAAAACACGCTGAGATATAGACATGAGGGTGCTCTGACTATCAAGCGACATACTCTCTTCCCCCGTCTCCTGTTCTGAGCGCAAAGCGCCAGCCTTTATGCTTTGCAGCGAACTTCTCAGGGCGCTCCTGCCACCGGCCCTATTGAGCACAAGGTAAAACCTTCACATTCAAAAAATACTGATGCCGCAGCTAGCCGTGTTTTAAAAAACGCCGTCCTACAATTTTCTCTGCAGACATTTTTGCGCATGTAAAATTCGCACATGTGCTTTCTCCCATTGAAAAGCATTGGTTCTATATAGATGCTGACCACAAATGCAACTGATAGGCGCTTTAAAACACCCGTGTGACTAAGCCCTTAGAGAGCCCTCTGCAGAGTGGTGACTGCCAACGGGAAGCAGACACCTTGGAACGCAACCCCAGGCACTTAAGAAGCCCAGCATCTGGGAGAGAGACACTGGGTGCTGCCGAGAGCCTGCTGTGCGGGCTGTACAGTGCAAGTGCAATGATTTGCAGGAAGCACAATAACTGCAAGCGCTACTCCAAGAGGTTCTCGAGTTACTGAACAGAAGACCTGGAGACTGGCTAAAGAGAACATCTTGGCAGCAATGATCCCTAACCCAAACGACCAACTGTAAGTGAGGCACCCTCTGCCTAAGAGGTAAATGTGCTCACTGATATAGACTAGAGCAGTCACACAAGAGGCCTGTTGTATAGGGAAATGCCGCAGAAGTCATTCAGCAAGGGGACACTGCTCACAGGAGATGGACGGAGACAAAAGTGATAGGCAAATGTGAAGTCTTAGAAAAGAAACGCTGTGTTTGGTTATACCACATTGATAGAGTAAAGTGATCATGTGCCTCAAAAAGACTCTGTGAACTGCATACTAATGTAATATAACTCATAAAGAGTTTCATTTATAGTGTTTTCAAGTATTGGGGCTTCTTCAGATGGCCGGGATTCTGCAGCTTTTTGCAGCCCTGAGAATCACAGCCGCAAAAATTGACTAAACAAAACCATTGATTTCATCATAAACATACGAATGGCCAACCACCCAAACTGTCCAGCCCGATTCTGTAAAAGGAAAAAACAAAACAAAGCACCAACATGGCACACAATCCCCAATGATTCGGGGTGATCATAAAACTCTTAAGTCAGGTCGGACGTATGACCTGTACGCCTCCGACCTCCATCGGCCCACCTTCTTCACCTCTTCCCCATTGAGGCCGCACGCAAAAGCCGATGTCGCCGCGCCGATTCTAAAGGAGTGAGTGCCAAACTCATTTGGCTCAAGGCCTAACTTCGACAAGCATGCGCGCATAACTGCCCCAAATTGGAATTTAGTCAACGGGGAACCCGACGCGTGCACAAAGAGCGGTCCGGATCCTCTATGCGTGGTCATGAACTCTTTTAGCAAAATTACCGGCCACCATCTGGATCCCAGGGCTGCTAACCGCAGCCATTCGCCTGCGCCATAGACGTCCGTTTTGGACCTCCTGATACATATCTTCACATCGTGATCACTGCATATGACGTCCGTAAAAAACAGGCAGCCCTGTCTCCTCCTGCTTGGGGATACTATCTCCCCAAGCCTAAGTGCTGCGAAAAAAGCGAGTAAAAAACTGCCCGAAACAACGCCACTTCTTGCTCGTTGCTGCAAACCGACTGTAGAACTTCTAGCATTGCGGCAAGTAATTCAAAGGTTATCGGTCTCCTGTCGTCTTTAGACAACTTTTCCTTTCTCCAACCTTTGATTATCTGACCAAAGACGAAATCTTTGGTTACATCATGGGCGCCGTGCAATCTAAGCAAAAAGGCGATTGCTGTTAAGTGCTTCCACGCCGCGGCCGCCGATGCACCCCGCTTCTGCAATTCCATTAACGTATTTAGCGTCACCGATCTAGCTTGTTCTCCGACGGGAAAATGACCCCCTGCTGACGCCATCCATGTACTCCAAATAGCATTGTACCGCTTCCATGTTGATTCCGCCACTGACTTGCGAATCAGAATTAAGAGCTCTCTTCTACTATCTCCCACAAGAAAGCCGGGCAACATACCCCCTCGACGTCCGCCGTCGGGTGCAGCTCCCTGAAATTCTCCATCTGGAAACGAGAAAGAGCGTCAGCAGTTCTATTGAAGATGCCAGGTACATGTCTCGCTTTCAACTTAATGTTGTATTGCAAACATCTTAGGACCAGGCGGCGAAGCACCGCCAAAACCAGTAACGATGCAGACGACTGCTTGTTTACCGCTCTGACCACCGTCTGATTATCAGACCAGAAACAGATATTTTTATTCTCCAAAACTTGTTCCCATATCTCCATGGCCACCATCAGGGGAAAAATCTCCAAAAGTGCTTTGTTCTTCACCCACCGTTTTGCCACCCACTCCGCTGGCCATGGGGCGCTGCACCAGCTGTTTCTCAAAATCACTCCAAAGCCCCACGAACCCGACGCATCTGCAAAAAGGGACAAATCCTCATTTGCCACTTCTCCTGCTTGGCAAATCACCTGACCGTTAAAGGTCTGAAGAAAGATCTGCCATACGTGTAGGTCCGCCTGGATTCCCTTAGTCACTCTGACGAAATGGTGCTTCTCCTTAACCCCCGTTGTTGCCAACGACAATCGCCTGGCAAATGGGCGGCCCATGGGAATCACCCGACATGCGAAATTTATCAAACCGGTCAACATTCGAAACTGGTGCAGTGTAGCCTTGCGCGAACTGCCAACCGTTTGTACCGTTTGACGCAGTCTTTCCACTTTATCTTCCGGTAGCCGGAAAACCATCTTGCACGTGTCTATTTCTATGCCCAAAAAGGTGAGGCACGACGAAGGACCGACCGTTTTTTCACGCGATAGCGGCACGCCCGCTTTTTCCATCAGCGCCTGAAACGACGCGAGTAGAAAGCCGCAAACTTCTGAATCCACCGGTCCGACGAACAAAAAATCGTCTAAGTAATGTAGCGCCGATGCAATGCCCGTCTTGAATCTAAGCATCCATTCCAAGAAGGAACTGAAAACTTCGAAATAGTAGCACGAGATGCAGCAACCCATCGGCAAGCACATGTCTACGAAATAGAACCCGTCAACGCGCCAACCCAGTAAATGGAAACAATCAGGGTGAACCGGAAGTAGACGAAAGGCCGATTCAATATCCGCCTTTGCCAACAAGGCTCCGGGACCCGCCTGCCGGACTAAATGTGTCGCCCTATCGAACGACGTGTACGACGCCGCCGTTTGTTCTTTTGAGATTCCGTCGTTGACTGAGTCGCCTGTTGGAAAAGACAAATGATGGATAAGCCGAAACTTGCCCGTTTCTTTCTTTGGGACCAAGCCCAAAGGAGAAACCCGCAAATTCTCGAACGGCGGCTCTGGAAAAGGACCTGCCATGCGACCCAGCTCTGCTTCCTTAAGCAGCTTATCCATCACCAGCTCCTTGTTGTCGCGTGCGGATTTTAAGTTGCGGCTAAGCGTCAGTGCCGAACCTGGAACATGGGGAATGACGAAGCCTGAGGTGAAACCTGCTCTAAGCAGGTTTGCCTCCTGTCTCCTGTGGTACCTGGCGAACCACCAATCCAGGTACCGGACGCTCACCGGAGTTGTTCCCAGTCGTGGGCACGCCGGGTACTGTCGTCGACCTTTGCCGTCTAAAGCAGTGCACCGCTGCATGTGTTCCTCCGCAAAAGGAACACTCATGCCGGAACTTGCATGAGGCAAGGAAACGGCAGTGGCCTTCATTAAACGCCCAGCAGGAACCCGCGGGCTTGTGCACCACAGGGGCCTGTTGTCCGGTGTAGGCTCCTGTGGTGGTTCCTGGAAAAAACGGTTTGGACGGCTTCTGCGCCAGGATTAGCTGAATCCAAGCGTCCGTAGCCTTTGTAGCCCAACTGACATTTTTAACACCTGAAATGCGACGACGAAAATCCTCATCATAGCGCCACCAAGCCGAACCTCCGTGTAGCTTGTAGGCGCTATGTATGGTATTAATGTACACCAGCAGCTCCGGACCTTTTTGCGGATGCTGCTGGCATACCACATGTGCCAAGGTCAAGATAGCTTGCAACCAGTTACTAAATGTTTTCGCAATCTTGGGTTTCTTCTCTCCGCTCCGTTCCGAAAAACGTTCCTTGTCCACTGCCACATGCTCCACCGACAGGAGCAACCAAATATCAACATAACAACCGCTTTTTATTTTGTCCACAACATCATCCGCGAGGCCCACGCCCAACGCCATGCCAAAAATAGCCAATCCGCACACCTCAAACCACCTTTACCAAGCTCTTCGCTTGTCCCGCTCGCCCCGGCAGGCGAAGACTCGGGTGCGTGAGCCAACAAACCAACCTCGGGCGAGCCATGGCTCCCTGGATGCGTATAGGACACTGGTAGTCCTTTTTGATCAAATTGTTTTACCAGTGCTCTCGGCGCTACCATAAAATCATTTACACCACCGGGCGATGTAGTGCCCCAGACTTTATCATATGCTGACTCACCCGCTCTGTCGTCCTCCGGCCCTGCCAAGGGATAAACGGGGGTGGGTGGTCTCGCTCTGTGAACCATAGGACTCAGTGCCGTGTGTCGTGCCGGAGCCCTGCTTTGGGCGACACCACGGTTTCCTGGGCTCCGTGCGTCTGAAGCCCCGCAGGCCGCAACCGCCTCATGTTGCCTGCCGCTATGGCTGGCTCGCCTACTAGCTGCGGAAGAAGCCGGGAACACATGAAACTTGGACCACGGAGCCCAAGCCTCTACCACTTGGCTGCTACGCCCTCTGCTGCGTTGCCCCGCTTCTGCACGCTGGCGTTGCCCCGCTCGAGGGGTTCTCCTGCCGCTGGCGCATTCATCGCCTGAAGTTGGCCCCGATGAACTAGATTGCGTATTCCTCCTCGCCCTACTCTTGCCTGCTGCGTTATGCTCCGCTACTCCTCGCTCTCCCCTTGCATACGCTCAGTGCTCTGCAACCTCACCCCTAGCATCTGTGCGAGGAGAAATGCCTGCCGTTATGTTATACATCGCACAACCCTCCCCATAATACCCCCTGGCCGCTCGCTCTGCTGCATGCTCACTGTACCGCCTGCTGGCAGCCGCTGCTGCACGGGACGTTTTGCCCCGTGGTAAGATGGGGGAAGGCCCGCGTACGGCCGGCGCCATGCTGCCGCTGCTTCCCGCGCTACTCTCTCTCTCCCTCCCCCCTCCCCCCTCCTGCTCTCGCTGCAAAGTAATGGCCGTGTGCTGATTATGGCCCCTCCGCTGGCCTTATTGCTCCTCTGGCTTCTGCCCGGCAATGCGTTTGGCTCCGGGCTGTAGGGGGACTCGCTCCCGTAGCCCCCGCTGCTCCCGCGGCATACATCCTCCTCTGCGCCGGGACTACATCCCGGCCGCAGATCCCTCCGCCCTCCACCTGTGCCGCGCGACGGCTGTTCCGGCACTCCGGCTATCGCTCGTCGGACAGCCACGGGGAACCCCCCTCCCATGCTGGACTTACCACCTCCGAACACAGTCCGCACCGTCCCGGTAAGTCCTTTTTCGCTCGCATGCGAACTTTCAGCGCCGAGTCCACGTGCGCCCAAACTGCTTCTCAGCCCCTTGCGCTGCGACCGCGCCACGGAACTTTCGCCGGTTTTCTTTCCTCCAGGACTCCCTCTTCTGCCCCCCTTCTTCGCGGCTGGGCTAGGGCTCAGCCTGGCAGGGGGGAGCCTTCTTCTGATGGGTCTTCCGCGGGGCTCCAGGACGGCATCAGGCTCCGGAGGGTTTCTTTCAGCCCCGGCTTCCCTCGGTGACGCAGCACTCACTTCAGGGGTTCTTTCAGCCCGGCTTCCCTCGGCGACGCGGCACTCACTTCGGCGGCCATCTGCAGCAGCCATTGGGGTCCTTGGCTGGCCACCGCTTCTTTTATTTGCTGCATTAACTGCTCCATGCTGAGCTTGCGGGTCTTCGGTCTTGGGACTTGCAGGGTCCTGGGTCTTGGGACTTGCAGGGTCTTGGGACTTGCAAGGTCTTGGATCCTGGGTCTTGCAGAGTCTTCGGTCCGTACGTCTTCTCCCTACTTCTTCTCCTGGTGGACTGACGACTCCTCCCCTTCCTCTCTCTTCTTCCTCTGCTCAAAAACCCCTCCTCCCCGGTCGCTTCCTCTGTTAACCCTTTCTAAGCCCTCACGCCCCCCAGTCACTAGCCCCTTCGCTATACGCTCTGTTGCTTCCTAGGACTGCAGGAGGCATCATTATCTGTCCTCAGCACTATCACTGTGTGTTATCCGTGGTGTTACATAGGACTGCAGGTCATATCTACTACATCATCTGTCCTTAGCGTTATCACTGTGTGTTATCTCTGATGTTACATAGGACTGCTGGTGGCATCATTATCTGTCCTCAGCGTTATCACTGTGTGTTATCTGTGGTGTTACATAGGACTGCAGGTGACATCATTATCTGTTCTCAGCGTTATTACTGTACATGTACTATGCATGTACGTGCAAAAACATGCGTGAATGCAGGTCCGTGCATTGTTATTCAACAGAGCCGCGGCTGCTGCCGGCGGCTCAATTTAAAAAAAATGGTCTGCCGGCACCCCTGCATTGTTTTTCAGGGAAGGGCATTACATATAAGCCCTTCCCTGAAAAACAAAAATTTTTGTGTAAAAAAAATAAATAAATAAACTTACCCTTCACCGCTGCCGTGTCCCCCGCGGGGATGAAGAATACATCTGCTGCATGCGGCAGATGTTTCCTTCATCCCCGCTAGTGAAAAGAATTCCCTGTTGCTACATCTGCCACATCTGTGGCAGATGCAGCAGAAGAATTCTTCAATTCTCTACCGCAGCTGTCACACATGACAGCTGCGGTAGAGGATTCTGCTGCTGGCACACCATCAATTGATTTAAGGCAAGGGTTTTAAATATAAGCCCTTCCCTGAAAATCCAGTAAAAGTGCTGTAAAAAAACAAAAAAAAGACACTCACCTTGCTTCAGGTGCTGGAGCTCAGCCTCGTCTTTTCCTGTTGTCCCCTGCTCTGTAGTGCTGATCTATCAGCAGGTGGGGATTTTACTGCTGAAAGAGCTGAATGTGATTGGCTGGGGTGCATGCGGCAGATGTGTTCTTCATCCCCATGGGGCTACACGGCAGCGGCGGACAGGTACGTTTATTTTTTCTTTTTCTTTTTTTTTTACACAAAAATGTTTGTTTTTCAGGGAAGAGCTTATATGTAAAGCCCTTCCCTGAAAAACAATGCAGGGGTGCCGCAGCAGCCGCAGCTCCATTGAAAACAATGCGTGCATTCACTATGGTGCACAGATGTCCTATCTTTGCAGGCACGCACCTGTAAAGCACGGACATGTGCACACACCATAGGGAATACATTGGGGCTAATAGACGCATGTTTTTGTGCGTGCGAATGCACTCACAAAATACACGCACATCTGAAGCCATGCTTAACCCTTATGCGTAAGGGATCTTGTGCAAAAAGGACCTAGATGAATTGGGAATTGGGGTGAAAATAGATGGAACAAACATCAACAATCTCCGTTATGCAGATGACATAACTCTGCTTGCAGAAACAGAAGCCGGTCTGAAGCCGCTGATATGGAAGAATAAAACTGACAGTGAAAAATGGGCCTCTACCTGAATGTAAAGAAGACTAAAATTATGGCAACTGCAAAAAATGGCCAAATTCAAATCAAAATCAACAATGAGGTCATGGAATGCGTGCAAGACTTCATCTTGCTTGGCTCAAAAAATGACCATGCTCTGGGAATGTATGCCAGAGATAAAACATAGGATAACATTGGGGCGAAGCGCGATGCTAAACATGGACAAAATCAGTTAAAGTAGGGATATCGGTATACAACGAACGCAGGATAGTGCAGACCACTGTTTTCCCCAGAGCCATGTATGGATGTGAGAGCTGGACTGTGAAAAAAGCTGATAGAAGGAGGATTGATGCGTTGAGCTCTGGTGCTGGTGGAAGCTGTTGTGTATACCCTGGATGGTGAGAGTAACAAACAGAGAAGTCCTGAATCGTATAAGACCTCATATATCACTGGAGGACAAGATGACCAGCTTCAGGCTCACGTATTTTAGCCATATAATGCGAGCAGAGTCACTAGAAAAATCTGTAATGCTTGGACAGATCAGTGGCAAAAGAAGACCTGACGCCAAAGGACACGATGGCTGATACTGTCAGAGCTGATACTGGCATGGATATAACACAACTTAAAGAAGCAGTGTAAAACCGAAAAACATGGAGGGAGCTCGCCTTTAGGGTCACTGAGGGTCGTGAACGACTAAATGGCTAACAAAAACAATAACATCCTTATCTTTCTGTTGATGGAGCTGTATGAGTGTTTATTTTCTGGTGAGAGGAGTTATAGTTGAGTTAATAATTGGTACTATTTTGGGGTACATACAACTTTTTTGATCATTCTTTGAGGCGGGATAAACAAAAATAAACAGTTCTGTCATTATTTTCAGGTATTTTAATGGAATTTACCACACAGAATAAGAAATGCTATAATTTTATAGTTCGGTTCGCTATGGATGTGGAGATACCAAGTATGTGTAGGGTTTTTTAATTACCAACTTTAGCTGTGAAAAACGATGTTTTTGTGGGAAAAAAGCATTTTTTTCAAAAAGTGTTATGGCTTTTTTATAAAAAAGTTTTTAATCTTGCTATGAGACGATCATGTGATTGTTTCATTGCTTATATAATACACCCCAATACTTCTCTATTACAATCTATTATGCTTGTCAGTGAAAACCTATGTTTTACACATTTAATTTCTTTTAAATTTCAATTTTCGTCTTCAATAAAGAAAATTTTATACATGTGTATTATATTGTTCCCACATATATCACAAATGTTTATACCCATGCAAACTTGGTAATTCTTACAATTCACTATGGATTCATGGCAAAATCTTCCAGCAGACTTTTCCAATGTGTGCGCACCCAGCATTAGAAGTCCCTTCCATAGCAGTAGTGACAGGTTTCCTTTAAGAGGTTAAAAGTCAGATTTTATTTGTTTAGTTTTTTTCTTCAAAAGTGTGATTATTGTCCCCAAACTATGGCAGCAGGAGGGTTACAGCGTATGAAGGTTTAACATTACATAAAGAGATTGAAGTATATAAATCTATGATAACTCTAATATCTGTATTTATCCTTATAGTCCTGAACTCTATAAACTCTCATCCCTTCTTGTTACTTCCGCTGATGGAATATTTACCTACATGTCCCCATAAATCTACAGGATTATAGGAAATATCTTACCTGGAAAAAAGAGAGAAGTCCCATAAAGGGAATACCAGGGGAACGGTGCAGAGCCAGCTGTAAATATAGTTACTCTACAGCAGAACGTGATTCCATCTGCAGCCTTCAGTCCTCGGATTGTGATGGACGCCGTCCGGTTATCAGGATGGTGAACTGCAGAGATCCGGTCTTTATACTCATCAGCAATATTCCCAGAACGGTCTGTGAGGTTTTTCTTGATATAATTGCAGTATACTCCAACTGCTTTCCCCCAAGTTACTGTAATCTGTGACCTGCCTCTCTGGTCCGCAGGATAGGTGTATATACAAGGGATGGTGACGGATTCTCCTTCCTTCACATAGAGGGTCTTTGGTTGGTGAACACAGTAATCTGATGTCCAACATGTCCCTGTAATGACCAACAGAGAGAAATCCTGTAAATCAGTAATAACTGAGTAGTTTCAGAATACTGACATCCACATATGTTGGTAGGAGACTCCTCAGACACGTATGTTGTGCTGTGCTGTGTATCTGGCCGGCCAACAAGTTGGCGTACAATATGGTATCATTATAGGAGTCGGCATTTTTTGGGTGACAGGTGAACAACAAACAGCAATTCTTTTCTCTCACAATGGTATAAATAACATGTCAGCTTGATTCTTCAGGTCAATACAATTACAGTGATAACCAATTTTTTATTATTTTTAAAAAAGTTAATGGGGCTGAGCAAAAAGGAGGCATGGCTGTGAGCGGACTGTCGAAAACTGATGTAAAGTATACAGTCTCACTGCTCCCTACAGAATACTCTCTCCTCCACCTCTTTTACTATCACCAATATTATCTCCTCCCATAGTCTCACCATCCTCCCCACCAGTGCTATCTCCGCCATACTAAGTATATATTTCCCCCCACAGTATAAATGCCCCTCGTATATATTTCTTTCCTCACCATTAGGGCTTGTTCAGATGAGCGCTGTTATCACACTGTTAGCAGCGCACAGAATGCGCTTCTATTAGGAATCAAGGGGTTCCTAAAGATGAGTTCACATGAACGATTGTTTGGTGTGCTAAATTCACGCACCAAACAAGGATAGGACATGCGACTACAGATCGCATATAAGCTCCATGGTGCGCACAAAAGACGGGACCTGTCCTATCTTTAGTGCTTGATGTGAAGGAATTTCCATTGACTCCCAAGGAAGCAGGAGTTTATGGACACTCCTGTGCAGGAAAAGAAGATTTCAGCAGACAGAGGGAATTCCCAGCTGCTTACAGCTGGATATTTAAAACCTGCTGCAAACTCCTGTTAGTCCCTGCAGGGATGAGGGGGCTCCCTGAAGGTTCCCTTAATACCTGCAGAGACTAACAGGAATTTACAATGGGAAATTTAAAATGTACTTATGGGAAGCATGTTTTAAATGTCCTCCTGTAAGCAGTGGGGTATTCCTCTAGCCCCACTGCTGGGCAATTCCCCGGCAGTAGGGGACTCCTTCCACTTCTCTACCAAGAGATTTACCTATAATGGGGAGAGAGGAGGCGGGATTAAACAGGATAGACACGCCCCACCCCTCTCAATTTTCTATGAGGAAATCCCTGGGAGGGGACATCTAGCCCCGCCCCTTTCTCTAGCTCCAGACCTCCACTTCCGCTATGGGGATATCCCTCGGGGATCCCCTGTAGCCTGTCCTCCCTCTCCCTCTGCACTATAGGGATATGCCTCTCTCACCCTGCTATGGATATTCCCATAGCGCAGGAGAGAGGACGGGGCTATGGGGGATTAACCCATACAATGGTAATAATAAAAAATACAACTCATCCCGCAAAATAAAAACCCTCACACAGATCCTTTGATTAAAAAAATGAAAATGCTAGGGGTCTTTGAATGCAGCGATAAATAAAAGATTATAATTATTATTTTTTTAAACTGTGAAAAAGTAGCAAAAAGAAAGCAACTATTACAATTTGGTATGGGCATAATCGTTCTGGCCTGTAGAATTACTTTAATAGATTATTTATACTGCTCGGAGAATGCAGGGAAAAATAAAAAACATGCCAGAATTACAGATTTTGTTAATCTTGCCACTAGAAAAAATGGAATAAAAAGCGATCAAAATTTTACATGTTCCTAAAAATTCCACAAAAACTACGCCCTTCTAGGGCTCCGGCAATGGAAAAATAACATTAATCCAGCTCTTGAAATGTGGCGACACAAAAGCAAACCTTTAAGAAAAAAAATGTTTTAAATGTACAAAAATAGCAAAACCTAAAAAAACTGTATAAACTTGGTATCGCCAGAATCGTGTGACTCGTCGGAGAATAATGTTATCACACTATTTATTCTGCACACTGAACACCGTAAAAATGAAATCCAAAAAACAAATGGCAGAATTTCTTTTTTTTCTCCCAATCTCCCTAAAAACTTTTTTTACGAAAGCTATGCAATACATTATATATACCCAAAAATGATGCCATCAAAAAGTACAACTTGTCCCGCAAAAAACAAGCCCTCATATGGCTATGTCAATGGAAAAATGAAGACGTTATGGCTCTTGGAACACGACTGGAAAATTAGTTGAAATTAAATGATTTAACCATTTAAAAAACCTGCCCTGGTGGGTTTGACAGGGTGGTAAGAAACCGCCACTCAAGGGGTTAATGGTAAGGCAATGTGTTTATACTTGGTAAATGAACAGTTGTAAATATTGCTTACATTTAGTAATCAAAGTTTTGTCCTAGCTAATTAGTACTAATTAGAGATGAGCGAGCACCAAAATGCTCGGGTGCTCGTTGCTTGGTCGAACTTTTCGTAATGCTCGAGAGCTCGTTTCGAGTAGCGAACCCCATTGAAGTCAATGGGCATCTCGAGCATTTTTGCATGGGACCGATGCTCCGCATAGGTCATGACTTGTCAAACACCAGAAAACATCAGAAAGTCATGGAAACACCACAGAAACGGATAGGGAAGGGCAGGGGCAGCATGCATGGCTGCATCTGAGGCTCCCAGGTCCCACTATTAAGCCAAAATGGGGGCAAGAGTCTGGCGTCACCCCCTTAACAATTTATTTCAGGCAAACCATCATTAGCAAGGCACACGAGCTGGCACACCTTAGTTAAGCACCACATTAGCTGCAACCAAGGACAATCACTGCCTGCGGGTGAAACCGCTGCTTCTTCTCCTGGGTTACATGCTGGCATTGCTGTCCAACCCCCCCCCCCCCACACACACGACCCTGCGTCCACAGCGCACGCAAAAGTTTCCCTGCGCAGCCATTAGCCACACTCATGCCACACTCTCGCTTCATAGCCACTCCACCCTCATGTCTATTTATAAGTTCATACTGGATGAGGAGGAACCGGAGACACACACTGCAGTGGGTTGGCAGGGTCAGACAGCGACACTCTTTGAAAGTGTGGGTGATAGCCCACAATGCTGTTGAGAATGAATGATAAATTGACGTGCGATCATCATTTCAATCCCGTGCCACCTCCATCACAAAATTGTCAGGAGCCGCAAACATGGGCATAAAGGGGACTCAGATGCCAGCACTTCTACACATCTCCACAATGCAGCAATACTCTGTTTTGGAAGCACGTGAGCGGGCCCAGGCTCAGGCTCGGTCCCAGCCTCCACCTTGTGTGACCCAATGTGCCGCGAGTTACATAGCAATGGGAAATCCATGTGTCCCCACACAATTCATTCTGTGTAGGTGTCAGATAGCTCAACACCACAATGGAAAGTCTTTGAGTTCCTTGGGCTCGCATATGCGGTCGGTGCACAAAGATGGTATTACACAGGAAGAAATCAAAGCGCCCAAACATGGCAGAGTTTCACCCTGCCAAGAACCTCGGCCCACATTTCTACCCTAGTCAGTCAGAGTATTTGTGCCAGACAGGTAAAATACCGCGACGGGAAGTCTTTGTGCACCCACAGCATAGGTGAGCCCAAGGAACTAAAGAATGGTATTACACATGAGGAAAACAGAGTGCCCAAACATGGCAGAGTTTCACCTCGCCAAAGACCTCGGCCCACATTTCTACCCTAGTCAGTCAGTGTATTTGTGCCACACAGCTAAAACACTACAATGGGAAGTCTTTGTGCACCCACAACATAGGCGAGCCCAAGGAACTCAAAGATTGTTTTACACATGATGAAAATAGAGTGCCCAAATACGGCAGAATTTCACCTTGCCAAGGACCTCGGCCCATATTTCTACCATAGTCAGTCAGTGTATTTGTGCCAGACAGGTAAAACACCGCTATGGGAAGTCTTTGTGCACCCACAGCATAGGTGAGCCCAAGGTACTTCAAGATGGTATTACACATAAAGAAATCAGAGCGCCCAAACATGGCAGAGTTTCACCCCGCCAAGGACCTCGGCCCACATTTCTACCCTAGTCAGTCAGTGTATTTGTGCCAGACAGGTAAAACATCGCAATAGGAAGTTTTTGTGCAACCACAGCATAGGCGAGCCCAAGGAATTTAAAGATGGTATTACAGATGAGGAAAACAGAGTGCCCAAACACGGCAGAGTTTCACCCCACCAGGGACCTCGGACCACATTTCTACCCTAGTCAGTCAGTGTATTTGTGCCAGACAGGAAAAACACTGCAATGGGAAATCTTTGTAACATTTTTTATAGCAAAGGCGGACCCCAGTAACATTTCTGTAGCAAAAGTATAGGCGCACCCCTCAAACCATAGAAAATGCATAGGCGGACCCCAGTAACATTTCTATAGCAAGAGTATAGGCGGACCCCAGTAACATTTCTGTAGCAAAAGTATAGGCAGATCCCTGTAACATTTCCGTTGCAAGAGTATTGGCGGACCCCAGTAACATTTCCGTTGCAAGAGTATTGGCGGACCCCAGTAACATTTATGTAGCAACAGAATAGGCGAACCCCTCAAACCATTCAGTAGAAACTGCATAGGCGGACCCCAGTAACATTTCTATGGCAAGAGTATAGGCGGACCCCAGTAACATTTCTGTGGCAAAAGTATAGGCCAGACACCTGTAACATTTCTGTACCAAGAGTATAGGCGGACACCAGTAACATTTCTGTAGTAGAAGTATAGGCAGACCCCAGTAACATTTATGTAGCAAAAGTATAGGCAGACCCCTGTAACACTTCTGTAGCAAAAGTGTAGGCGAACCCCTCAAACCATTCAGTAGAAACAGCATAGGCGGACCCCAGTAACATTTCTATAGCAAAAGTATAGGCGAACCCCTCAAACCATTCACTAGAAACTGCATGGGTGGACCCCAGTAACATTTCTATCGCAAGAGTATAGGTGGACCCCAGTAAAATTTCTGTAACAAAAGTATAGGTAGACCCCAGTAACATTTCTGTAGTAGAAGTATAGGCAGACCCCAGTAACATTTATGTAGCAAAAGTATAGGCAGACCCCTGTAACACTTCTGTAGCAAGAGTATAGGCGGACCCCTGTAACATTTCTGTAGCAAGAGTATAGGGAGACCCCAGTAACATTTCTATAGCAAGAGTATAGGCAGACCCCAGTAATATTTGTGTAGCAAAAGTGTAGGCGAACCCCTCAAACCATTCAGTAGAAACAGCATAGGCGGACCCCAGTAACATTTCTATAGCAAGAGTATAAGCGGACCCCAGTAACATTTCTATAGCAAAAGTATAGGCGAACCCCTCAAACCATTCACTAGAAACTGCATGGGTGGACCCCAGTAACATTTCTATCGCAAGAGTATAGGTGGACCCCAGTAAAATTTCTGTAACAAAAGTATAGGCGAACCCCAGTAACATTTCTGTAGCAAGAGTATAGGCGAACCCCTCAAACCATTCAGTAGAAAAGGTATAGGCAGACCCCCAATATCTGTTACAAGAGTATAGGCGAACCCCTGAAACATTGGTGTACCAAGAGTGTAGGCGAAGGCCAGAAAAATTAGTTAGATAACAGTATAGGCGAAGGCAAGAAAAATTGGTGTACCAAGAGTACAAGTGCACCCCTGAAAAATTGCTCAACCGCGAGGGCAGGTGAAACCCATAAACATTTTTTGAAGATACAGCTCGCTGTTGCTTAACCCCTTAATGACATGGCCTATTTTGGGCTTAAGGACGCAACAATTTTTTGCGGATTTTCTTCTCTGTTTATCAAAAGCCATAACTTTTTTATTTTTCCATCGACGCGGCCGTATTAGGGCTTGTTTTTTGTGTGGCGAACTGTAGTTTTTATCGGCGTCATTTTTGGGTACATTAACTATATTGTAAAACTTTTTTTTTTTTTTTATGATAGCAGGGAGAGAAAACGCATCAATTCTGCCATAGATTTAATTTTTTTTAATTTTTTACAACGTTAATCATGCAGCAAAAATGAGACATTCCATTTTTTCTGCTGGTCGGTACGGTTACGATACCAAAATTCTTACATTTTTTAAAGTTTTTTCCACTTTTCTGCAATAAAAACCCTTTTGGAAATCTTTTTTTTTTTTTTTTCTAAATCGCTGCATTCAAAGTCCTGTAACTTTTTTATTTTTTGATGTACTGAGCTCTTTGAGGGCTTATTTTTTGCGAGACGAGCTGTAGTTTTTACTGGTACCATTTCAGGGTACATACGGCTTTTTTGATCACTTTTATTGCGTTTTTCGTGAGGCAAAATGCTAAAAATTTGCATTTTGCCTCAGTTTTTTAGCGGGTTTTTTTTGCGTTTTTTTCCATGCACAGTCAAAAGCATGTGCATCTTATTTTATGCGTTGTTACGGACGCGACAAGTATGTGGGGAGAACAAGCATAAAAAAAATGTTTTTTTTACTCTTTTTTTACATTTTTTTAATTCATTTTTTTAATCTTTGTTTTTTTTTTTTGCAACATTTGTGTCCCCCTGAGGGACTTTGACCACAGCCCTGATGATCGCTGTCATAAGGCATGGCAGAGCTACTGCTCTGCCATGTCTTATCGTTTATACAGCGATCTCAGACACTGGTAATACAGGACGCCAGTGTCTGGCATCCTGTTACCATGGCGACAGGCCGGGCTCTCACAATAACATTGCGAGAGCCGGCCGGAGACACAGAGGGAGCGCGCTCCCTCTGTGAACTCTTTCCCTGCTGTGATCTACTTAGATCGTGGCAGGGAAGGGGTTAACAGCGGGGGGCGCATATCCGATGCCCCCCCGCTGTTGCAGCGGGACGCCGGCTGTGACTGACAGCTGGCTCCCACTGCGGGATATGACATATGATCCCGAGCTATCTCCAGGACAGAAGTTTACATCCTGTTGCGGGAAGTACCCTGCTGCCAGGACGTAAACTTGCGTCCTACAGTGGGAATGGGTTAATTTGTAACAGAGCCTGGAGGCAGCCCTGTGAAAAAAATTGGTTTCTGTTAAAGTATCAATACTTTTGAAACTTTGAAAAATTGTAAAAAAGTTTTAAACAGAGCCTTTTGGGCCACAGAAAAATTGGCAGTTCAGTGTGATGACATGCTGTTTTAGGAGAAGGAGTAATAATAATATCCGAGAGTGATTGACAAAGCTAATTCCTCCTTTTTTCGTGGTGATAGAGGATTCATTTTTCTCCTGTTGCAGCGAAAAGAATCATTAGGTTGCGCTTCTTTCCGCCGGTGGAGAAGAGAAGTCTGGGGAAATCCAGCCTTTGTTCATCTTTATAAGTGTAAGCATGATTCCCCCTGCTGCACTAAACACTCTCTCAGACAAGACGCTAGCGGCAGGGCAGGCCAGCACCTTCAGGGTGTACAGCGCAAGTTCGTGCCACATGTCCAGCTTTGACACCCAATAGTTGTATGGAGCAGAGGCATCACGGAGGACAGTGGTGCGATCGGCTACGTACTCCCTCACCATCTTTTTACAGTGCTCGCTCTGACTCAGCCTTGACTGGGGAGTGGTGACACAGTCTTGCTGGGGAGCCATAAAGCTGGCAAAGGCCTTGGAGAGTGTTCCCCTGCCTGCCCTGGACATGCTGCTGGATCCCTGCACATCCCCTGCTACTTGGCCCTCGAAACTGCTTCTTCTGCCACTAGCACTGTTAGATGGGAACTTTAGCATCACTTTTTCCACCAGGGCCCTGTGGTATTGCATCACTCTCGTACCCATTTCCTTTTCAGGAATGAGAATGGAAAGGTTCTCCTAATACCGTGGGTCGAGAAGGGTGTACACCCAGTAATCCGTGTTGGCCAGAATGCGTCTAATGCGTGGGTCACGGGAAAGGCAGTCTAACATGTAGCCAGCCATGTGTGCCAGGGTAACAGTATGCAACACATCGCTGTCCTCACTAGCAATATGACTTTCATGATCCTCCTCCTCCTTCTCCTCTACAGACCATACACGCTGAACAGATGAGAGGCAAGCAGCATGGGTACCCTCTGCAGTGTGCCCAGCTGTCTCTTCCCCCTCCTGCTCCTCCCCCTCCTCCTCCTCCTCCAAAACGCGCTGAGATATAGACATCAGGGTGGTCTGGCTATCAAGCGACATATTGTCATCCCCCATCTCCTGTTCCAACCGCAAAGCGTTGGCCTTTATGCTTTGCAGCACACTTCTCAGCAGGCAAAGCAGCGGGATGGTAACGCTAATGATTGCCGCATCGCTGCTCACCATCTAGGTAGACTCTGAGGTAGTTTCCAAGGATCTGGAAGATATCTGCCATCCATGCCCACTCCTCAGTAAAGAATTGCGGAGGCTGACTACCACTCTGCCGCTCATGTTGCAGCTGGTATTCCACTATTGCTCTACACTGCTCATACAGCCTGGCCAACATGTGCAGCGTAGAATTCCAGCATGTGGGCACGTCGCACAGCAGTCGGTGCTCTGGCAGCTGAAACTGATGTTGCAGGGTCCTCAGGGTAGCAGCATTCGTAGTGGACTTACGGGAATGTGCGCAGTTGCGGAACACCTTGCCGAGCAGGTCAGACAAGTGGGGTTAGTTTTTCAGAAACCGCTGAACCACCAGATTGAAGACGTGGGCCAGGCATGGCACGTGTGTGAGTCTGCCGAGCTGTAGAGCCGCCACCAGGTTACGGCCATTGTCACACACGACCATGACCGGTTGGAGGCTCAGCGGTGAAAGCCAGAGGTCGGTCTGCTCTGTCAGAGCCTGCAGCAGCTCGGGGGCCGTGTGCCTCTTGTCACGTAAGCTGATTAGTTTCAACACGAATGCTGGCGATGTGCTCACACTTCTTAATTGAGAGGTAGAGGTGGCAGAGGAGAAGGGGGGAGGGTTTGGAGGATCTGGCATAAAATGCCACAGATACCAGCACCGAGGTAGGACCCGCTATTCTGGGTGTGGGTAGGACGTGAGCGGTCCCAAGCTCTTACTCGGTCCCAGTCTCCACCAAGTTCACCCAATGTGCCGTCAGGGAGATATAATGGCCCTGCCCGCCAGTACTTGTCCACGTGTCCGTGGTTAAGTGGACCTTCCCAGTAACCGCGTTGGTGAGGGCACGATTTATGTTGCGGGAGATGTGCTGGTGTAAGACTGGGATAGCACACCGGGAAAAATAGTGGCGACTGGGGACCAAGTAGCGTGGGACCTCTGCCGCCATCATGTTTTTGAAAGCCTCCATTTCCACAAGCCTGTACGGCAGCATCTCCAGGCTGATTAATTTGGCAATGTGCACGTTTAAAGCTTGTGCATGCGGGTGGGTGGCAGAGTAGTGGCACATTGCTGGATGGAGTGGAGGACGGTGTAGGTGAGGGTGTAGGTGATGGCCGGGAGGCGCTCGTGCCTGTGTACTGGGAGGGGGATTGGATCTGAGTGGCAGGTTGGGGCACAGGGGAAGAGGCAGTGGTGTGACCCGGAGGTGATGAAGGCCTTCGTCCCACCTTGTGGGGTGCTTGGCCATCATATGCCTGTGCATGCTGGTGGTGGTGAGGCTGGTAGTAGTGGCTCCCCGGCTGATCTTGGTGCAACACAGGTTACACACCACTGTTTGTCGGTCGTCTGCGCTCTCACTAAAAAACATCCACACCTTTGAACACCTAGCCCTCTGCTCAGAGGCTTGGCGCGAGGGGGTGCTTTGGGAAACTGTTGGGGGATTCTTCACTCTGGCCCTGCCTCTACCCCTGGCTTCTCCACTGCCTCTTCAAACCTGTCCTGCTGCTGCACTTGCCTCCCCCTCTGAAGCCCTGTCCTCAGAAGGCTTAGCAAACCAGGTGGGGTCAGTCACCTCATCATCCAGCTGCTCTTCCTCCAAATCCTCTGTGCACTCCTCCCTCGCACTTACTGCCCTTACTACTACCTCAGTGACAGACAACTGTGTCTCATCATCCTCATCCACAAAAAGCTCTTGAGACAGTTGCCGGAAGTCCCCAGCCTCCTCACCCGGACTCCGGGAACTTTCCAAAGGTTGGCCATCGGTCACGACAAACTCCTCAGGTGAGAGCGGAACCATTTTTTTCCACTCATAGCAGGGGCCCGAAAACAGTTCCTGGGAGTCTGCCTGCTCAGAATATGTCATTTTCATGGAGTGAGGAGACTGGAAGGAAGGAGGAGCAGCCAGAGGATTCAGAGTTGCAGCCCCTAGGCCGGGAGTAGTGGACTGCGTAGAAGACTGGGTGGTCAATACATTGCTGGCCACATTTTCTTCCATCCACGACAGGACCTGCTCTCATTGCTCTGTTTGTAATAAAGGTCTACCACGTGGACCCGTATATTGTGATATGAAGCTGGGGAGCCAAGAAACCTGCCTCTCTCCTAATTCCGCAGCTAATTCGGCTGTGATTCACCACGCCCCCAGGAACTTGGCCTGCGCCCACACCTTGACTTGGACGTCCGTGTCCTCGACCCTTACCCCTACTCCTCATCATGGCGGATTAAGAATAGAGCAGGGCACAAATAAATTACCCCACTGTACAGCACTGACAACTGTGGCTTAATTCACTGCACACAGAGACTTGTAGATAGCGGAGGCTCTATGCTGTGACTTGAAAAAATTAACCCGCTGTCTTGCGCAAAGACTTGTAGATAATAGAGGCTGTATGGAGTGGGAGAAGACTCTAAACCCAGTGGATAGTGCTGGTAACTATGGCTATCTTAACCCCACCAACGGAAATGGTATTGTGAGACGCTCTGCACAGCGGCAGAGCTGAAATACTTTGCAGTGGCCCAGGAAATATTACTGTACTGTTTAGCGGTGAGACCTCTGTCTAATACACAGCACACACAGAACGGTATAACTGAAGTAGTGTGCAGTAGGCTAGGAGATGTTAGAGTGCAGTTTCATGGTGAGAGCTGGTTATACGGCACTGCAGACTGAGAACGCTATTACTGAAAGGCTGGGAACAGGCCTAGATGCGTAATACAAAAACTGATGCACTACTGCTCCCAGCCAGCCACAACTATAATGCACACGGTGAGATGTAGCCTTAGGAAGGACCATTAGTTTTTTTGTACAGAGGATCACGAGGACTGTATAACTTTCCCTATATAGGCATTTCAGTCCCTAAACTCTGCATAATACACTGCAGACTGAGAACGCTATAGCTGAAATGGCCTCCACAGCCCGAGATGTGAAGAAAAAAAAAATGGTGCACTGCTGCTCCCAGCCAGCAAGAACAGTAATGCACACGATGAAGAGTAGCCTAAAAAGGACCGTTGGGGTTCTTGAAGACAGGATCCTACTCTAACACTATCCCTGTATAAGCAGCAGCACTTTCCCTAACCTCTGCCAGCATGCGCTCTGAGGCGAGCCGCGGGTGGGACCAGTTTAAGTACTCAGCGGTCACCTGATCGGCCCAGCCACTCACTACTGTTGGTGGGGGGGGGGAGGGCTGGCACATCACAGCAGGAAGGGGTAATGCCTTCCCCGCATGTCTATTGGCTAGAAAATGGCGCTAAACATGCGGGGAAGGAAATGCAATTGACTTGAGTACCGCGTGGTGCTCGTCTCGAGTAACGAGCATCTCGAGTACCCTAATATTCGAACGAGCATCAAGCTCGGAAGAGCATGCTCGCTTATCTCTAGTACTAATAGCTCCTAATATATGTGTTCAGCAATTAGTGATTACAAAAAAGGAAACATTCTTCAAGTAACAAATAGATGCTATATCAACAATAAGTATCAAAAATAAAAGTGGTCGTTTACCGCACTCAGTCCACGTTAACAAAGTGAATGTCCTGTCCAAAAGCTTATCCACAAGGTGCAGAAATGTATACCTAAAGTAAAGGTCCTATAAATAACAGTCTGAGCTCCAAAACATTTACTTTCATTATATGTGTAAGCTAATAGGTTCACTTGAGTCTAACTAAATAACATGTGCTGACTTACAGACCTGCATAGTATCTAATAACCCATTTGTTTGTGTGCACACATGCGTTTTTTCCCAAAGTTTGACTGCAAGAGACTCTGACTTGTTTTCCCTGTAGTCCCTGGCAGACAGTAACCCTCTGATCCTGTAGCATAGCGTCCTGTTGCTTAGCACTCTCAGGCTGGACACCCACTGGGGTTTCATTCTCTCTTGCGCTGCGAGAGCAAGTGAAAACACTCGCCTCGCAGAGCAAGAAACACGGAGGGATAAGGTTGGGATATCGCCAGTCTCCTCAATGGGGCCAGCGGCAGCAGTGCTAACCCCATTGAAAATATAGGAAGACTACCGTGGACCTCTGCCACAGCTGTCACAGCTGTTACAGCTGTGGCAGAAGTTTCCCTCCTCCCCGCGGGGACCGCAGGGATGAAGTAATCCTCTGCCACAGCTGTCACAGCTGTGGCAGAAGTGCAACATCCTATCCCATTGCTTTCAATGGGATCGGCGCTGCTGCCGGTCCCATTGAAAGCAGTGGTTTGTGGCAAACCCTGCAGTATGATTTTCGGGGAAGGGCTTGAAATATATCATTCATGAATAGCTAAGCACTAGCTGAAATTGGCTGAGCGCTCAGCCAATAGCTAAACACCAGCCGGAGGACGCGTCTGAGCGGCGGAGAGGTGAGTAAATTTTTACCACTTAATGATGATTTTCAGGGAAGGGCTTATATTTCCAGCCCTTCCCCGAAAATCATACTGCAGGGTTTGCCACAAACCACTGCTTTCAATGGGACCGGCAGCAGCACCGATCCCATTGAAAGCAATGGGATAGCATGCTGCACCTCTGCCACAGCTGTCATTCTCCCTATCTTTGCAATTGGGCTAGTGCTGCTGCCGCTGGCCCCATTGCAAAGACTGGCGATATCCCGGCGTCATCCCAGCCTTTTTCTCGTGCTGCGAGTGTTTTCACTTACTCTTGCAGCGCAATAAAGAAAAAAACACCAGTGGGTGTCAGCCCTCAGAGTTACTCCTCAAGCCAAAAACAGCTGAGGAAGCAGCATTTAGCACTTTCTGTCTTTGCTTCCCCTCTTGACTTCCTGTCGGCCCCCTGCACAGTCTCAAAAGTCCTCTTCACCAGTACGGTGCTGCTGAAAATTCCTTGCTGCTTCATTTGGTACACAAACTCTCTTTGCTCTCTGGGCCACATTCAGTGGTCTCAGCACAACTCGCACGCTCTGTACTGCACTCCATATGCTTAGCTATACTTTCTAATTTCAGAATTGGTGCCCTTGCTTACTGGCCCTGATCTGCAGAATCGGGTCTGTGAAGATTAGCTATAATTCAAGTGTTGAGTGGTTATATAGACAAATGAGAGAACGTATTCTGGGTTTTAACCCTTTCCTAGTTGTTTTAGTGCCAGCTAATAAAAGTTATATTTTATTAATAGTAAAAACGTATTGGGGATAACGTAGTTGGCTTTCCCTTGTTCTTTGAGCAATTTTTTTCTTGCATAATATTAATACAGCACCAGAACCAGGTCATCCCATAAATACATCCCCAGATCCAAGCTCATAACATAAATACAGCACCAGAACCAGGTCGTCCCGTAAATACATCACCAGAACTAGAGATGAGCGAACCTACTCGTTTCTGTCAGGACAGTGTCCGGGATATGGGGGTCCCTGAGATATCCCGCAACCCCTGTCCCTGCCTACTTGCCCCCCTGGGCTAACCCCCAGGGCGACAACTGGGCGGCGGTCCCTACCCTCACTAGGGAAGCGGGACACGGGAAGACAGACAGTGAAGACAAACAAACGGTAGAATGGTCAGGCAATCCGGGTCGGCAACAGGAGGGTACACAGTACAGAGGGGAAGGCAAAACGTAGTCAAGTCCAGAAGCAGAAGTCAGAAAAGCCGGGGGTCACAAACAGGAGTCAAAACAATACGCTGGTGTAGCTGGAAGACCAAACTAACACTGGCAAGGGCTGAAAGGAAAACACACATATTTAAATGCTGTCAGCGCTCCCGCCCCAGAAGCTGATTGGGACGGGGAGCCTGACAGCAGCAGGGCTAATCAGGGAGGTGCTGGGGGCACGCCCCCAGTCTTGCTGCACAGACAGTTACTAGGGAAGCCAGCCTGGTAGTCAAGTGACTAGAGAAGCACCTGCTGCCTCCCTAGCAACCCGGCGGAGACCAGTCTTACAGCGGCCCGGGGAGATCACAAGAACCGGGGCTCCCCTATGCCGCACTCCTGTAACCCGGGTGGCAGGACCGGTGGTGTGGGCACGGCGGCCCCGAGAGTTGCAGGTTCTGACAGTTTCGAGTAATTACTCGATCGAGCACCGCGATTTTCGAGTACTTCAGTACTCGGGTGAAAAGATTCGGGGGCGCCGGGGGGCGGCGGGAGGCGTGGCGGAGCGGGGGGTAGCAGTGGGGAACAGGGGGGAGCCCTCTCTCTTTCCCTCTCCCCCCCCCCACTCCCCGCTGCAACCCCCCACTTACCCACGGTGCCCCCCGAATCTTTTCGCCCGAGTACTGAAGTACTCGAAAATCGCGGCGTTAGGGTGAAAAAGGGGCGTGGCCGAGTAGGTTCGCTCATCTCTAACCAGAACCAAGCTCATAACATAAATACAGTAGCAGAACTAAACGCTTGTGCTGTGGGGTCTCTTATGGGCTGACAGCGGTGCATTGGAGTATCAGAGAGGATGAGATAGAGCTAGGAGACCAGGAGGAGGTTAATTCATGTAGCTTCATATGACACTCTCACATAGAGGAAGAAGACTACAACTGCCTGATACTCCCTCACTATAATCTTCTGGCACATAGCTAAGGCCAGCCAAGCCCAACACTCCTGAGCTTCATATTTCTGTGTTTTCACTATAAGGTTTCAGTCAGTTGGGCGTTTGTTCACTGCGCATGTTACTTGCATTTGCGATCTGCATCTGTTAGAACCAATGCTTTTCAATGGCAGTAGTAATATGCCAGTCATATGCCACCTTTGCACAAAAATGCATAGTGGTAAATATAGGGCAGCGGATTTAAAAATGCAAGTAACTGCGGCATCCGTCTTTTTTGGATGTGAAACCCCTGGATGCGGTCACATCCAGGGGTTTCACCTGGTGCTCAATGGGGCCCATTAAGAACATACAGTTAAGATCGCGATCCTCTGGCACAGTTGTGACAGCTGTGGCACAGGAGCGTGAAGTTCTCCCATTGCTTTCAATGGGTCTGGTGCTTCTGAAGCAATGGGCTGCCGGCAAGCCCTGCAGTGATTTTCGGGTAGGGCGTTCAATATAAGCCCTTCCCTGAAAATCATCCCTAGAATGTGTAAAAAATAAAAAAAATATATATTCTCACCTCTCGGCAGCTGCCGGGGCTCAGCCACATCCAGCCGCATCTTCTCTCTGAACTGCTGAATGGGCTGCCTCTGATTGGATAAGCCCTGTGACCAATCAGAGGCAGCACTCAGCTAATGCATGACAGCTGAGTACTGCTTGTGATTGGTCCCTGTGCTCAGCCAATCAGAGGCAGCATTCAGCCAATCATTGAATTCAGCCATTGAATTTTGTAAGACATGGCTGGATGCACCTGAACCCCGGCAGCTGCGGAGAGGTCCGTATATACTTTTTTTCAATTTTTTTTACACATTTTAGGGATGATTTTCAGGGAAGGGGTTATATTTAAATCACTGCAGGGGCTGCCAGCATCTCACTGCTTTCAATGGAGCCGGCTGTAGTGCCGGCTTCATTGAACTCAATGGGATGGCATTGTGGTCCTCTGCCACAGCTGTGGCAGTGGATTTCTTCATCTCCGCGGGAAGTTCCCTTGTCAGTGAACACTGTGACAATGAGGAGATGAAGAAATCCTCTGCCACAGCTGTCACAGCTGTGGCAGAGGAGCACGATGTTCTCTGTATGTCAATGAGGCCGCCACTACTGCCACTGGCCCCATTGACCAAAGGTGAAACCCCTGGTAGTGACAGCATCCTGGGGTTTCACATCCAAGGAAACCCCTGCTGCAGCTGTCACAGCCACAGCGGCCAAGTGCATTTTTTTCAGTGTGACGCCCGCATGTGTTTTGCGCACAAAAATTCGCACATAAAAACAACCATCTGACTGAGCCCTAAGTATATCTGATATTCCAGCAGTTTTCTCCTGATCTATTATTGAGGCTTTTTGTGTCATTTGCATCAGTGTCATTAAAGGACAATTAAGTGTAAGATACAAGTGTTATAGCAAGAGATGGAGCTAACATACACTGAATGTCACGAGATACCACATACTGTAAGGGTGAACCTCTATTTATATAGAACATGCATATTAAACAGCACTTTACATCAATTGATATTGGGCTCTGTCTTCATTGGACCCACAATCTTTATTCATCTATCTGTAAATTTTTGGAGTGTGCAAGGAAACACACAAACACAGGGAGAAGATACAAACTCAATACAGATGTTATCCTTGGTGGGATTTGAACCCAGGACTCCACCACTAAGCCACTATGCAGTAAATGAGGTGCAGTAGTCATCTGAGGCCAGGGACTATTCTGGAATGGAGATAATACATTAGGCATCTCATCTCCCACATCCCCATCTGTGTCTCCTGCTCTGTGATGTAAAATGTTATGTTCCCGGCTGCTTCTCTTACCTTGGAAGCAACAGTAGATCAGGAGGAAAAGTCTCATTGTAGATGGTGGAGGACGATCTGGACAGCGTAGAGGATGATCAGAAGTCTGCAGGACGCTTGTCCTGTGTATCACTATATATATATGTTTACTTATATGAAGAAAGAGGAAGAGACTAAAAGAGGAAGTCAGATGTAAAGTATAAGGAGGTTTCTTTAGACTTAAAGATAACAAAGGGAAAAAATGTCCATGGGAGGAAATGTTAGAAAGAAATTGGCAAAGTTTCCAATGTGTTAAAGCTTTTTGGAATATTTTGGTCTCATAGATTCTCAAAGTGACAATAGTTTTCCTCCATTAGGTCTGCTTATCAGGATATTACATATATCTACATAAATTTGTACATGTACACATATTGTATTCTACATGTAATGAATGCCAATCTAAGCTGAAGGTATGTAGAGAAATCCCAAGGAGCCTAAACATGGACAACACAATAAAAGTTTCTTCATTGAGATATGTGGCAGAAACCATGTTTCTGTGATTTCTAACAATGACTTACTGGATATTCAAGCTGGAAGCTCCAACAGTAGTCCGCCATATGTGTATCCTATCATCTATGGTATTGTTCCTCAATGATCCTTATTTCCTGATGAAATTGCTTACCCTGCCCATTGCTTACATTAGCAAGACAATCTAGAAATCGATCCAAATAAACAAGTAAGTGATGGAATTTGATTTACAACTTTGCTCATGTGACAACCAAGTGTACAAAAAGACATGAGCATAAACCCACTTACTCCGGTTAACCCCACTGATGCCCTTTTATATTTACCAAACAAAAGTAACAATCACTGTGGTTTTTCTGTTCTTGCCATACCATTAGTATACTAAATTTCTTGCACTTCCTTTCCCCATTTGTCCACTGTCGCAGGGGCTCTGATGAGCTAATCACAGTCATTCAATGAATGACATCATTGGATGTTGTGATTTGCTCATCGAGTGACGGCAGTGAGTGGCTGTGGCCGCGGTCCTGAGCCAATCACAGCAATCTTTTGCTGGAGGCAGGGTATTCAACCCACGTTACCAGGAAGAGAGTGCTCCCTCCGCACCGAGGATGACGCTAAAAACTGCCAGAGCACCTGGAGAGCAGTGAGGGGGACTGAGACGGCGCCTGCACGGTGAGTATTTTATTTTTCATGTAGTGTAGCTAGGGCTTATTTTCAGGGGAGGGCTTATATCTTGAGCCCTTTCCCTCCTCCCCAAAACAGGGTAGGACTTATCTGGGTAGGTCTTATTTTTGGGAAAACATGGTACATGCCAAATACACTGATAAATGGTATCACTGATTTGTTACACTCTGATCTGAAGTTTGTATGTACAGCTGTATTTGATGTGATTAATTCAAACATGCCCAGAGTCTAAATGATGCTATTGCCACCCAGAAATGTGTCTTCAGACATTCTTGGGCATTCTCAGGGTTCATATTTCCAAAATTTCGTGTTATAATTTTTTTTAAAAATATGTAAATGATGATGGGGTATGGCCTAGAGCACTATGTGAGCAGTGGAGATACAAGGAGAGCTTCCACCTGTTATTTTATCTTCCTCACTTGCTTTTCTTTCTGAGGCAATGTTTTTGATTCTGTTGTGCTGGCTGCCTTGCTAGTCTTTGGACCTTTCGTTCTGCTGCCCCACAATTCCTGCTTTGGAGGAGTCGAGGAGTGTAGAAGTGGAGGAGCAGTTATTACAGAGGCTGGTCTGTTGTGAGGCCTTTCTGTTATTTAATCAAGTTACAGAAAGAGGAAAGAAGCTATAGTATGTATGTGCTTAATGATGGCGCTCAGGCGCAGACATCTGCAAATGCTACTGTGGATACTGTGATGCTGCCTGTGCAACATTGTACACAATATCGAATATTGATCATGCGGGATGCATGGACTGTTTTGATCATTCTGATCACTTTACTGAGAAATGAGAAATGTAGTGAACAGGTTGGTGGAAATTGCTCATTTAACTCTACCTGCAACCGCAGTAAAAAATGCTCATGAAACATATATAGTTGTATTTGCCTCCTCTGATGGAACTTGTTATATATCACCTCACTCTGTAATTAAGAAGGGCAAGCATGGCCCTGTTTTATATACTTCATCTGCTTTTTATGCCTCTGTGAATACTATTATGCAGGCCATTTTAGCACAAGCTATTGATGTGGACATGCAAAATGATATACAAAACAAATTTATTCCATGTGATGTTCTATTAGCTGTAACTAAAATACCGTTTTGGCTTCCCCCTCTGCTCCGGTTTGTAGCCTGAAAAAAAATGCTGGATTTACAACTCCAACTCCAAAAAAGTTGAAATAAAAAGTAGAGAATAGAGATGAGCGAGCACCAAAATGCTCGGGTGCCCGTTACTCGAGACGAAATTTTCGCGATGCTCGAGGGTTCGTTTCGAGTAACGAACCCCATTGAAGTCAATGGGCGACCCGAGCATTTTTGTATTTCGCCGTTGCTCGCTAAGGTTTTCATGTGTGAAAATCTGGGCAATTCAAGAAAGTGATGGGAACGACACAGCAACGGATAGGGCAGGCGAGGGGCTACATGTTGGGCTGCATCTCAAGTTCACAGGTCCCACTATTAAGCCACAATAGCGGCAAAAGTGGGCCCCCCCCCTCCCAACAACTTTTACTTCTGAAAAGCCCTCATTAGCAATGCATACCTTAGCTAAGCACCACACTACCTCCAACAAAGCACAATCACTGCCTGCATGACACTCCACTGCCACTTCTCCTGGGTTACATGCTGCCCAACCCCCCCCCCCGCACGACAGTGTCCACAGCGCACACCAAAGTGTCCCTGCCCAGCCTTCAGCTGCCCTCATGCCACGCCACCCTCATGTCTATTTATAAGTGCGTCTGCCACAGGAAAAGCAGGCACACACTGCAGAGGGTTGGCATGGCTAGGCAGCGACCCCCCCATAAAAGGGGCGGGCCGATAGTCCACAATGCTGTACAGAAGCAATGAGAAATCCAATCCTGTGCCACCTCCATCTCGAGCTGCACACGTGGGCATAGCAATGGGGAACCTATGTGCCACACACTATTCATTCTGTCAAGGTGTCTGCATGCCCCAGTCAGACCGCGGTTTTTTATAAATAGTCACAGGCAGGTACAACTCCGCAATGGGAATTCCGTGTGCACCCACAGCATGGGTGGCTCCCTGGAACCCACCCGCTGTACATAAATGTATCCCATTGCAGTGCCCTGGACAGCAGAGCTAACGTCAGATGAAATGCAGGTGGGCTTCGGCCCACATTGCATGCCCCAGTCAGACTGGGGTTCTTTAGAAGTGGACACATGCAGTTAAAACTCTGTGTGGACCCACAGCATGGGTGGGTGCCAGGAAGCCACCGGCGGTACATAAAAATATCCCATTGCATTGCCCAACACAGCTGAGGTAGTAATGTCGTGCTTAATACAGGTGGGCTTCGGCCCACACTGCATGCCCCAGTCTGACTGGGGTTCTTTACAAGTGGACAGATGTAGGTTAAACTCCGTGTGCACCTACAGCATGGGTGGGTGCCAGGAAGCCACCGGCGGTACATAAAAATATCCCATTGCATTGCCCAACACAGCTGAGGTAGTAATGTCGTGCTTAATACAGGTGGGCTTCGGCCCACACTGCATGCCCCAGTCTGACTGGGGTTCTTTACAAGTGGACAGATGTAGGTTAAACTCCGTGTGCACCTACAGCATGGGTGGCTCCCTGGAACCCACCGGTGGTACATAAAAATATCCCATTGCATTGCCCAACACAGCTGAGGTAGTAATGTCGTGCTTAATACAGGTGGGCTTCGGCCCACACTGCATGCCCCAGTCAGACTGGTAATATGTACCTTAACAGTAACCTCGTTGGTGGTAATGTGGTGGTGACTGCGGACCTGGTAGTGCGGTTTTATGTAGTTGGTTTTCGGAATGTGGCCAGGATTAAGTGGGCCGTGGCGGGGGGATGGTGGTGGTGCTCTCTTGTTGTGTCGTTAAAGGTGAAATTCTTGGACTGCCACCAGACGGACCAATGCAAAGGTATTTGCCAAGAATCTTTTCATTGTTGGAGGAGGAGGGGGATTTTTTGGAGGCACTATGTGTCCTCTACACGTGTCCGTGGTTATATGCACCTTAACAGTAACAGCGTTGGTGGGAAATGGCCTCGCCGCCATCATGTCTTTGTGAAGCCTCTGTTTCCACACCCCAGTGACATACCATTAGCAGCGGTATAGGCAGAGCCCACATTTATTAACATTTCAGAGGTAGCATTAGGGACAGGCCCCACTAACATATCACTAGCAGCAGTATAGGGGGAGCGCAGTCTTAGTTCCATTTCAGTAATAGTAGCACTCAAGACAGGCCCCAGTAACATTCCCATTGTAGCAGTTTAGGGAGATAACAGTCTCTTTCACATTTCAGTAGCTGCAGTATAGACAAGGCCCCAGTTACATTTATGTAGCTAAAGTGTAGGCCAACCCCACACACCTTTCTGTACCATGAGTGCAGGCGAAGAACATAGAAATTACTATGATTACACTGTAGGTGAGGGCCCAACAAAATTGGTGTACCAACAGTACTAATGTACCTCAAAAAAAATTGGCCATGCCCAACCAAGATGGTAGGTAAAACCCATTAATCGCTTTGGTTAATGTGACTTAAGTGGTAACTAGGCCTGGAGGCAGCCCAGTTGAACGAAAAATTGGTTCAAGTTAAAGTTTCAACGCTTTTAAGAGCATTGAAACGTATAAAAATTGTTTAGAAAAATTATATGAGTGAGCCTTGTGGCCCTAAGAAAAATTGCCCGATCGGCGTGATTACGTGAGGTTTCAGGAGGAGGAGCAGGAGGAGGAGGAGGAATATTATACACAGATTGATGAAGCAGAAATGTCCCCGTTTTGGATGGTGAGAGAGAACGATGCTTCCATCCGCGGGTGCAGCCTACGTATTGCTTAGGTATCGCTGCTGTCCGCTGGTGGAGAAGAGAAGTCTGGGGAAATCCAGGCTTTGTTCATCTTGATGAGTGTAAGCCTGTCGGCACTGTCGGTTGACAGGTGGGTACGCTTATCCATGATGATTCCCCCAGCCACACTAAACACACTCTCTGACAAGATGCTAGCTGCAGGACAAGCAAGCACCTCCAGGGCATACAGCGCGAGTTCAGGCCACGTGTCCAGCTTCAACACCCAGTAGTTGTAGTGGGCAGAGGCGTCACCGAGGACGGTCGTGCGATCGGCTACGTACTCCCTCACCATCCTTTTACAGTGCTCCCGCCAACTCAGCCTTGACTGGGGACCGGTGACACAGTCTTGCTGGGGAGCCATAAAGCAGGCAAAGGCCTTGGAGAGTGTTCCCCTGCCTGCGCTGTACATGCTGCCTGATCTCTGTGCCTCCCCTGCTACCTGGCCCTCGGAACTGCGCCTTCTGCCACTAGCGCTGTCGGATGGGAAGTTTACCATCAGTTTGTCCACCAGCGCCCTGTGGTATAGCATCATTCTCGAACCCCTTTCCCCTTCGGGAATGAGAGTGCAAAGGCTCTCCTTATACCGTGGATCGAGCAGTGTGTACACCCAGTAATCCGTAGTGGCCAGAATGCGTGTAACGCGAGGGTCACGAGAAAGGCATCCTAACATGAAGTCAGCCATGTGTGCCAGGGTACCTGTACGCAACACATGGCTGTCCTCACTCGGAAGATCACTTTCAGGATCCTCCTCCTCCTCCTCCTCCTCTGGCCATACACGCTGAAAGGATGACAGGCAAGCAGCATCTGTCCCCTCAGCAGTGGGCCAAGCTGTCTCTTCCCCCTCCTCCTCATGCTCCTCCCCCTCCTCATCAACGCGCTGAGATACAGACATGAGGTTGCTTTGACTACCCAGCGACATACTGTCTTCCCCCGCCTCCGTTTCTGATTCCAAAGCGTCTGCCTTTATGCTTTGCAGGGAACTTCTCAAGAGGCATAGCAGAGGAATGGTGACGCTAATGATTGCAGCATCCCCGCTTACCATCTGGGTAGGCTCCTCAAATTTTCCAAGGACCTGGCAGATGGCTACCAACCAGGCCCACTCTTCTGTAAATAATTGAGGAGGCTGACTCCCACTGCGCCGCGCAAGTTGGAGTTGGTATTCCACTATAGCTCTACGCTGCTCATAGAGTCTGGCCAACATGTGGAGCGTAGAGTTCCACTGTGTGGGCACGTCGCACAGCAGTCGGTGCACTGGCAGATTAAACCGATTTTGCAGGGTCCGCAGGGTGGCAGCGTGCGTGTGGGATTTGCGGACATGTGCGCAGAGCTGGCGCACCTTTCCGAGCAGGTATGACAAGTGGGGGTAGCTTTTCAGAAAGCGCTGAACCACCAAATTAAAGACATGGGCCAGGCATGGCACGTGCGTGAGGCTGCCGAGCTGCAGAGCCGCCACCAGGTTACGGCCGTTGTCACACACGACCATGCCCGGTTGGAGGCTCAGCGGCGCAAGCCAGCGGTCGGTCTGCTCTTTCAGACCCTGCAGCAGTTCGTGGGCCGTGTGCCTCTTCTCTCCTAAGCTGAGTAGTTTCAGAACGGCCTGCTGACGCTTGCCCACTGCTGTGCTGCCACGCCGCGTGACACCGACTGCTGGCGACGTGCTGCTGCTGCTGACACATCTTGATTGCGAGACAGAGGTTGCGTTGGAGGAGGAGGAGCGTGGTTTAGTGGAGGAAGCATACACCGCCGCAGATACCACCACCGAGCTGGGGCCCGCAATTCTGGGGGTGGGTAGGACGTGAGCGGTCCCAGGCTCTGACTCTGTCCCAGCCTCCACTAAATCCACCCAATGTGCCGTCAGGGAGATATAGTGGCCCTGCCCGCCTGTGCTTGTCCACGTGTCTGTTGTTAAGTGGACCTTGGCAGTAACCGCGTTGGTGAGGGCGCGTACAATGTTGCGGGAGACGTGGTCGTGCAGGCCTGGGACGGCACATCGGGAAAAGTAGTGGCGACTGGGAACCGAGTAGCGCGGGGCCGCCGCCGCCATCATGCTTTTGAAAGCCTCCGTTTCCACAAACCTATACGGCAGCATCTCTAGGCTGATCAATTTTGCAATGTGCACGTTTAACGCTTGAGCGTGCGGGTGCGTGGCGGCGTACTTGCGCTTGCGCTCAAACTGTGGCGCTAGCGACGTCTGGACGCTACGCTGAGAGACATTGCTGGATGGGGCCGAGGACAGCGGAGGTGAAGGTGTGGGTGCAGGCCAGGAGACGGTACTGCCTGTGTCCTCAGAGGGGGGTTGGATCTCAGTGGCAGGTTGGGGCACAGGGGGAGAGGCAGTGGTGCAAACCGGAGGCGGTGAACGGGCATCGTCCCACCTTGTGGGGTGCTTGGCCATCATATGCCTGCGCATGCTGGTGGTGGTGCCTCCCCAGCTGATCTTGGTGCGACAAAGGTTGCACACCACTGTCCGTCGGTCGTCAGGCGTCTCTGTGAAAAACTGCCACACCGTAGAGCACCTTGACCTCTGCAGAGTGGCATGGCGCGAGGGGGCGCTTTGGGAACCAGTTGGTGGATTATTCGGTCTGGCCCTGCCTCTACCCCTGGCCACCGCACTGGCTCGGCCTGTGCCCACACCATGACTTGGGCCTCCGCGTCCTCGCCCGCGTCCACGTCCTATAGGCCTACCCCTACCCCTCAGCATGGTGTATTACCAGTGATTTGATTTCCCAGCCAGGAAATAAATTGGCGCAAGCCTGCTGTTAAACTTAGCTGGCTGCGTATGATTTTTTTTACGTTCTCCACCCAGCACACACGTACCCAGAACGCTGAGGACTGTCAGAGGCAGGCCAAATAGATTTTTTTCCCTTTTTTTTAAAGGAAAGGCCCACTGCGTATATTCAATCAATAATAAATGTGTTGTGGCCCTGCAATGTGTCACAGAACTGCAGTGTTGCAGAGTTATTAACTACAGCAGAGCGGTGATTTCCCAGGCAGGAATAAATTGGCGCAAGCCTGCAGGCCAAATAGATTTTTTCCCTTTTTTTTAAAGGAAAGGCCCACTGCGTATATTCAATCAATAATAAATGTGTTGTGGCCCTGCAATGTGTCACAGAACTGCAGTGTTGCAGAGTTATTAACTACAGCAGAGCGGTGATTTCCCAGGCAGGAAATAAATTGACGCAAGCCTGCAGGCCAAATAGATTTTTTTCCCTTTTTTTTAAAGGAAAGGCCCACTGCGTATATTCAATCAATAATAAATGTGTTGTGGCCCTGCAATGTGTCACAGAACTGCAGTGTTGCAGAGTTATTAACTACAGCAGAGCGGTGATTTCCCAGCCAGGAAATAAATTGGCGCAAGCCTGCAGGCCAAATAGATTTTTTTCCCTTTTTTTTTAAAGGAAAGGCCCACTGCGTATATTCAATTAATAATAAATGTCTTCTGGCCCTGCCTACACAATTCTGTCCCTGTAGTATTACTGCAGGGCGCAATGCTCTGCACGGCCGATTTGGAAAAAAAAAAAAAGTGCAACACTGCTAACTGCAGCCTCCACACTACTGCACACTGTTAGATGTGGCCCTAAGAAGGACCGTTGGGGTTCTTGAAGCCTACACTAACTCCTAACGCTCTCCCTACAGCAGCTCCGCCACCAGCAGCACTGTCCCTCAGCTATCTCACAAGGCATCTGAGGCGACCCGCGGGAGGGGCCGACTTTTATACTCGGGTGACATCTGATCTCCCCAGCCACTCACAGCAGGGGGGTGGTATAGGGCTTGAACGTCACAGGGGGAAGTTGTAATGCCTTCCCTGTCTTTCAATTGGCCAGAAAAGCGCGCTAACGTCTCAGAGAGGAAACTGAAAGTAACCAGAACACCGCGTGGTACTCGTTACGAGTAACGAGCATCCCGAACACGCTAATATTCGCCCGAGCAAGTACGTTCGCTCATCTCCAGTAGAGAAATGTAAAGAAAAAAAATACAATTATTTGGAAATCTTGTCTAACCATATTTTATTGACAATAGAACATAGATTACATATTAGAGGGTGAAAGTGAGACATTTTTGCATGTCATTAAAAAAAATTAACTCATTTAGAAATTGACGAAAAAACACATTCCTGGGACAGGGTTAACAAAAAGCTGAAAAAACTAAGTGGTACTAAAGAAAAACAGCCGGAATGTCAATTTTCCGAGGGTTTGTTGACATGAGCGTATTTGTGCAGCATATTACATGCAATTTTTATACATGCAATTTTTGCTTGCGTAGTACGCAGTGAATAGCAGTCATTGATTTCAATGGGTATGTTCACATAAGTATATTTTTTCATTTGATGTGCAATCATGTGAAAAAATACGCAGCATGCTCTATCTTGGTGTGTATTTGTGCATTGTAAGAGCACATTGAAATCAATGGGTGTGCAGATATATGTACACAATACACAGGAAACCTTGCTATTCACTGCGTATTTGAAAACCAATATGATTTTGTGCATGATTCTTTGTGTATGTAAATATGCAGTGCATTTGCGCACACAAAAAAAAGTGATTTTTAGTTTTGCAAATATGCAGCGTATTTGCATGACCAAAATGCACCTACGTCCATGTGAACGAGCCCTAAATCACATGACTGTATATAAATAGAGCATGTTAGAGAAGCAGGGTATGTCAGAAGCAAAGATGGTCAGATGTTCACCTATTGGTGAAAAAGCGCGGTGGTAAAAAAATTGTGGAACAATTTCAGAAAAATGTTCTTCAATGTAGCACTGTGAAGACAGTAAATATTCCATGCCATACAGTACATAATATTAAAGTATTCAGAGAATCTGGAGAAATGTATGTGCTCTAGGGACAAGGCCAGCAGTCAATATTAGATGCTCGAGATCTACAGATCTCAGGCGGTACTGCATTAAAGACAGGCATGATTCTGTAATACAAATCACTGCATGGGCTCAGGAATACTGCCAGAAATCATTGTCTGTGCACATAGTTCACCATGCCATCCACAAATGCAAAGCTGTATTATGCAAAGAAGAAACCATATAGTAACACAATCCAGAAATGCCGGCTGTCCTTCCTGGGCCAAAGCTCATTTAAAATGGATTGGGACAAAATGGAAAAAGGTTTTGTGTCCAGATGAATTAAAATTTGAAAATCTTTTTGGAAACCACCGACGCCATGTCCTGCAGACTCAAGAGGATTAGGAGAATTCAGCTTGTTAAAGCACAGTTCAAAAGCTTGCATCTCTGATGGTAAGGGGTTGCATTAGTGCCTATAGCATGGGCAGTATATACATCTAGAAGAGCACTAGGAATGCTCTATATAGAGGTTGTAGAACAACATATGCTCTCAACCAGAAGAGGCAAAGTCTTGCATATTTCAGCAAACAACAGACTGCATCCATCACAATAGCATGGCTTCACAGAAGAAGAGTCCGGGGGCTGAACTTGCCACCTGCAGTCTAGACTTTTCACTAATAGAAAACATTTGGTGGATCATGAAATGGAAAATTCGGCAAAGACGACCCAGCAGAAGCAAGAATCCTACATCAGACAGGAATGGGACAACATTCTTCTCCCACTACTTCAGCAGTTGGTCTCCTCACTTCTAAGATAAACTGCTGTAAAAAACAGAGGGGATGCAACACAATGATAGGCATATACCAACTTTTTAAGATGAATTGCTGCCATTTATTTCTAAAATAGGTAATTTTTTCAAATGAAATTGAAAAAATGTTCTGATATGTCTTCTATGTTCTGTCTATAAAATATGGTAGTATGAGGTTTCCAAATCATTGCATGATGTTTTCCTTTACATTTATTTACATTTTACACATTCCAACGTTTTTGGAATTTGGGTTCTATAAGACATGATTTGATGAAAGTTGTCTAAAGCAGAGACACAAACTAATGAAATGGAATAAACTTTTCCTATGCAGGATACAATTAGTAAATGTGGGCAGTCTATCCGTATTTTGCAATATAGAGCAAATGATTTGGAAAATAAATTAAGGAGAAATAGTTTGCAACGGAGGGAATTTTTTTGAAGGATAGCTGAAATCAGCAATTGGGGGAAATATTTTGTCATCTTACTCTGCTGTGGAAAGCGCCCTCAGAGTTCCTGCTAAACCACCTCCACCTGGTGCCACGCGGAGAGCTCTTGATAAACCGGATTATAAAGATTATGAATAAAGCAAGATAAATGAAAGAGTTAACCATGGACGGTAATCCTACAGTTGTCTTTTCAGATTATTCAGTGGATATATAGAAAAAAAAACGGAGTTTCAAGATGTTAACAGAAGGTTAGGGGGGTTTACAGCTGCCTTATGCTATTTTGTATCCGACATGGCTGACAGTTGTGATGAAGGGGAAGACATTTTCCTTGGATAATTCTAGGGATTCTGCTTCCTGAATTGATAAAAATGAACAATATTTATATTACAGTAATAAGTACTCCTTTTTTATTAGTGTATTTTTTATTTTTTTTTTATAAATCAAATTTTATTAGTTTTGTAGAAATACACATAGAAATACATGCCAGTACAAATCATGGTGAGAGATACAGGTATCAACTGTGAGGGACCTACGTCGCCTCTCCAATAACGGTTAGAACCAAAATACAACGTGTATCTTAATGAGCAGTCCAGGAGGGCGAGGGCTTCCTCATGTAGGTAGGAATTAAATATATCTCTACTTAATTAGGAGGCTATGGTTAGGATGGGGTGACAGTGTTTCCACTTAGCCACCTCTTAATTTACGGACAGGGCATGACAGACAATATGGGGGGGGGGGGAACAGTTAAGTGAGTAAACGAGAAGGAGATGAACAGGGAGGGGGAAGGGGAGTGTGGTAGGGGAAGATGGGGGGGACACTCTGCACTTCTTCCGACCAACCTCACTCTGAAGAGTCATGTCGTCGTAGATTCGCTCAGGAGAATACCATTTATCTTATCGCGTAAGATTTTGATCGTTTGGGGGCAGTCTTAGGCAGACTCCTGTCACGAAGATCTGGGGGGGTAATCGCTTACGGAAGGCTGGAGCGTGCACCCGTGTCTTAGTGCAGTTGACCTAGGTCAGCTTTCCTGTATGCGTGCCAGGGTTCCCAAATCTCCAGGAATCTGTCATGTGTTCCATTTGACCAGCTGGATAACTCCTCTAAATTTGCTAACATTTCAACTTTGGACTTCCATAAGGCCGCCGTGGGAGGCTCTTTCTGTTTCCACAACAGTGGAATAAGAGATTTTGCAGAATCGATCAGCATAGCGACCAATTTGTGTTTGTATGGGTGGAAATCAGGGGTAGGTCTCCACAGGAACACCACATCAGGGGAGAGCACCAAGTCAGGTAAGAATTTTTTTAGCACGACTGCCAGATCTCTCCAAAAAGGGACTATGATCGGGCATTCCCACCAAATATGGAGGTAAGAGCCCACGGCCCCCTCACATCTCCAACACACGTCCTCCGCCATCAATCTATGATCAAATAACCACTGCGGGGTTCTGTACCACCGCGCCAGGAGTTTGTAGTGTGACTCCTGGGCGGTGACGCAGGGTGAAAGTCCAAATGCTGTCCTCAAGATCGACCTGGTCTCGCTTTCTGAGAGGGTGATATGAAGATCTATTTCCCAGGAGATGAGGAAGGCAGGTTTTGTATATGAGGGGCGGGATACAAACTTTTTGCGGAGGAGAGATATTCTTCTCAGAGAGGGGTTAAGTGGGGTACTAATTGCTATTTCAAAGGGGGTGAGTGGCCTGGGGGGACCGTGAGTTTTCCGAAAGTCGCTTAAGACCCTCTTTACGTGGGTCGTTACTAGAAAGGGGAGGGGGCGTTCGGGCAGAAGATCTTCTACTTGTGTGAGGTGGGCCTCCTGATTAAGAGCAGGGACATCTCGGAAACGCTTGTTGGAGAGCATCCTCCACATTCGTGATGAGCAAGGGTCAAGAGAAAGGCCCATAAATTTATATAAAGCTGACAGGGGTGTACAAGGAGAGGGAGGAGGAGCCAAGGTTCCCCCTAGAGTGGCCCAGGAACCCATTGCTCCCTCCAGGAGGGGATTTTTCTTACGATCTCTACCGCTCGTCTTTTCAGGGAACCACAGGTCCTCTATCAGGGTAGGGCCGTAGGAGCCTTTTGCGAGGCATTGTAAGAGTGGGTCTCTTATGGGATGTGTAAGCTCCATCCAATGATTTAGGAGGTTAGCAAGGTAAAACTCTCGTGGGCAGGGGAGGTCCACCCCTCCTTCCGTGCGTCTTTTGGTCAACAGGCAGTATGCCAATCTAGGCCTTCTTCCTCTCCATAGGTATCTGGAGAACATTGTGCGAAGTGCTTTAAAAAAGCTGGAAGGGAGGGAGATAGGAAGAAGTCTCATTTTGTAAAGGATTATGGGGACAACATAGGACTTTAATATATTCTTGCGTCCCAACCATGAGATAAAAGGGAGGTCATATGTGCGTAGTAGTTTCTTAATTCTGGGTATGATGGGAAGGAAGTTTGTCGCGTAGAGATCTTCTGCTTTCTTGGAGAGCTTTATACCCAAGAAATCAATTGCCGTGTCGGACCACGCAAATGGGGATACCTTTTTAATCTCATTAAATCTGTTGGGGGTGATAGAGACGTTTAAGGCTACAGATTTGCTAAGATTAATTTTGAAGTTGGATATTTCTCAAAAATTTTCTAGTATCGATACGAGGCGGGGGAGCCCCTCCTCCGGGTTAGTGATGAAAAAAATAATATCATCAGCGTAAGCCGTCGTTGAGAGCGTAGCGCTCTCAATTTTAAGTCCCTGTATGCCAGGGTCTAATCTAACTTTTTGGAGAAAGGGCTCCAGGGCCAATATAAAGAGTGTGGGAGAGAGGGGACACCCCTGCCTAGTGCCATTTCCTATTTCAAAGGGAGGGGAGAGTGAGCCGTTAACCTTAAGCCTCGCATGGGGTGTAGCATAGAGTGAGAAGATCGCTTCCACAAAATTGGGGGGAATGTTAAAGTGCAGCAGGACTTGCTTCATGTATAACCAATTAACTCGATCAAACGCCTTTTCGGCGTCAGTGCCTACTAAGGCGAGTGATATATTTTGCTTTTGAGCAAATCTGGCTGCGTGTAAGAGTCTGAGACAGCTGTCTCTCCCCTCCCTCCCCTGTACAAAGCCCGTCTGCTCCGGATTAATCAGGGTGCTGGTAAATTTTTCTAAACGTTTTGTCAAGATTTTGGCCCACAACTTCATGTCGAAGTTGATCAGGGAGATGGGGCGGTAGCTTCCGCAAGCTTCGGGGTCTTTGTTTTCCTTATGCATGTTAGCGCAAAATTCGCTATCTTAGATATACTGTGCGTTTCCAAATTAAGATAATATGTACAGGCCTGGAGAGCCTTTCAAAGAAACACACGGCTACATCATGTGCCCCAAAAAAGCAAACTCTCCTTTATTCAGCGCGGGTCAAAACTTAAATCATTTCCAACACAGGAAGTCAGGCAATTTAGCAGTTACAGTGAGCTGATAGGCTACTTCTCAGAGGGAGGTATTTGTGAGGTAGCTTGTGATCTCATCCATCTGGGAGGAACTTCAGTGAGCACGCTCAGTTCATTCTTGAATTTAGCTTCATGAGAGAAACATCCTGTGTTTCTCCTCTCTGTTGTCCAAGACAAAGCACTCCTAGATAGCTTTCTGCCAGTTAGAACCGGTTTTTCCAGTTCTTGAGCACACGGCACTAGCTGTGGAGGTGGGGGGGCGATGTTCCTTCTCCCAGAGGTTTAAAACATTATAGAAAATATATTATATTCACAGTTGATAACAGAAAATATATACAAAATGGTGAACATATAGGATATCTCCCACAATTCCCTCCTTTGTTGTGCGTATTTTCATTCTCCTGGATGGTTTTTCCTTCCTATTTGTGTTCTCGGGCCTTTCCCTACCACCTACATGGGACCCTAGCTGTCACCTCCGCCATGTGGCTGCCTCCTGCCTTATCCCTTCCTGCTGCTGGGTGATATCCAGGATATGGAAAATACCTCACAACACGTTACAGTTTCCCAACGGTATTCTAGGTAGATGGCTCCTGAAAGATTGATCTTTATTCCACGTTTTCTGCATAAGCCACCTTGTTCATAGTTTAAATGACATACAACATGTTGAATGTGACTGGCTTTCCAAGTGTGATCTCAGGTTATATTGTTTGTTACATGTTAACATTTGTCTGATTACACAATATGGCTGAAACATTGGTACACTTACTGCTACCTTATTGCATCTGTTGACATTTTTTTTTTGTACTATTGCGGATTTTCTTAAAACAGCGACATTTTTACACTATGCCAGATTATCACAATCTTCTTTTAAAAACAAACTAGTATATTACTCTCTGCGTAATCCTGTTTCCAGCGCCATTTATGTATTGCTGCAAGGAGCAAGACTTAGTTCAGATTACGCTTTTAAGAGAGTAAGACACTATAAAAGGTTTTACGATAAGAATTTATTAAAACCAAAATGATAATTGAGCATAGTGAATAATTGTCCTACATTTGTAAACTATCAGATCTATATACAAAACATAAAGGTTGCAGATGTCACATCACAAAGTATAAAGATAGCAAGTTACATTATTACCTATCTATTACAGATCACATATTACCATCACCAAAGGTTCCCTCACTTTTAAGGGTTCAACAGATGTCATCCTAATCTGGTATTGAAGTGTCCGGACTACCCAGAGCTTCTCATCCTAGATTCCAAAAGCTACCACTTCTTAGTCCCTCTCCTGTCCTTCATACTAGTATAACTTGTTGAGTCATAGGCCATATTCTCCAAGCTTTTCAAACCAAGATGTTATCAGTCTGAGACCCCCCCACCATCTGAAGGAGCCAGTTTCATTGATCAAAGGTTCAGAATCAACAACTCAATTCCCTAGACAATGCTGATGGTATCACAGGATTAACAAGACAACAGGTTCCTGGCCATACAATGTATGTGGACAGAGTTCAAACAAACCTATACAAATGGAACTGTAGTTAATGCAGTTAGCATTGTTCTGTCACATTTCACAGTTACATCAAAGCTTCCTACACCAAAAAGGTTTGAAGTCCACATGAATGTTCATAGCTATTTGCATGTAAAATACAAAATGGAGGATGAAGGACAAAATGGAGGGCTACAAATAGCCAATTATTATTGTACCACAATCCACCCTTTTGCTATTTGTAGCCATCATACAACTATTTCATCAAGATACATAAAATTAGCATACAATTTAGGGTTGGAATATGTACTTTGACATATCATGGTTTGATCTTCAAGTTCTATTTATCAACTTCTGAAATATATTACATAAACAACCAAATACCTCCTCCCTATATATATATCCATTTGCTATCAACATAAAACCAATCTTGTCAAATCTGGGCTCGAAAAAATAACGAAAAACAAAAAATTCAAAAACCGTTAGATGGTGAATACAAATGTCTCTTCCTGTAAAATTTTTTCTTCTTCTCTTGATCTTCTTTAGATCCTAAACCTATAGGATCTCCGATGCAGGGAAGCAGGGGGATTATTGTGCCCTCACTGCTTTCCCTGGTTAGCCAAAAAAACAGACCCTAAGTAGGAATCTGTCCCGCCCATTACATTGGTATCAAACAATCTTCTCCATTCTCCATATCCAGAAGTATCCACAGCCGACTATAGAGCCCCTTTATTCCAATGTAGCAGATGTCTCTGTACAGCATTTTGTTGCCCAAGGTCTTCAGGGAGGAGCTGTGATGCTTTGCCCTCCTTTGAAGTCATCTGCTGGCGGTTATTATGCAGAGTATGAGGATCACCCCAGTGGCAATTTAGCAGCAGTCGGGCACACGTGTCAGTTCTTCAGGCTCAGTTGGCTAGTCATAGCGTGTGGACAGATGCAGCATGCACTTAGAGAAGATGAAATTTCAAATCACAATTGAAAAAGTCCAAATGTCCTGGTGGAAATAACTCAGTTCATAAATTTTCTCAGTCCCTAATAAACTTGATCCAAAATAATGCAGTCCATGGCAAATCAAACAAAACAAAAACAAAATCACAATCTGGGGTCTTGTGTGCTTTTCTTCACCCCTTCATAAAAATAGATGAAACAAAAAAATCTGTAGCTCAAAATTATCAATGCAACAATCTCTGCCCAGAGAGACTTGATAAGTTTTCAGCTTTAGCAAATGAATATTTTTAATATTCCTAATCTTCCTACATTATAGCACAAATAATGTCTATATACAGTAGACATATCATTTAAACAAATAAAATAATATCAAATATTGCAAGTAAAATCAATCAAGTAACCATACAATAATCTTCAATTTATCATTATCATCAGCACTATTCTTGGTTTATCACATGTTATTAAACACTGCAAACCAAGTTAATCAAATATATAACCCAATATTCCTAGATTTGTCATGATCCTCTTCATCAGTAGTTACGTATTTACCACATCCCATTCCTAGATTTGTCATAATCCTCTTCATCAGTAGTTACGTATTTACCACATCCCTTATGAGGAAGAAGAGAAATGACAGCCCAATGACCGCAGGGGTCCTACATATAACAAAGGATTATGGGCCACATTTGTCTCCTTCCTTGATTATCTTTATTCAATGTCTGACATGAACCCAAATTAGCTTTTCTTGAAGTTTCACTGATCGTAGTGGTTAACAGCACTTGAAAGGATTCTTTGCATTTTGATCTGGAAACACGGAGAATATACATTTATGAGTGACAGATGATATAACTCCTGATATAAGGCACTCACATGGGAGGTGAGGCCCTCCTTTTTGGCCTGGAATAAGAATAGGCCTATTACAGCAGCATTACCAAACAAAACCTTCAGAGGGACTCAACTTAGTCTTATATTTAGGCGTGGTTCTGACCAAGTAGATGACTAATAAAATGTTTACCTTTTTATTTTATTATTACTTATTACTTCTGGTGTACCCAAATATTCAAAATTACTTTCATAAAACATATATTCTTAGGTCATATTTTTGGCGTGTTAAAAATTATTTTTATTTATATTTTATTTCTCAAGCCACGCCTCCAAATAACATGAAAAGAGGTCTATGCAAACCAACAACTCCAAACACCTACCTTTGGTAGATGTATGCTATCATCCTACAGTCACTGATACAGATAGTCTGGCTCGCATTGAGAAGGTACCTTGACCAATTGGCCTGGATTGTAACGGGCGCATATCGTGCATCCCTGTACAAACCCTATCGCAGCAGTGTTGAACCCTGGGGTAAGCCAAGCAGAAGACACCATACCACACATTACCTCCTTGGATGGATGGGTTAGCTCAGGGATCAGGTGTGACATCATGGAGTACAGCGTGCCGGGGAGGCACAGGCATTTACCTTTCTGCCAGACCCCAGTAGCATTCCGTTCGCTTTTCCACTCCTCCTTTTTCTTCTTTTGAGGCCTGTTCCTGTAATTCAAGCAACAGAGAAATATCTACACCTGTTTCAGGTGCAAGCAGGTTACCAGCCGTTACCTCATTCAAGGGAAGTCAGGCTGCTGCGATGCCTGCTCTCTGGTTCCTTCCAGCCTCAGTGGTTGTCTCTGTGGCATAAGCCTGGACTCTGATGATAAGTCACCTGTGCGGAAAGAGCTAAAAACTTGTAGAACAAAGACACTGCTTCTGCATTCTGGATTGGCTTACTCAAGGACCCCATGAAACTTCCACTGTGCCCCATAAGATGTGAAATCGTGTACGATTCCCAATGTGTACCTTAAGTCGGTGCAGACTCAAACAGTCTTACCTGCAGCCAGCTTACATATTTCAGTGAGCGCCATCACCTCTATTTCCTGAGTAACTGAGTGTCTCAGGAGGGAAAGAGTGGTTTTTGTATAATTACCTCTTTCTGTCGGTTACCACTGCATAGCCTGTTTTGCTTGTCCATTTCCTCAATATTTGGAACCATCTATGGGTAAAACTCAAGATTTACATTAATCATGGCAGTTACAACATTATTGTTAGGACCCCTAGTTTCTCTTTCTTCTGCATTAATCTTCCAACAATCATACAACCATGTGCTTGCTATTGAATGTCATGGTCTGCACCTGCTGCCCCTTCCTCTCAACCTTCTAAATTCAGTAAAAGACATGAAACATCATTTGGAACGATACCCCTCTTGATTGCGATATGTGAGGGTGCTAGCAGGGCAGTCTCATACATAGCTAGTCTGGAAGCTGAAAGATGTTTAGTTTGTACTCTATGCAGTATTTTATGACCCCTTGAGGAAGCATGATATTAAGGGGCCCCACACCATCTCTGGTACCTGCAGGAAAACGTACAGCAAACAGGAGAGGAAGTATTGTTATTACAATCTGCAACCATAACAACTGCACAAATGATGGTAAACTACTGGTTTACTAAGGGACTCGTATCCCTGGATACCTTTTGGGATATACTCAAATTCTGTCATTAAAAATTTTCTTATTTTTCAAATGTAACGATTTTTCATGTAAAATACTGTTGTTAATTGAAAATGAGATACATTATAAAATAGAACTTTTGCTATTAATTTGACTAAAGTACTTATCAGGTGTCCCAAGTACACAACTATCTCATTTCAGTATCTTAATTCAATAATATTCAAAATAAATACAACTCAATATTTTTAAATTCTCCACATACTCCATGAACCTATATATATATATATAAATATACTGTGGTAACCCTGGACTATTATCTCACACAACTACCCTCAGGAATAAATTAGATGCCCCTCCTTTGGTCACCTACATTTGTTCAAGTGAGAGACTTAACATGGAGTCTAAGAGTGACCTCCCCTCTATACATTACCACAATATACATATATATACACGAACATCCACTTAAATGGAGACACATTTCTCTCCTAGGCTGGTCTGTGTGGAGGGTGGAGCAAGACGCCTTCCTATTGTTCTTCCCTCCCATCTCCTTACATCACCTAGCTCCACCCCCTGTGGTCTGGCTCAGCGTTTGGTCTTTCTTGCCTCATTTAGTTTCTAGCCACCGGACAGTACACACCATATAACACAATCTAACTCTCATACAGGCCCTTCATTTATACACACAAATTCACACACACTGGGGTTTTAATTCACTCGTATACAGACTGCTAAGTATCTCATGTGAAGTAGAAACTGGGATTGTATTTACTGTTCATAGAACTTCCCATATTGAACAAAGTATATATATAAGAAAAACTCTTATGTACCGCGGTTTTTACATATTTTGTTCAGAATAGGCTATCCAATGACAAACACAATACAACTTATGCCCATTTCCATCCACATACTTATATTCACCACTCCAGATAGCATTATCACCATTCATTGTTAAACCTTCTACCTTTCCTTAACTCATTGACTTACTTTTTCCTTCACCCATTTTTGTGTGTCCAGTTATGTTTACAAACATCATCTCATTGAATTTGCTTGCGAGTCTTTGATTTTTCTCACACCTCACGACGCAGGTTTGGCTTATCTCACTAATAAGCACTTACAGTTTCGACCCTGCTCTTTTATGTCGTAATTAGAAAAATCCTATTATTATTGAGATTCTCTACTCCCGCACCTCATGGCGCAGATCTGCACTTTTGGCACCACATTGTGGAACCTCAACAGCCTGCTTGGCCTGCCATAATCGGAGGAGACTTCTCTGGCGCGCCCACATCTACCATCAGACAGGCCTCTCTGCTGTCTGGTATCAATTACTCCAAGCCAAAATCCTTTGAGTTGATGTATGCCAACATGGCAAATGCAAGCACTCCATGTGCGCCCCTCCCCCCACATAACAAAGGGAGACCTCTTCAGCCACATGTTGCACAATGGAAACTCTCTGACCGCATGGACAAACTACTGTTTTTAACCAGAATCACTACTATAACCTTCAGCTAAAATTGCTTACATCAACTTTCCTTTTTGCTTTTCTTTTAACAAGTTATACTACTTTCTTTGTTCCTTATTAACCTGCAGTCTGCTCACACCATTCACTTCTACAGAGAATATATAAACCCCCATAGCTCACACCTTCTTTCACTCAGGACATTTTCTTCACAGACAACATAAAAACAACACAGTATATCTATTTCATAGTTCTTTAGATACAGACTTATCATATTTCAACTCACCCGGCCTGGGGCGGATCATAGCAGAGAGGGAGAGATGGGACAGGTACAAGAATAACTTATTACCTTGTTTGAGCTCATTATCTGTCCGTCTCTGCTTCGAAGTCCCCTTGTGTCCGGATAACGATGAAATATCTCCATATCTCTGTATCTTCATTATCCCAGCGGTGCCTCCAAATTTGTTAGCGCAAAATTCGCTATCTTAGATATACTGTGCGTTTCCAAATTAAGATAATATGTACAGGCCTGGAGAGCCTTTCAAAGAAACACACGGCTACATCATGTGCCCCAAAAAAGCAAACTCTCCTTTATTCAGCGCGGGTCAAAACTTAAATCATTTCCAACACAGGAAGTCAGGCAATTTAGCAGTTACAGTGAGCTGATAGGCTACTTCTCAGAGGGAGGTATTTGTGAGGTAGCTTGTGATCTCATCCATCTGGGAGGAACTTCAGTGAGCACGCTCAGTTCATTCTTGAATTTAGCTTCATGAGAGAAACATCCTGTGTTTCTCCTCTCTGTTGTCCAAGACAAAGCACTCCTAGATAGCTTTCTGCCAGTTAGAACCGGTTTTTCCAGTTCTTGAGCACACGGCACTAGCTGTGGAGGTGGGGGGGCGATGTTCCTTCTCCCAGAGGTTTAAAACATTATAGAAAATATATTATATTCACAGTTGATAACAGAAAATATATACAAAATGGTGAACATATAGGATATCTCCCACATGCACAAGGGTAATATGCGCTTCTTGCGCTTGTCTAGGCAGGGGGGTCCCGCTCAGGAGAGCATTGTATAGCTCAACTAGTCTGGGAATGAGGGAGGTACCCAGGGCCTTATAGTAAATAAGGGGGAAGCCATCTGGTCCCGGGCTTTTGCCCGAGGGAGATGAGTTTATGAGGTCCTGTATCTCTTGTGGGGTAATTGGAGATAGGAGGGAAGTGGTCGCCTCATCTGGGATTTTAGGGAGGTTTAGCTCTTTAAGGAAGAGGTCGATTTGATTTTTTAAGGCCGATCTCTCTGCAGAAGTAGGCGGATCTTTGAGATTGTATAGGCGGTGGTAAAAAGACTGAAATTCTTTGGCAATATCAGGGGTGGATGTGACTCTTGGGCCTGTAGGGGGTTTAATTGCTTTTATGAGGTTCCTTGTTTGGGCTTTTTAAATCAGGGATGAAGTGAATCTGCTACCCTTGTTGCCCTGGGCATACGAGATGTGCCTAAGGTAGAGATGTTTTTTGTTGTACCTAGCCTCTAGCAGAAGTTTGAGATCGGACCGGAGGGAAGTGAGTTTTTCTACGGCTGCTACACTCTGTGAGAGCTTGGTCAAGCGCTCCAATTTTGCGATTTGAGCAAGTTTCTCGTCAATATCTTTTTGTTGCTTTTTTTTTGCTTTCGAGCCCACAGAGATCAAAAGCCCCCTCATGTAGGCCTTGTGGGCCTCCCACACTATCGGGACTGAAATATCTGCTGAGGAGTTGAGTTGGAAGTATTCCTCCATTGCTTTGTTAAGCTGGGACCTATCCTCGGCTGAATCGAGGAGGGTGGGATTGAGTCTCCACCTCCATTCACGGGGAAGAGACCCTGGGAGATTGAGTGACAGGTGGACTGGGGCATGATCCGACAGGGCAATGGCGTCTATCGAAACTTTTTTTGTGTGTTGTAGGAGGGAGGAGGATATAAAAATATAGTCCAGGCGCTGGAAGGAGGAGTGGACCTGCGAAAAAAAGGTATAGTCCTTGGAGGACGGGTTAGAATACCTCCATGCGTCAACGATCTCAAGTTGCGCAAAGTACCTACATAGTTTGCTTAATTTTTTTTTGTGATATCTGGGACTTTCCTGATGATGAGTCTACGGGGGGGGGGGGAGATGGTGAGATTTAAGTCCCCTCCTAAGATGACTTGGCCCGAGGCAAAGATTTTAAGTGTTTCCAATTGTTTTATGAGCCATTCTATTTGGTCCTTGTTAGGGGCATAGAGATTGGCTAAGGTTACTTTAGTTTCGTTTAGGTATCCTCTCAGAAAGAGAACTCTGCCCTCCTCATCTGCATAGCGAGCTTCACAAGTAAACTTAAGAGACTTGTGGATCAGAGTGGACACTCCCTTTGAGGCGGAGGAGGGGTGGGAGCTATGAAACGCCATCGGGAACTGACCCCCCGGTAGAGCTAGGCATCTGTCCCCTTTAAAGTGGGTCTCCTGTAAAAACACTACCCCCGAACCATACCTTTTTAGCAGAAGAGCCACATGGTGCCTTTTGTTGGGAGAGTTCAGTCCATTGACGTTGAAGGTAGTAAATAGTAGAGGTTTTGTCATCGCGGGCCCGTAGGAGCGGTCAGTGGTATCCTAGAGGAATAGTAGAAAAGGGAGACAAATTTATGTGAGTGAGATCTTAGTGATTCAAGCCTTTGTCTCTGGCTCCCGGAGGGGCTTGTAAGTGAGGGGGGCCGGAGGGGGAGTGCAGAGAGACAAAGGAAAAAACACCGGGTAAACACAAAAGGGAAGAACAAAGACAACAAATATGTCGCAAACCACGACACAGAAATTGAAAGTTGAGTCAGCGGGTCCCAATATTGTAGACCCCGCTGAGGAAGGGGATTGGGGGCGAGTTGGGTGTGCCTTACCTAGAAGGATCACCAACTACTCAAATAGTAGCCTGATCAGGTAGGCACCCCCAGGAATCCAGAACTAGTGGCAAATGCCGAAGGCATTTGTGCGCTGTGGGGAGAAAAGAACTCAACAATGCAGTAACTTGAATAGAGCACAAATAGCAGGAATAACATAATCCAGCACTCTAGTCAGAACGTATGAAGGCATTAATAAACGGTACTTCAGGACGTAATAAAACGTGAAGAACATCTGTTGATGGACGGAATAGAAATTAGAGTGTCTCTCTCTTTCTCAGCCGTCAGGGTCAGCGGGAAGGTCCTTTGTTTTCTTTCTTTTGCCTCTGGGTGATTTGGAACTGCCCGCTGGCTGCCAAAGCTCTGGCGGGGCCAATTTAGGGAGCTTAGGAAACTCCGGTAGGGGCATCCAGCATGGCAAAACCAACGGATCCATCTCGAGGTGTTCCCAGGAGTCGCTAAGGTCGGCAGGGGTACGGATCAGTAATCTGCGGCCCTTGTAGAAGATATTAATACCAAAAGGAAAGAGCCACGCGTAGCGGATGTCCCTTGCTCTGAGGACCTCCAACAACGGGCGCATGGCTCACCTTTTTGCAAGGGTTGCGGGGGAAACATCTTGAAAGATCTGTACCGGAGAGTCACCATAAAATAGGTCTTTATGTTGTCTGGCAGCTTTAAGGACAGCGGACGTATCCTGAAAGGTGAGGAGCCTGCAGATGACGTCCCTGGGGGGCTCTGTAGGGGGGGGAGGGGTCTAAGAGCCCGGTGGATGCGTTCCACAGAGATCGTCGCTGCTCTATCTTGACCGAGTAATTGAGCGAATATTTCTGCGGCAACTTTAGGCAGAGCTTCCGCTGCCCAGGATTCTGACAGTCCTTTAAAGCGGACATTACATCTCCGGTTTCTATTCTCCAGATCTTCCTGGAGAATGAGGGCTCTGTTTAAATTAGCGTGCTGTTCCTTTAAAACGGCAGCCATAGCCAGAGCATGGGATGTGATTGAGGTAGATGCAGCTTCCAGCTCCTCTACCCTGCCGCCCATCTGTCTTATATCCTCTTTTATTTCAGACAGTTCACTTATCAGAGGGCGCAGGGCAGTGGACAGGAGCTCCCTCATAAACCCCCGAGACACAGTTCCAGAGTCCTCTTGATCAGAGGATGTGTCACCCTCCCCCTCCTTACTGTGTGCAGCAGCAGCCTCTGGAGCCAGTGCCATCTTGCTGGGGGGGTGCGGAGAGCGGGAGCTTCGTTCCTTGAGGAAGCGCTGCATCCCTGTCTGGTTTTTTGCTGTCCTCGGCGTGCTGGTGAGTTCCCCTCCTCTTTCCTTCATTTGTTTGGGCATTTTGCCGCTGTGGTTGCGTCTGAGGGATCCCTGAAGGTGCCGTTCTGTGGGAGCTCTGGTCCTAAGCGGCCATTTTGCTCCTCAGTCAGGCTCCGCCCCCCCTTTATTAGTGTATTGGTAGAGTATTTGACCACCTGAATTTAGATTATTTGTTAGATAGGTGGGAGGTTCCTGGTTACCGCTCCTTCGTATTAGTGGCCTTACAGTGATATTGGGATTTTTAAAAATCTTTATCACTACGCCCATGTATCATAGTTACAGAGGAAGGCAAAAAAACCAAAAAACACTGAGGCAGAAGTCTAGGGAATGTGGTGTGCATGTATGCATTTGGGTGTGTTTTTCTTTTCCTCCACTTCTCTCGTTTTCCCGTCCTCTACCATGCAGAGCACAAAAAGTTTTAGATTATACGAGGGGCTGCTGATAAGTCTTTGACTTTGGGTTCTTTTTTGTTTCTATGGTAACGAATGTTACATCACATGAAAGCCTTATGTGTCTAATATATGTTTTCATAATGTTGTGTTTGTAGCTTATGGCACCAGTGATCTCGGCACGCAGGAATACAAAATGGCAGAGTCTAAGGCAATATTCACAGCAAATGGGAGCAGGGGAGTGATAAAATTCTTGTTTCTGCAAGGAAAGTCGGCGAAGGATATTCATGGTGATATGTCGCAGACATTGGGGGATCAATGCCCTTCATATTCTACAGTTAAGAACCGAGTTGCCAAATTTAAAACGGGCCACTTCAGCACCAATGATGAGGAACGTCCTGGATGACCGAGAGAGGTTGTTGTTCTGGGGATCGTCGATGCTGTGCACAACCTCATACTGGAGAATCGGCCAATTTCAGCTAAAGGAATAGCGGACATCATGGGGATTTCTGGTGAACATGTTTGTGTCATTATTCATGAACATTTGAACATGAAGAAGCTATCTGCAAAGTGGGTCCCCAAATTTTGACAACAGATCAGAAAAGCATGCGAGTGAAAACTTCCCGGTCCATTTGTCAGCGTTTCCGGACTGATAAGAACTTCCTGGATCGACTGGTCACTATGGATGAGACGTGGATTTATTTGTATGACCCTGAAACCAAGGAGCAGTCAGAGAGTGGAGGCACAGTGGTTCTCCTCGCCCAAAGAAGTTCAGCCACTAAGGTCAGCGTCTTTGTTCTGGCATAAGGAGGGCATGCTGCTAGTGGACTACCTTCAAAATGGTTCCACCATCAATGCAAGGTGTTACATTGAACTTTTGGACCAATTGAAAGCAGCTCTGAAGGCCAAAAGGTGCGGCAAGCTGTCCAAAAGAATCTTGTTCCTGCAAGACGCCTCCGCTCACACTGCACAAGCAACCACGGCAAAACTGGTGGAGCTAGGCTTCCAGCTGGTTGACCACCCACCTAATTCACCAGATCTAGCTCCCTCCAAATATCATCTATTTCCAAACCTGAAGAAACACCTCAAGGGTACCAAATGTCACACCATTTCTGATGCCATGGCTGCTACGGAGGACTGGTTTGAGGCACAAACAAAATCCTTCTTTTTGCAAGGCTTACAGAACTTGGAATACCGATGTAAGAAGTGTGTTGGCATCAGTGGAGAGGATGCGGAAAAAATGTAGTTTTATCTGCCTATCTCGTTTCTTTCTGGATAAAGCCAAAGACTTATCAGCAGCCCCTCATATGTGCAAAAGATAAAAATAATGAATACCATGGCTCAAATGGTTAATATCATTTAGTGAAATGTGTGAGATATGGGTTTGAAAACTAAAGGCCCTACATGGAACGATGATCGCTCAAAGATTGCTCAAACGAGCGATCACTTTGCATATTACCCTGCTTCCCCCCAAATAAGACAGGGTCTTATATTAATTTTTACTCCAAAAAAATTAAATTTTTTACATGTATAGCTGTCTGGACGCTATTTACATTGACTTTTGCATTAACTGTAACTAGAGCTTAATTTTGGAGTAGGGCTTATAGTTCAAGCATCCTCACAAATTCTGAAAAATTATTCTGCATCATCAACAATCCTGAAAAAATCACACTAGGGCTTATTTTCGGGGTATGTCTTATTTTCAGGGAAACATGGTAAGTAGCTACGGAAACAATGCTATCAGCACTACCCATGGAGAACTCAGCATGTGGCCCTGATAAGACCACACAACGATTTTTAGGTTGACCTGAATTTAACGATCAGCTAGCAGTGCACGAAAAGTGCATGACAGAGAGAGAGAGCGATGGAAAGACAGAGAGAGAGTGACAGACAGACAGAGAGTGAGCGATAGATAAAAAGAATGAGAAAGACAGAGAAGGAGCTATAGAGAGACCCAGAGAAAGTGATAGAGAGACAGAGAGAGAGAGTGATAGAGAGACAGGGAGAGAGCAATAGAGATAGAAAAAGAGGGACAGACAGACAGAGAGACAGAAAGAGAACAAAAGAGACAGAGACAGAGTGATACAGAGACAGAAAGAGAAAGACCATCGCTGTTATGACTAAGGAAGAGAAATAAACAGACGTGATGGGAGCAGATTTGTGACCCTGAATTGTTATACACCTCTGATGCTGCTGTTTTGTGCTGAAACTTGTAGACAGATAGACAGACAGAAATAGAGAGAGTCAGACAATGCAACAGACAGAGAGAGGCAGACACAGAGAGAGAGACAGACAAACAGAAAAAGAGACAGAATTAGAGACAGACAGAGAGACAGACATAGAGAAAGACAGACAAACAGAAAGAGATCTGTAGGCTTTTTATATTAGATATCTGTTCTAAATACAAAGTAAAACTCTAAATAATCACCTAATCAAACAGATTTAGAAGTTCACAACCACCACTCTTGAAACATGTCATGTTCGCATAGCGAACATTTGGTCAATCTAGTTTAACAAAAGATACTGTACATTTACGTCACTTTTCATTCTGTGTATTTAAGTTATTCATATGGAGTAAGTGTAGAGATTCATAAAAATATCTCTTTTAAGCATGAGTCATCTTTTATGGATCCTGTCAGAAGATTTGTTTGTCTTAAATGTATTATTGCACACAAAAAATTTTTTTTAAGTGACAATACACATCCAACCTCCATATTCCAGTGAATTTATTAAGAAGAAGATACAATTTGTGGCTATATTCCCTGTGGTTCCAACATTATTTTTGGGAAATTTTAATAGCTATCTGGATCCCTGTTTGGATAAATGTAATAAAAGTCCCATAGTGGCTGCTCCTTCCCCAGCTTATTTTGTATCCTTATTAATGGAGTTAGGTTTATAGGATCTGTGGAGATTGAATAATGCAGAAGTTCAACAATACTCTTGTTATTCCAGTTCACATAATACACTTTCTAGAAAAATCATTATCAAATAAATAAAAAGTAGATTCAGTGCTTACGGGATAATTCCACAACGGATTAATATATAATCACTTCTTTATTGTGACGCGTTTCGACACAAAGCCCTTTTCAAGCAATGAAATCATTTATACCTACACACACAGATATATCATATACAATAGAAGCTCTTACCTCTCTAGATGCCAAGCCCATGTGTGTTCCAGTGGGAGAAGCATGTTCAATGACATCATGACGTGTATCACGTGATGCCATGGAACGGATGGTGCGCTCCAATATTGAATAATATGGAACACAAGTACTGCGTTCCATTTCTACAACTACTGAATAACACTATCCATTCATAAATAAATAACATTCATAAATATTTCTAAAACACATTATTAATAAATAGCAACCACATATCCGATGTCTGGTACTTTTAGACGGCAACCAAATATAATAAAAGCAATTTTATTCAAAAATCACACATTACAAGAAAGGGGAAAGAAAAAAACAACAAAAACACAAATATAGACAAACATATTGCATATTAAATCTTCTCTAGTTGCTCATTAAGACCCTGTGGTACCAATATCTGTAAACAAGAGGAGACCACGGCACTCACAAAAACAACCCGCGGGATAAAAATCCACTCGGGGGGGGAGGAAGAAAAAAAAATTATTTCCAAGACTTAAAGGGGTTGTCCCGCGGCAGCAAGTGGGTCTATACACTTCTGTATGGCCATATTAATGCACTTTGTAATGTACATTGTGCATTAATTATGAGCCATACAGAAGTTATAAAAAGTTTTATACTTACCTGCTCCGTTGCTGGCGTCCTTGTCTCCATGGTTTCGGACTAATTTTCGGCCTCTGATGGCCAAATTAGCCGCGCTTGCGCAGTCCGGGTCTTCTGCTTTCTTCAATGGAGCCTCTCGTGCAGGATGCCGGCTCCGTGTAGCTCCGCCCCGTCACGTGCCGATTCCAGCCAATCAGGAGGCTGGAATCGGCAATGGACCGCACAGAAGAGCTGCGGTCCACGGAGGAAGAGGATCCCGGCGGCCATCTTCACCGGTAAGTATAGAAGTCACCGGAGCGCGGGGATTCAGGTAAGCGCTTCGGTAAGCTTTCTTTAGGTCCCTGCATCGGGGTTGTCTCGCGCCGAACGGGGGGGGGGGGGGGGTTGAAAAAAAAAAAACCCCGTTTCGGCGCGGGACAACCCCTTTAAGCGTCAGCAATAAATGCAAAGCCACCCTAGGGGCTATGGACCTAAGCCCCATGGAAGATGCAAAGTAGAAGAGTGGAGGAGGCAGCAGCATAAAATGATGCAGAAAATTATGTCATACAAAGGAACATGTTTATTGCGTCCAAGTTAAGATAGGCAACGTTTCGACCTATAATTAGGTCTTTTTCAAGCCAAATAACATAAGGATCAGGATATGCAGTGGAGCATGGACTGCATATCCTGATCCTTATGTTATTTGGCTTGAAAAAGACCTAATTATAGGTCGAAACGTTGCCTATCTTAACTTGGACGCAATAAACATGTTCCTTTGTATGACATAATTTTCTGCATCATTTTATGCTGCTGCCTCCTCCACTCTTCTACTTTGAATGTCTGTAAACGAAAAATCCAAAACATTTCTTTTTTACGTAAGGCTTTAAATAGAGATGAGCGAGCACCAAAATGCTCAGGTGCTCGTTGCTGGAGTCGAACTTTCCGCGATGCTCGAGAGTCCGTTTCGAGTAACGAACCTCATTGAAGTCAATTCAATTGAAGTCAAGTATTTTTGTATATGACCCATGCTCCGCTAAGGTTTTCATTTGTGAAAATCTGGAAAACCTACGAAAGTGATGGAAACAACACAGAAACAGATAGGGCAGGCGAGGGGCAACATGCAGGGCTGCATCTCAGGTTCCCAGGTCTCACTATTCAGCCACAATAGCGGCAAGAGTGCCCCCCCCCCCCCTTACAATTTTTACTTCGGACAAACCCTCATTAGCAAGGCACACCTTAGCTAAGCACCACACTACCTCCAACCAAGCACAATCACTGCCTGCGGGACACACCGCTGCCTCTTCTCCTGGGTTACATGCTGCCCAACAACCCCGCACTACCCTGCATCCGCAGCGCACACAAAAGTGTCCCTGCGCAGCCTTCAGCTGCCCTCATGCCACACGCTGGCTTCATAACCACACCACCCTCATGTCTATTTATAAGTGTTCCCAACGTAGCGTCCAGCTGTCCCCATCCAAGACGGGATAAGGCACACCCCTTCGCCTACTCAGTAGTCCACAGTGTACTGAAAATGTTCCCAGCTCAGCATCCAGCTGTTCCCATCCCAAACGGGGTAAGGCGCATGCCTTCGCCCACTCAGTAGACCACGGCATACTGAAATTTTTCACAGAGCAGTGTTCAGCTGTCCTCATGTCACACGGTTGCTTGATAGCCACACCATCCCCATGTCTATTTATAAGTGCATATTGGATGAGGAGGAACAGGAAACACACTGCAGAGGGTTGGCAGGGCCTGGCAGCGACCCTCTTTGAAATTGTGTATAATCATAATTCCAATCCCGTACCACATCCTTCCCAAAATTTTATGAGCCACAAACATGGGCATAAAGGGGACTCAGATGCCAATACGTCTACACATCTTCACAATTCAACAACCCATTCTAAAACAAAAGATTTTTTTTTTACCCAGAGTGCAGGTGAACCCCTGAAAGATTTGTTTACCAAGGGAATAGGTGAACCCCTAAAAGGATTTGTTTACCAAGAGTATAGGTGAACTCCTGAAAGATTTGTGTACCAAGAGTATAGGTGTACCCCTGAAAGATTTGTTTATTCAGAGTGCACGTGAACCTGAAATACTTTTTTTAACATAGAGCTCATACTTGCTTAATGGGATCAAGGTGGTGGTCCACCAACAGGCAAGCTACCGCCTGTCCCAGCCCCTACCTCTTCCCAGGGGGCTTGTTAACCAGTGCCCCAGGGAAAGACAGATGTACTATGAAGAAAGTAGAGTGGCCAAACTAGGACAATTCATTCTGTCTCGGTGTCAGATAGCTGGACACTACGCTGGGATACATTTGTGGACTCTTTGGGCGTATGAAGCTGGAACTCTAGTGGTCAACCTCTTCAAAATTGGGGGTGAGAACCTGGAGGTGGCCCTCAAAAAAATTGTTTTCACAGAGCCTGGAGGCAGCCCTCCGAAAAAAAATAGTTTTTACAGAGCCTATTAGCCCACTGAAGAATTAGCTGTTCAGCGTGCTGACATGCTGGTTTAGGAGGAGGAGCAGGAAGATCAGAGAAGGATAAACCAAGCTACTTCTACCCTTTTTTGGGGTGATAGAGGGGGCATGGTTCTCCAGTTCAAGCTTAAAGATACTTTATGTTAAGCTGCTTTCTACCAGTGGAGAAGAGAAGTCTGGGGAAATCCAGGCTTTGTTTATCTTAATAAGTGTAAGCCTGTCGGTGCTGGCAGTTGACAAGCGGGTACTCTTATCCGTGATAGTCCCCCCAGCTGCACTAAACACCCTCTCTGATAACACGCTAGCAGAAGGGGAGGCCAGCACCTCCAAGGCGTGTAGCGCAGGTTCGTGCCACGTGTCCAGCTTTGACACCCAATAGTTGTATGGAGCAGAGGGATCACGGAGGATGTTGGTACGGTCGGCTATGTACTCCCTCACCATCTTTTTACACTGTTCCCTCCTACTCTGCCTAGACTGGGGAGTGGTGACACAGTCTGGCTGGGGTGCCATAAAACTGGCAAAGGCCTTGGAGAGTGTTCCCCTGTCTGCACTGGACATGCTGCCTGTTCCCCTCGTCCCCCAGCTAGTTGGCCCACTGAACTACATCCTCTACCATTAGCATTGTCAGAGGGGAGGTTTAGTATCAGCTTTTTCACCAGGGCCCTGTGGTATTGCATCACTCTCGTACTCCTTTCCTCATCGGGAATGAGAGTGGAAAGGTTCTCTTTATACTGTGGGTCGAGAAGGGTGAACACCCAGTAATCCGTGTTGGCCAGAATGCGTCTAATGCGAGGGTCACAGGAAAGGCAACTTAACATGAAATCAGCCATGTGTGCCAGAGTCCCAGTACACAACACATCGCTGTCCTCACTAGGAGGATGACTCTCAATTTTTGAGGAGGTGGCATAATAAGCTGGAGAAACCATGACCGAGGTAGGATCCACAAAACTCTGTGTCTCATCATCATCAACAAATACCTCTTGAGACACTACTTGGAAGTCCCAACCCTCATCACCCTGAGACTGTGAAAGGTCCACATTTTGGGCATCGGTCACAACAAACTGCTCAGGTGCTCATGAACCGTTGTTTGCGTCTCAGGAAAGGGACATGAGAACAGTTCCTGTGAGTATGCCTGTTCTGAATCTCTCCTTTTCCTGGAGTGAGCAGGCTGGGAGGAAGGAGGATCAGCCTGAGGATTCACAGGTAATTTGGTGTATGCTTTAAGCCCAAAATAGACACTGTAAACTGCGTACAGTCTTGTTAGATAGTGTGGATCAACAGGACACACACAGGGGTATTTGGTGTACGCTTTAAGCCCCCCAAAAATTAAAAAGTGAAAAATGAGAAGAGTTTTGTTAGTTTCTATATAGTCTGTGTACACTAGTAGCAGTATACTGTATAGAACTATTAACACTATGCAGTATACAGCCGGGATACTTGTGAATGCTTTGTGCGCACTTCTGGTCACAGCCGACCTAACTGCTGATGCACAAAAGTGGCGTTGTAGTCCTAAAAAGGACTGTTGGGTTCTTGGCAGATGGATCCCTGCCTAAACGCTCCTTCTAACCTACACTATCGCTCTCCCTCATTCACAGCACCTCTGTCCCTCAGCTAATCCAGCCTGCGTGTGTGGAGAGCATCAGGTGACCAGAGTTTTTATGCTCGTAGGTCACTTGTTCCGGCCAGCCAGTCACTGCTATAGACGTGCACAGGGTTGGCACATCATAGCAGGAGGTGCCAAAGCCTTCCCTGCATGTTCATTGGCTAAAAAGCTGCTAAACATGTGGGGAGGAGAGGGTGAAATTTTCTTGAGCACTATGCTAATGCCCGATTGAGCATCAAGCTCGGATGAGCATGCTCGCTCATCTCAAGTCGAGATCCCTCTATTTAGGTAGACCAATGAAATTCATAGAGAGTAATCCCTAACTTCAAAATATATATCCTCCCAGATGTGTACAATTTTACTGATCTTAAGGAGGTTTCAAGATAATCACCTCCTGAGTATAGACAGTGACGGCTGGATAGAAAAATGAATGGGGGTCTATAAGGAAGATGAGGTATTTAATATATTTAAAACATTTGAGCCATGGAGAAATTTGAAAAGGAGGGCTTACAGAGGAGCTTATGGGCTAAATAGGTGAGGGATTATATGTTAGCTATAGATTCCCTTTCATTATGAAAGAATTTAGTTTTCGTGTTTTAAATCTTTTTTAATAAGTTTTTTTTACACAAAATAAATAACAATCATAGCAAACAAATGAAGAGTAACATCCAGATACAGCCACATGGTAATCATACACCCCCAGGTTAAATCTTGCATTGGGTACATGGTCACCATCCTCAAATGTACATACACAAATCATCTCCATTGCAAACTTCCCCTGGTGTTTCGCTTGACCTGGCCAGCCAACCATTCCAGTCCTCATAAGAGGGCTGAAATGGTGCCGGCTGGTCCCTGCCGGACACCGATCAGCTATAGGAAAATGTCTTTATGAAACTAACAAAGAACAAAAGACAACAAAAGAAAGAAAAAGAAAAAGGGAAAAGAAAAAAGAGAAAAGAAAAAAGGGAGGGGAGGGAAAAAACTAAAAGGACGGGGGGGGGGGGGGCATGAAAGCATCTGGCATTGCTACCGACCTCGTAATATGATTATTCCACTAGATTCTATATCCTCTGAGACCTCTCTAATAACCTAACCCTTATAGCTTATCCTATGTTGGCATAACTCCGTCCACGAGCTACCCACCACACCTTGAGGACCAGCGGAATATATTCCAGACCTCCAACGTTGCATTATATGTCAGCCAATTAATTTCATCCTTGGCTCTGAGTTCCTCGATATGAGTAAACTCATCCATAGCTAACTTCCAACTGGTGCTTGTAGGTGGAGTCTGAGATTTCCAGGATCGTGGAATCACGATTTTCATTGCCAGGATGAAAAACGCAGGATATCCCTTTTACTTTCTGCGAGGGAGCCTGGGAGACTTGAGAGAAGGGCCATCTCTGGGGTAAAAACCACTGATCTTCCCCTCAAAGGTTTATACAAAATCCCAATTTTTGACCAAAGGCCTACTAAAGTGGGGCAGGGGGGTTAATGACTATTATATTGCCGCTTTAAGATTGCTGCTTTATGAATATGTCCTCAGGGATTCGCGTTCCCCACTTGTTTGCCCGCTATGGGCTTCCAAAGATGCAACTTAGTTACTCTGGGGATGGGATGCACGTGACCCTGGTGTGGGACACGTCGTGCCACTATTATTTACTAACACGTACGCGGTTTCACCCTCTAGAGTTTGACTGATGCATGGATATCGCAAGATCTTGTTTACTCTCGCACATGCACAGTTCCTCTTCCCGGATGCCACTATGGACGGCATTGCAGAGGAGACATTACTGAGTGCCCCATACCACCTACATTATGTACCTTTTGTTGTGATGGTATGTCTTTTGATATGTACACCTGATCATTATTGTGTTCCTAATTAATGTGGGTGGCACCCGTTTTTCTGATTTGTAGATTATATGTCATGTTTACATGACTGTCAGCTTAATAAAGACTCATTATGGGCCGAAACGTAGCCTACCATTTTAAGAAGACTATGGAGAAATAAAAGTTGCTTTTTTAATATTTACTCCTGTTTCTGCTGCCACTGTTACTGATTTCTTCTGGACTGCATTGAGTCTCTTGGCTCTGACCTATTATAGTGGTCCTTCACAGTCTAGACTAGGTTCTAAAATAATATTTATTGATCTTAACTTAAAACATGTAACACTATAGGGCACACCTAACACAAAAGTACACCAAACAAACATGTGGGTAGCACACTGAAATTAGTTGGCAACCATGATTGATAATATGGAAAATGCCAACCGGACGCAAGTATCCTTCAATAGGCTGTTAGGATACTATCTTTAGTATAATACTGAATATAAGATGCTCTAGATAGCCATTTCTCTTCGTGCATCAATACAGGGAATATCAGAGCGACATTGCTCTTATAATCTGATGCGGCCAGTGTTTGATTTAACCCTGTTGAGTATATATTGGATCTTAAAATGTCCTATTGATATACAGCATGGATGCTCAATCCGAAATATATCCTGATGCAATAGGCTGAATAATATATTGGTTACCTTTAGTTATTGCAGCAGGATTGGAAATAACCAAATAGTAGTGATCATACTAATCGTAGGATCATTGGTGCATAGTACTATGTTGGGATTTGGAAATTAACAGGACCCCAATAATCATATGTATGATGGAGTCACTATAGACATATGCATATTTTCATTGTACAAGACTTGAGGCTTCAACGCGTTTCCCCATGGATCCCACAGAAAATGAGGAAGTGAATGTCTGTGAAATATCCAGGACACAGTATGCTGCCCAAGATAAAAGAGGCTTGTATATCATATATCAGCCAGTGTGATCAGCACTGAGCTGTAACTCAATGAGAATATGTTAATCAGGACATGGGGATACATAAATTTCTTAGAGGGGAGGGCACTAATATAATATTTTGGAATTGTAAGCTCCTATCGTGAGCAAAACTACTTTCTACTCCTGCAGTTTAGCGAATAGGAGTGAAATAGCTAAGAGTGCATAATGTTCAATTAGGAGAGGGTCAAAAAAATTGTATCCCCATTTAGTTCTTCTAGATAGTCAGCTATAGTAGGATGAGATGATAGTATAGAGCCTTCCTAAGCTTCTACATAGTGCAGATATTCCTCACGTTGCTAATATGCCCTAAATTTCATACTGCCAGAAACCACAGAAAGTGTGGCCTCATAAATAACCACCCCTCCAATAAGTGCCCTTCAAAAATAAGAAAGTGCCCATAGCCCTGATGGTGGACTTAGAGTTCTCCTTCAATGGAAGTGTTCAAACAAAGGCTGGACAAATATCTGTCTGGGATGATTTAGTGAATCCTCCACTGAGCAGGGGGTTTGACCAGGTGACCCTGGAGGTACCTTCCAACTCTACCATTCTCTGATTCTATGAGAGCCACCTAAGACAAAAAAGATACCCCTTATTCTCCTAGGTACTGATGCCGAAAAGGCATTTGATAGGGTTAATTGGAACTATATGGAGGAGATACTACACAAAATTGGTTTCCCAAAAAATATTATCACAGTTATCACATTATACTCCACTACCACAAAATGGGGGCAAGAGTCTGGCGTCAACCCCTAACAACTTACTTTGGACAAACCCTCATTAGCAAGGCCCACCTTAGCTAAGCACCACACTACCTGCAACCAAGGACAATCACTGCCTGCAGGTGACACCACTGCCTCTTCTCCTGGGTTACATCCTGGCATTGCTGTCCAACCCCCCGCACGACCCTGCGTCCACAGCGCACCCAAAAGTTTCCCTGCGTAGCGTTTAGCTGCCCTCATGCCACATGCTCGCTTCATAGCTACACCACCCTCATGTCTATTTCTAAGTGCGTCTGCGATGAGGAGGAACCAGAGGCACACACTGCAGAGGGTTGGCAGGGCCAAGCAGTGACCCTCTTTGAAAGTGTGGACGATAGCCCACAACGCTGATGAGAATTGATGATCGATTGACGTACGATCATCATTCCAATCCACTACCACCTCAGTCACAAAATTGTCAGGAGACGCAAATGTGGGCATAAAGGGGACTCAGGTGCCAGCACTTCTACACATCTCCACAATGCAGAAGCACATACTAACACCAAAGATTGGTTTGAAGCAGGAAGTGTGGCAAAAGTAACCACCACAGGTATACAGTGACACTGTGAAAGTCTCATGAAATCCCTAACACTTCCTGTGAATGCTCCAATCCTGTATCTTGGATATCTGTGGTAATTTGCAGCATGAGAGATAATATATGCCGACCAACACAGAGCCCCAGACCCCAAGCAGGAGGACGAGGTGGCATAATAAGCCTGAGAAACCATGACCGAGGTAGGACCCGCAATACTCTGTGTGGGAAGCACGAGAGCGGGCCCTGGGTCAGGCTCGGTCCCAGCGTCCACCTTGTGTGACCCAAGGTGCCGTGAGTTACATAGCTATGGGAAATCCATGTGTCCCCACACAATTCATTCTGTGTAGGTGTCAGATAGCTGAACACCGCGCTAGGAAAGTCGTCTGTGCCCTACCCAAATCATTCAGGGTATTTGTGCCAGATAGCTACAACAGAGCAATGGGAAATCTTTGGGCAGCCACAGCATAGGCGAGCCCATGAAATCGAAAGAAAGTATTAAACATGGCAGACTTTCACTCTGCTGAGGACCTCGGCATCTGCACACACCCTCAGCAATCCTTGGCATAAAGCGGACTCCGATGCTAGTACAGCTGTGAACGTCTCACTAAATCAGTTACGGTTGCTTTCATCGCTCCAAAGACTGCATGAACCAGGAAGAAGTTCCACGGGCCAAACATGGTGCAGTTGTATTTCCCCCAGGACTTCGTCCTCTGCCCACACCCTCAGTAATCGTGGGCATAAAGCAGACTCCGATGCTAGTAAACCTGGGAACGTCTTATTAAATTAGTTATAGTTGCTTTTATCGCTCCAAAGACTGGATGAACAAGGAAGAAGTTCCATGGGCCCAACCTGGCGCAGTTGCATTTCCCCCAAGACTTCGTCCTCTGCCCACACCCTCAGCAATCGTGGGCATAAACCGGACTCCGATGCTAGTACAGCTGTGAACGTCTCATTAAATCAGTTACGCTTTTTTTGTTTGGCCCAAACTAGTGTTTCAGATAACTGTGGTAACACGAGAAAAAATACATGTTGCCCAGTGCTGATCCCCTGACCCCAAGCAGGAGGAGGAGGTGGTATAACAAGGCTAAGAAACCATGACTGAGGTAGGATCCGCAATAGTCTGTGTGGGAAGTATGTCAGCGGGCCCTGGGTCAGGCTCAGTCCCAGCCTCCACCTTGTGTGACCCAAGGTACCGCGAGTTACACAACAATGGGAAATCCATGTGTCCACACACTATTCATTCTGTGTAGGTGTCAGATAGTTCAACATCGCAAGAGAAAGTCTTTCCGTTCCTTGGGCTCGTCTATGCTGTCAGTGCACAAAGATGGTATTACACAGGAAGAAATCAGGGTGCCCAAACATTGCAGAGTTTCACCCTAGCAAGTACCTCATCCTCGGCCCACATTTCTGCCCTAGTCAGTCAGTGTATTTGTGCCAGATAGATAAAACACTGCGATGGGAAGTCTTTGTGCACCGACAGTATAGGCAGACCCCAGTAGCATTTCTGTAGCAAAAGTATAGGCGGACCCCAGAAACATTTCTGTAGCAAAAGTATAGGCAGACCCCAGTAACATTTCTCTAGCAGAAGTATAGGCTGTCCCCAGTAACATTTCTGTAGTAAAAGTATAGTCAGACCCCAGTAACATTCCTGTAGCAGAAGTATAGGCTGACCCCAGTAACACGTCTGTAGCAAAAGTAGAGGCTGACCCCAGTAACATTTCTGTAGCAAAAGTATAGGCAGACCCCAGGAACATTCCTGTAGCAAAAGTATAGGCAGAGCCCAGTAACATTTCTGTAGCAAAAGTATAGGCAGAGCCCAGAAACATTTCTGTAGCAAAAGTATAGGCAGAGCCCAGAAACATTTCTGTAGCAAAAGTATAGGCAGAGCCCAGAAACATTTCTGTAGCAAAAGTATAGGTGGACCCCAGCAACTCAGCCTGTGTCCACACCCTCACTTGGACATCCGCGTCTCCGTCCACGTCCGCGTCCTCGACCCTTACCCCTACTCCTCATCATGGTGGATTAAGAATAGAGCCAGGCCCAAATAAATTACCCCACTGTACAGCACTGACAACTGTGGCTTAATTCACCGCACAGAGACTTGTAGATAGAGGAGGCTCTATGCTGTGACTTGAAAAAATTAACCCGCTGTCTTGCGCTGATACCTATGGGTAATTTACCGCTTGCAGAGACTTGTAGATAATAGAGGCTGTGTGGAGTGGGAGAAGACTCTATAGCCAGTGGATAGTGCTGGTAACTGCGGCTATCTCAACCCCACCAAGGAAAGGGTATTGTGAGACGCTCTGCACAGCGGCAGAGCTGAAATACTTTGCAGTGGTCCCGGTAATATTAGAGTACTGTTTAGTGGTGAGACCTCTGTCTAATGCACTGCAGACACAGAACAGTATAACTGAAGTCGTTCGCAGTAGACTAGGAGATGTTAGAGTGCAGTTTCACGGTGAGAGCTGGTTGTACGGCACTGCAGGCTGAGAACACTATTACTGAAAGTCTGGGAACAGGTCTAGATGCTTAATACAAAAATGGATGCACTCCAACTTTCCAGCAGGCCACAATTAAAATGCACACAGTCAGATGTAGCCCTAGGAAGGAGCTTTGGGGTTTTTGCATGGAGGATACGGACTGTATAGTGTATATAACTTTCCCTATAGAAGTGGCTGTGCCCCAACACTCTGTCTAATTCACTGCAGACACAGGACGGTATAACTGAAGTCATTCGCAGAAGGCTAGGAAATGTTAGAGTGCAGTTTCACAGTGAGAGCTGGTTGTGCGGCACTGCAGGCTAAGAAAACTATTGCTGAAAGGCTGGGAACAGGCCTAGATGTGTAATACAAAAAGGCATTATTCACAGAAAAAGCCAAAAATACAATACCTGAAGGTCTGCAAAGCAGACACGGTCGCCATAGGCACGATCGCCATGAGGCAGGCACAATCGCCATCGGCACAATCACCGTGGGGCAGGCGCAATGGCCGTAAGCCCTGGAGATATGTAGTCAGCCAGACAATAATGTGTGGAGGAGCAGCTTGTTCCTGGCAGGCTAATATGCAGTCACCCACTCAACCCAGCCCAGATTGGGGAGGAGTGACTGCATATACTAATAGCCTGCACATGTGAACGATACCAAAGATGTCAGCCATAGATGGGTGGTGACCCACCATACAGGATATCAACCCTGGCTGATATGACAGCGGGTTGCCCTGTATCTCAAAAGTGGGCCACACTGCCTGACATCTTGGGCTCCCCCACCAACTAGCAAACTACATACAAAGATACTAATGCATACTAATAAAATGCGGGTGTTGGTACTGCATTTTGGCCAAAACGCATAGGCTGACGGGCCGCGCCGAGGCCACACCGCTTCCGTCAGTACCTACGCTAACTCACTATAAATTACATAAAATCACAGAGGTAATACAAAAAGGGATGCACTACAACTCCCAGCCAGCCACAAGTATAATGCACATGGTCAGATGTAGCCCTAAGAAGGAGCTTTGTGGTTTTTGCACGGAGGATCAGGACTGTATAGTGTATATAACTTTCCCTATGGAAGTGGCTGTGGCCCTACACTGTGTCTAATTCACTGCAGACAGAGAACGATATAAATGAAGTCATTCGCACCAGGCTAGGAATTATTTGACTGCAGTTTCATTATGAGAGTTGTTTGTACGGCACTGCAGGCTAAGAACACAATTACTGAAAGGCTGGTAACAGGCCTAGATGCGTAATACAAAAATGGATGCACTACAACTCCCAGCAAGCCACAAGTTTAATGCACACGGTCAGATGTGGCCCTAAGAAGGACCATTGGGGTTCTTGAAGACAAGATCCTACTCTAACACTTTCCCTATCTCAGCAGCAGCTCTTTCCCTAAACTCTGCATATTACACTGCAGACTGAGAACGCTATAGATGAAATGGCCTGCACAGCCCGAGATGAAAAAAAAAACGGTGAACTACTGCTCCCAGCCAGCCACAACAGTAATGCACACGGTCAGATGTAGCCCAAGAAGGACCGTTGGGGTTCTTGAAGACAGGATCCTACTCTTACACTTTCCCTATATCAGCAGAAGCACTATCTTTAACCTCTGCCAGCGTGTGTCTGAGGCGAGCTGCGGGCGGGACCACTTTAAGTACTCGGCGGTCACCTGATCTCACAAGCCACTCACTGCAGGGGGGTGGGATAGTGCTGGCACATCACAGCAGGAAGTGGTAATGCCTTCCCTTCATGTCTACTGGCTAGAAAATGGCGCTAAACATGCGGGAAAGGAAATGCAATTGACTTGAGTACCGTGTGGTGCTCGTCTCGAGTAACGAGCATCTCGAGTACCCTAATGCTCGAACGAGCATCAAGCTTGGACGAGTGTGCTTGCTCATCTCTATTGCAGACCCATCTCACCTCTATAAGTTCAATTTTGCAAGACTACTTAAGAAGGTCCAGTACCAAATAAAACACCTGAACTGTCTTTTCATCTCCTGCGTGGGTAGGTAAAATCTAGTAGCAACATACATTATGCCAACTATCTTTTACACGCCACATACAGCCCCAATTCTTACCACCAAAGCATTCCTTAAACTTTTTCAGTACATACATCTGAAACAACTCTACACCACAGCTTGCCTATGACTACCTCACCCAAAAGAAACAAAAAGGAGGCTTCTGCCTCCCATACACTCAAAACTACTATAAGGCAATACATATTGCTAGGTGGACCCGAACACAAACCTACAATCAATCCACGTGGAAAGAGACCTTCTAAATGCAGAAGACCACTACCTTCCTTTGTCTAACGAGAGAATACAGACACAAAATAAGCCCGACTACTGAATCTGGCAGACTCTCCCCCTTTACACCAGCTCTCCTAATACCTCTCATCCTTGGCAAAAAATCTTCACCATCCTCCCACATCAGGAACAGGATATCCATAACAATATATGAAATACTAAAAGACCCTAAAATTACTAAACTAGAACAAATTGAATCTCTCACCCCTAACTACAAACCTAATTTCTTAAAAGCACTAAATCTTTATAAACTACTCACAAATTTTCATGATCTGTATCATAATACACTGAGAGACCTATTGTGGTTTGAAACATTTTTATCCCTCTCCAAACCTTGTAAAAAATTAATGTCTAAGCTTCACAAGGGAATGCTCCTAGACTCGGGCCAACCTAAACCATGGTTCTTAGAGAATGGGAAAAAGACTTAAACATTACCCTGTCTAAAGAAAACACAGACAAAATCCTAAGAACTCTCATAGTTTCTCAAGATGTGTCCACATTCAAGAAAACCCATATAAACTTCAAATGAGATGGTACTAAACACCCCATCAATAATTCAAACTGAACTAAACACCCTCTGATATCTATTGGAGATGCTGCCGCCAAGGGGACACCCTCCTCCACATTTGGTGGAGCTGCCGAGAGATAATTCCATATTGGAAACAAATATTTTCCAAAATCAACAAAATCTGTTTGACCTTATTAAAATTGACACCTGAAGAGGATTTGCTGTGGCAACCTTTGAAGAATTTTTCACCAAGGACAGACTCCCTGCTAAGAATCCTTTGATCCACAGCCAAACTACTCATCCCTTTAATGTGGAAAAAAAAAAAAACCCTGTCAATAGGGGACCAAAAGTCAATAGGAAAATAAAATACACCAAATATATTGCGTTGCAGAACTCATGAGCTGGGAGAACAGCATCATAACTAAATTCCAAACCAGCTGGTCTCCATGGATTGATTTACCAAAAAAAAAACAACCAGATGATTACACAAGTGCCAATGTGGTAACTTGCTTTCGCTTAACTCAAACATATCTCCCACATCCATTAAGGCACTCACACAGCTACTTAAAATTCATTTCATGAGTAATCAAATAGCAAGTCTTCAGGCAGAAACTACCAAGAATTAGCTTAGACGATTTCCACTCCCCCCCCCCCCCTCCTCACACCTCAATTATTGTTTTTTCGGTTACTGTTTTATGGTTAATGACATCAGCATTGTCTTATGATGTGGTTACAAGTCATGATTGTTATTGAATTAAAATACACATGAGAATTCTCATAGTAGCCTTGAATCGTATCACATTGTATCTCTGGCGAGACCTGTGTGTCTTAATTACAAATGTTTGTTTCTTCCTGTATGTTTAAGCAATCTGCCTGGGTGCTTCTCAGAATTATATGTTTTGTTTCACATTTCTTAATAAACAGAAATTGTTTTAAAAAAAAGTAACATTCGCCCCCCCCCCCCCCCCCCCAAAAAAAAATCACGAATGCATCAATTTTTTCACTGATGCATGAAAACAGAGCCCTGGTGGAGATCAGGGGGGAAAGGGGGCAAACGAAAAGGGAAGACTTCACTCGTAAGAGTACAAGGCTATATGACATTGTCTTTAGTGATTAATTATAGAGGTTGGGGGTCTATTATTTTGAGAAGGGAGGGCATAGTCTATCCATGGGGTCCAGACTTTTAGAAATCCATCCTGTCTACCAGCTATTAGTGACGTTTAATTTTTAATTAATTAAATACCAGTTTTATTCAATGTTTTAGCTCAGAAAAGTCCACAAAAGCTTTTTGCCATGATTGCTTGATGGTTTGTTTTGTAGCTAGGAAGAAAAAATATATTAATTTCCAAGATTCTGCAGAAATAGTTTCCATACACTTTTTCAATAAAGCTTCCCAGTCAATATCTGCATTGGGAATGGGAGTTTAAACAACATTTTCAAAACCCCTAGTTAACGTTTATTGATTCCATACAATGATGCACTTAAAATCTGCCCCTGCTGCCCTTACCTTCTCTTCTGCCTTTTTAAATTCAGCGGAAAGAATGAAGTTGTATTGAGAACTATTGTGATTGGGATGTGAGAGTGCTAGTAAAGCGGTTTCATGGTTAGTGAATTTGGTAGCTGAAGGATTTTTAATTTGTGCTCAATGCAGAATTTCCATGCCTGCAGGAGAGACAACACCACTGGAACCTGCACAAAAACTTGTTGCAGATAGGGGAAGAATTTACAATCAGTAAGCATACTGTAGAAATGGTGGTTAGCTGCTGGTGCCTTAAGGCCCAATACCCCTAATACCGTTTGGGGTTTATTCAATTTCTGCTTGTATCACTACAAGTATATCTTTCATAATAGGGCAGGCCTCTGACACCATAAATTTACCCACATTGGAAATATGATACCCTTTAAGAAAGAAGCAAGTTTGCTTAACTGTTTGTAAAGCAACCATATAACATAGGTTTAGTACTCATTAAACTATGATGAACAATTTTAATTATATAGCAAAAATTTTCATATGCTATCCTAGTATTACCAATTTCCATAGCTTTCCTTGCCAAAAACAGCCTGGTGTAGCATCATGCACATTCCTACTGTGACAGGTTTACACTAAACACAGATTTCTTACCCCAAAACATACAGTTTGTCTAATTCTTTAAAACTGGAGGTCATATCATGATAGTAGTAACCTTCCTTTGCAGCAATCATGGAATGATAATGCATTCGGGGAGAGATGGATGAAATTTCGTAAGATAATAAGTTTTCATACCTCTTTTTGGAGCTCCCTAATTCGTCCTTTCCAAAATGCAGAAATGCTTCCAGGATAACACTTTTCATTGCCGGTCATGTGTTCTTTCTTTGGCACTGCGGGGAGTCGTCCGTCCTGAAGTGCGGCCGTCTACTTCCTGCGGTAAGGGTTCAGTCACACAGGTGCATTGGCATCTGTGTACGGGCACGATGTGCCAATGTGATTAAGCCCTTACAATGAATAAAACTTTGTATCTTATACTTCTTGCTTTTATCAGAATTCAAAAATTCCTGAGTCTTATTAAGTGCTTATTTGCAACATCCGCACTGCGGATCCGTACATTTGTAAAAGCCATTATTCCTCATCCAATTGGTGTCACATTTCTTATTAGGAATCATACTAGAAGATAGCCTATTACTGTGCTTCTATCTCTACATAGTACACCATTTTCCAGGATTTGTTAACCTCATTGTCTTGCTTCATTATGGGCAGAAACATGTAAAATAATTTTCTGCTCTCTGGAAATGCCTTACTGTACTTTGTTGTAAATAAAAGTTTATTAGATGTATCCTTGTATTTTCATTTGCTTCTATGTAATAAGGAATTTCTTTCTGTTTCAGTTACCTAATTTCTTGCCTTATTTAAAATATGTGTATTATACTCTCCATCATTCAGCCTCCTACAAATCTCCTGTTCTGACACATTATAAGTTTCAGGATTTGTACATTTTTTCTTTGCTCTGATAAATTCTGCTGTAGGTATGGCCTGAATGGTGTGTTGTGGATGACAACTGGTAGCCTTTAGAATAGTGTTACCTCATCCTGGTTTGCGGAATAGTGAGATATCAATACCACTTTTTGACGAATTTGTTTGCAGAAGAAGATCCAGAAAATGTATTTTATCAAAATCATGACTGAGCATGAATTTCAAATGACATGTATTATTAATGTAATTGAGGAAATCTTGGAGTTCGTAAGATACACTTACAGTAGTGTGGTGTGCGATATTGGAGGTGTGCGAAAGAGCTCCACAATTCCATATCATGATGATATCGTCAGCATACCTTGCATACCACACCACACTGCCAAAAAAAAGGGTTATTTGTGGAAAAAAATATCATATTCTTCCCACCATGCCATATATAGAATTGCCAGGTTAGGTGAAAATTTAGAGCCAATGGGGGCTCCCTCTAACTGTAAATAAAATTGATTATTGGGCATGAAAAATTTATGTTTAAGAAGAAACTCTGTACAAATCAAAGTAAATTCCCTCAAATCATTACTGTAATCACTATATTTAGTCAAATGAAAATTCAAGGCTTGTAAGGCAGTGTGGTATGGTATGCAAGTATACAGACTGACTACGTTATACATAATCCATGCATAATCTGCATGCCAGGAAAAATCTTCCAACTACCTCAATACACTTCCGCTATCCTTTAAATATCCTGGGATACGTGTGATGAGAGGTTGCAGGGCTTTGCCCACCCATGCGCTAAGTCTTTCACATAAAGATTGGGCATATTGGGGGAAGAACTATGCCTTTCCGAGTTTTGGGGAGGCCCTACATAACAGGAGTTGTGGGATTTTCAGGAATCAGATATTCCACTATTTTAGAAGAGATCACACCTAAACTGGGACCTTCCTGTATAACGTATGTAATTGTTTAGAAAAAAAAAACTCTGGCTGGATCCAAATTTAATTTCCTACATGTAGTCGTGTCATTTAGTATGAGATTCATACAATTCATGTAAAAGGTAGTATCCATAATAATAATGCCCCCCCCCCCCTTGTCCACTTGATGTATAATAATGTTAGCATCCCTAGATAATTTGGACAATTCTGATATTTCTCTGTAAAATGGCCTTGAAGATGGCCTTGCATTCTTATAACAGAACACTAATATGAGCTAAAGAAACACAGTGAATAGCTGTAAGAAGAGCAGGTTACAAAACATAAAATGAAGGAAAGGAATTCTTATGGTTTCCCTCACAAATCCCCCCTTTTGCAACTGTTTCCTAATGTTACATAGCCCCCACACATCATTTCCATTCTCATCCCAGAAACTTGGGCTAGCCACTATGAGACATCTTGCCTTAACTAACATGTAGGAAGATGGACGTTCCTAAGAGTAGCTGTTACCATGCAGGGCGGCACAGGGTCCTGCGGTCAGCGCGCGCCACCCCGGCGTCGGCTCCGGCGTCCTGGAGCCCTGACGTCGGGGCTCTCCCGGAGACGTGGAGCGGCTGGTGTGCGGCAGCGTGGGCGTGTCCGCCCATAGGGCGCCGCCCGCACTCCTCCACCTCTCTTGCGCAGTAGTGGGGGAGCTGGCTCCTCCCACTCTCCACCCCTGGGCGGAGTCTTTCATTTATAAGGCTGGTAGTGACCTGTGCTCACTGCCAGTTATTGGTTCTGTTAGCCACTAGTCAGTTCTGTCTGCAGCCTGTCTCAGTCAGTACTAGTTGCTAGTCAGTCTCCTTCTAGTGTGCCTGTCAGCTCCATCTCCAGCCTTGCTTTGCTCTGTAAGTTCTGTTGGTCATTTCCACCTGCCTCTTCTGTCGGCACTCTGTCCCCCGTTAGTTAGTTCCATCTAGGTAGTTGCCAGGTCCCTAGCAAGAGCAGGGACCCCCGCCCAGTTGTCCGCCTGGGGTTAGCCAGGGCCGAGGCAAGTAGGCAGGGACAGTGGGGTGCGGGAAGTTCAAGGCACCCCAGCTGGCGCTCGGGGGGCAGAGTGCCGTAACAGTAGCATAATTGAGATTGTTGGCAAGTATGAATTTATCATATTAAATATAGCTTTACATACAAAATTCAGATCAGAGTGTAACAACTCAGTGTACATGGCATGTATTAACACCATCACGATATGATGATGAGAAGTATCGTGTCTATGATACTATAAGGAGTCATGGTGTTTGACTCCTTATAGTATCAAATCGGAAGTGTCATGTCTCTTCTTTCCACATTAATGATTCAATTTTCAACAAGTTGGAAACTTTGTTAATTTGTTTCTAACCTTTCTTTCTGCAGACGTGATTTTTTTCTCTTAATTACTCTAATCTGCTCAGCATTTACATCTGACTTCCTCTTTTAGTCTCTTCCTTTATATGAGTAAAAATATTTAACACATATATATGTAATCTTTACTTATTTGAAGCTAAAGGAATAGACTAAAAGAGGAAGTCAGATGAAAATACTGAGGATACACAACTGTAAATAGAGCGTGATACACAGAATAAGCTTCCTGTGAATTTTTGATGAACATTCGTACATTCTCCATATCATCCTGCACCATCTACGATGAGACTTTCCATCCTGATCTTCTGTTTCTTCCTAGCTAAGATTAGCAACTGGGAATGTACCATTTTATATCCAATACAGATGGGTATATAAGAGATGAGAAGATGGGGTCTACTTAATGTAAAAGAAGGGCACAGATTCTGAAATTAAAAAGCATAGCTAAGCATAGGGACTAAAGTACAAAGTCTGCAAGTTATGCTAGGACCACTGATTATGGCGCAAAAGAGCAGCAGGACGTACAGAAAGAGGCTGTGTGCCAACCGAAGCAGTGCTGCTACATAAAGAGAAAGAAGTTAGCGTGGCATAGGACTGGTGCAAAAGACTTTGGAGGCTGTGTCAGGGGCCAGGTGTCAAGGGGGGCAGCAAAGAGACAGGGTGTGCTAAGTGCTGCTTCCTAAACTGTTGCTCCACCTGAGTAGCAACTCTAAGAGTGATAAATGAAAGGACACAGTGCTACAAGTCCAGAGAGCTACTGTATGCCTGAGACTACAGGAAAAACAAGTCAGAGCATCTTACAGTTCACCAGACCAGTATTCACCAGCATATGTTGAGCCACTTGTAAGTGGGGTCGGACCTTGGTAAAAACCTTGTGTGTCAGTGAACCACCAAAAGGGGTTCTATGAATCTGAATTTAGGATGCTTGAATTCTTTTTTTTTTTTTTTTTTTTGCTGTTTTTGGATATGTTACTCCATCGCTTGATATGAGCCTGCTGTGTCAGGCAATTTTTGACTGATATTTTTACCTGTTCTCTTTTTTAATTTCTTTTTCTTTGTCCTCTATTATTTCAATTGTTCTGTACTGTTACTCTAAAAATTAAATAAAACTGAGAAAGTTGTAATGAAAATTTCTGTTATTGTAAGTCAACCTCGTATCCTGGTACTTGTGTTACCCACCACTTCCTGAGACAAGGACTCACCCTTTATCTATGCAGAACACAGAACTACACACAGAAATTTAACATATTGGTGGTGGGGGCTGAGATTGCTGCAACCCAAGGATCATACTTAGACTTACCTCCCACAGTGTAGTAGTTCAAGCACTAAGGTGGAGCCTTAGGTGTAGCAGCCACAAGTCTGGAGAGTAGTCACATGGGAAGCCAGAAGTCAGCAATTGGGAGTCACGTTATGCAGTACAATGGATGAGGTGGGTAACGTAGTCAGAAAGGAAACCAGAAGTTGGTAATGGGTAATCACGGTTTGCAGGAGAGGAGCAGGTTTAGGAGATGACACTTGATCAAGGCAATAGAGCATGATAATCCTGCAAGGAAGGAGGGATCAAGGCCAGCTTTATATAGCGAGTAGAGATGAGCGAACGTACTCGTTTCGGGTGTTTTTGCACTCGAGCACCGCTTTTTCCAAGTAAGTGACTACTCGGACGAAAAGATTTGGGGGGCGCCGGGGGGGACAGTTTAGGACATAATGTACTGAGCTTCCACAATAAAGGCACAGATTTTTAGCCTGGCACTTTTCTTCTTCAGTGGTGGAGAGGGGTTTGCAGATGACATCAACCTTCATCGGATTTGGTGCTTTAGTCCTCGGTGGGGCACTCAATGTGGATTGACGGAAGGAATAAGGGGTGTTCATGCCCAAAATCTGCAGTCTCTCCTTTTACCACTCGTAAAGCCTCTGGTCTATCCAGATGCACAGCTGGAAGTTTTCCATTTTATCACGAGTCTCACTCTGACAAGTTCATATTTTACCCACTCAGATAATCCCCAACAGAATTTGCACTGTTGTGCAACTAAATATCACGTGGTCTAATTTGTCCAGCAACAAAATTACACAGTATACTCTGCAATGGAATGTCACCCTTGTCGTAGGTTATGTAATGTCCCCCTGATCACGGTGCAGCAGTTTGGATCATCAAAGATTTGACCCATAGCGGTCATGAAGGCAATCAAGAAGATTACTGTTGGTCTCTATGTATGGTGAGGCCCATGCGAGTGCCTCATCAGCAAGGAGGTTAATGCTGAAAAACACCTTCTTCCTGTTGCTGGTAAACAAGGTGGGCTGCATCTGGAAATAAATTCGGCATTGATTAAGGAAGCCTCTATACTGACAATGATACCCACCGAATTTTGCGTGCCGTGAAATGCGGACATCAGATCCTGAGTGATGCAAATAAAGAAGTTGCCTCTGTAAGCTGATTATCTCTGTCTGTTGATTCAGCACCAGTGCCTGTAGTCCAGAAAACTTTTTCTCATAGAAGGCACAACATTCTTCCTTTCTCAGGGTGGTTACTACGGATTCCACTGTGCGCAAGATTATTTTGTAGCGGTTCAGGCATTAAGGTGGAGCCTCAGGTGTAGCAGCTGCAGGTCTGGAAAGTAGTCAGATAAGAAGCCAGGAGTTAGCAACAGGAAGTCAGGGTTTGCAGTACAATTGATGAGGAGGGTAATGTAGTTAGGAAGGAAAGCTTGTAGTCAGCAACGGGAAGTCTCGGTATGGAGTATAATGGATGAGGCGGGTAACATAGTCAGGAAGGAAGCCAGAAGTTGGTAATCATGGTTTGCAGGAGAGGAATAGGTTTAAGAGATGACACTTGGTCAAGGCAATAGGGCAAAATAATCTTGCAAGGAAGGAGGGATCAGAGCCAGGTTTAAATAGCAAGCCAAATCAGGGACAGGGTGGAGCCAGAACAGAGACCAGATAGTGGGATCTGGAACCAAGGCTAAGTTATGCAGAGAAACTGTCTAAATGCTTGACAGCTCAACAAGGAGAGCTGCCAGCTGAAGTACTCACAGTAAGTTTTCAACACTACCACTTTTCTAGCATTCAATCTCTCATTTTCCCACAAGCCTTGTTTCAAAGGACACATGCTCCTGTTCAGTAGATATTTCAGACTTTAAGCAACGTCCTTAACACATTTACTCTGGCAATAAGGCACTTGTCACACCCATTATAGGACCTCTCCCATAGTCTACTCCATCAGTCCATTCTAGTTCAGGACTGTACCATCAGGCCACATTTCAGGCCTGCAGAGCAACCAGTTTACACTGTAGCTGTCTCACTGGCCCACAAGGACAGGTTTTCCCTTGCAAGACTGATCAGGACCAATTATAGCTCAGACAATTACCACAGCCCCAGCAGACTTCAGTGATATAACCCCATGTGCTGACACATCACAGCTGAGAACCTGAAGGAGAAGGAAGAAGCGGCTTTTAACCACTTCTGCCTTCTCCTTTCTCTAGTACATAGCACTCAATGAGAGCTATGTACTAAAAAGTGAAAGTGGAAGAGTTTTTTCCATTACGTGAGCTGGGTCCCCTTGTTACAGCAGAGCTGACCAGCTCTGCTAGTGACTATTGTCAAAAAAAACTAAACATGTGAATATCCCCCAGGGGTCTTGTACGACATCATGGGGAACATAGATAGTAAAAAAAATAATTACATACTTAAGTAAAACAAAATGACAGAATAAAATAAAAATGTATACATTAAAAAGAAAATAATCCAAAGCCAATGCCAACTAAAACTGTCACCCATGTGCCCTGTAATCTAAAACCATACATATTATATATCAAAAAGTCCAAAACAAAATGACAAACCCATTCTCATACTTTATTTCAGGATAAATATACTAATTTAAAACAAAAAATAACTATAAATGTTAAAAATATATATTTTTTTCCTTTTTACCCCCAGTAAAAATAAAAACCGGGAAAAAAGTCAGTGAAAAAGATATTTAAAAAATAGTTCCATATGTCACGGGAAAAAATGCAGCAAAAATAATTTTGCTACCTGATGGAAAAAAAAATAGAGCAGTAAAACCACCACATGGGTAAAATCCCTAAAAAGTGTCTGAGCCATAAGGTATAAAACAGCCTGGTCCTTAAGGGGTTAAAGAAAACAAAAATGATGATGACTGCAAAAAATGGTGAAATTCAAATCAAAATCGACAATGAGGTCATAGAATACGTGTAAGACTTCATCTTCCTTGGCTGAAAAATTGACCAGGCTGGAGACTCTATGCCAGAGATAAAATGTGGGATAGCATTGGGGCGAAGCGCGATGCTAAACATGGACAAAATCTGTAAAAGTACTGTTATCGCCATAGCAACAAAACATACATAGCCATGTATGGATGTAAAAGCTGGACAAAAAAAAAATTGATAAAAGGAGATTTAATGCGTTTGAGCTGTAACATAGTAACATAGTATGTAAGACCGAATGAAGACAATGCCCATCTACTCCAGCCTGTTTATCCTCCTATGTTGTTGATCCAGAGGAAGGCAAAAAACCCCAAGAAGCAGGAGCCAATTGGCCCTTTTGGGGGAAAAATTCCTTCCCGACTCCCTAATGGCAATCAGACTATTCCGTGGATCAACCTCTAATAGTTCCTACCTGCCTGTATACCCGGATTAACAATTAACCTAAGATTTATATCCGGTAATATCCTTCTGCTCTAGAAAAACATCAGGTCCCTTTTTAAACTCCTCTATGGATTTTGCCATCACCACCTCCTCAGGCAGAGAGTTCCACAGTCTCACTGCTCTTACAGTAAAGAACCCTTTTCTGTGTTGGCGATGAAACCTGCTTTCTTAATAATAATAAATAATAATTAGAGATGAGCGAACGCGTTCGTCCGAGCTTGATATTCGTGCGAATATTAGGGTGTTCGGGATGTTCGTTATTCGTAACGAACACCATGCGGTGTTCTGGTAAATTAAACTTTCTTCCCTGAGGCGTTAGTGCTTTTTTTTGGCCAATATAAAGACAGGGAAGGCATTACAACTTCCCCCTGCAACGTTTAAGCCCTATACCACCCACCTGCTGTGAGTGGCTGGGGAGATAAGGTGTCACCCGAGTATTGAAATCTGCCCCTCCCGCTGCTCGCTATGGATGCATTCTATATGCGCTCAATGGGGCCAGCGGCAGCAGCGCTGACCCCATTGAGAACATATAGAAGACAAATCCTTCTTCTCTGGCACAGCTGTAACAGCTGTAGCAGAGAAGAACGATGTTTGCCCATTGAATTCAATGGAGCGGCAATACAGCATGTTCCACTGAATGCAATGGGCTGCCGGCGATCGCAGGATGAATGGTCGGAAAGGGGTTAAATATATAACCCCTTTCCTGCAATTCATCCAGAAATGTGTTACACTAAAAATATATACCGGCGTATAAGGCGACGGGGCGTATAAGACGACCCCCCAACTGTCACCTTATACGCCGGTAATACAGTGGAGCAAAGAATAAAAAGCATTACTTACGTTTTTAGATGATCTGCGGCGCTCCTGCAGGCTGTCACTCCCTCCTGGTCCACGGCAGAGTATTGCTTTCTCCACGAAAGACTTTAAATCCCTGCCTCCAGAAGCACACGTGCCTTCAGCCAATCACAGCCAATGACAATGATGTCATTGAATGGCTGTGATTGGCTGTGTTTCTGGAGGCGGGGATTTCAAGGCTTGAAATCCCCGCCTCCAGAAACACAGCCTATCACAGCCATTCAATGACATCATTGTCATTTGCTGTGATTGGCTGAAGGCACGTGTCTTCCTGGAGGCAGGGATTTAAAGCCTTTCATAGAGAAAGCTTGTCTGCCGTGGATTAGGAGGGAGCGACAGCCTGCAGGAGCGCCGCAGATCATCTAAAAACGTAAGTAATGCTTTTTATTCTTTGCTCCACTGTATTGCCGGCGTATAAGGTGACAGTTGGGGGGTCGTCTTATACGCCCGGTCGCCTTATACGCCGGTATATATTTTTAGTGTAACACATTTCTGGATGAATTGCAGGAAAGGGGTTATATATTTAACCCCTTTCCGACCATTCATCCTGCGATCGCCGGCAGCCCATTGCATTCAGTGGAACATGCTGTATTGCCGCTCCATTGAATTCAATGGGCAAACATCGTTCTTCTCTGCTACAGCTGTTACAGCTGTGCCAGAGGAGGACGATCTTTATGCTGACAGTGGGGGGGGGGGGCACTCTTGCCGCTATTGTGGCTTAATAGTGGGACCTGTGAACTTGAGATGCAGCCCACCATGTAGCCCCTCGCCTGCCCTATCCGTCACTGTGTCATTCCCATCACTTTCCTGAATTGCCCAGATTTTCACACACGAAAACCTTAGCGAGCATCGGCGAAATACAAAAATGTTCTGGTCGCCCATTGACTTCAATGGGGTTCGTTGTTCGAAACGAACCCTCGAGCATCACGGGAAGTTCGTTCCGAATAACGAACACCCGAACATTTTGGTGTTCGCTCATCTCTAATAATAATCTTAATTTGTATAGCGCCAACTTATTCCGCAGCGTTCTTCTAGATGTAGCAGATGCCTCTCATTACCATCGCAGTCCTGGGTATAAACAGATCCTGGGACAGATCCTTGTATTGTCCCCTCATGTATTTATACATAGTTATTTGATCACCCCTTAGCCGTCTTTTTTCCAGGGTAAATAATCCCAGTTTTGTTATCCTCTCTGGGTATTCCAGTCCCTTCATTCCATGTATTAGTTTAGTTGCCCTTCTTTGAACTTCCCTCAGCACTGTAACATCTTTCCTGAGCATCGGTGACCAGAACTGTACGCAGTATTCCATGTGAGGCCTGACAAGTGCCTTATATAGTGGGAGGATAATGTTCTCATCCTTCGCTCCTATACCTTTTTTAATGCACCCCAAGACTTTATTGGCTTTTGCAGCAGCTGACTGGCATTGGTAACTCCAGTTTAGTCTACAATCCACTAGTACCCCCAGGTCTTTTTCCATATCCCTTTTCCCTAGCAGTACCCCATTAAGTGTATATTGGTGACATCCGTTTCTCGTGCCAATGTGCATAATCTTACATTTTTCAACATTGAACTTCATTTGCCATTTTTCTGCCCAAGCCCCCAGCTTATCTAGGTTCGTTTGTAGCCGTACATTGTCCTCCGTTGCATTGATTATATTGTATAATTTTGTATAATCTGCAAATATTGATATTTTCCTGTGCAGCCCCTCTATCAGGTCGTTGATAAATATATTGAACAGAATGGGGCCTAATACTGAACCGTCTGGCACCCCACTAGCGACGGTGGCCCAATCAGAGTATGAAACATTTATTACCACCCTCTGCTTTCTTTCTCTCAGCCAATTCTTTACCCAGATACACACGTTTTCACCCAATCTGAGCTGTCTCATTTTATATATCAGCCTCTTATGCAACACGGTGTCAAATGCTTTAGAGAAGTCCAGATATATGAGAACAATAGACTCTTCCAGGTCCAGCCTAGAACTTACTTCATCACAGAAGCTGATCAGATTGGTCTGACAAGATCGACCCTTCATGAACCTGTGCTGGTGAGGAGTTATTCCGTTGTTCTCCTTGAGGTATTCTTCGATGGCATCTCTCAGAAACCCCTTGAATATTTTTCAAGTTACTTAAGTGAGACTTACCGGCCTGTAGTTACCAGGCTCACATTTGGACCCCTTTTTGTAAATTGGAACCACGTTGGCAATGCACCAATCCAATGGTACGACCCCGGTCTTAATAGTATCTACAAATATTAGGTATAGCGGCCTAGCTATCACATCACTTAGTTCCTTTAGTACCCTTGGGTGTATTCCATCTGGGCCCGGCGATTTATCGATTTTAGTCTTCTTTAGTCGCTTCCGCACCTCCTCCTGCGTTAGGTATGAGATATTTTGTGTGGGGTTCATTTTATTCCCCTGCATCTCATGTGGCATTTCCTTTTTGTTTGTGAATAGGCTTGAAAAGAAACTATTTAATAGGTTTGCCTTCCCTCTATCATCTTCAATGATTTCTCCTGCATTATTTGTTAAAGGGCCAGTGCTCTCGGTGCAAATCCTTTTGCTGTTAATATAGTTGAAGAATAGTTTTGGGTTATTTTTGCTCTCTTTGGCTATCAGTCTTTCTGCCTCCTCCTTGGCAATTTTGATCTTATCTTTGCATATTTTGTTTTTTTTCCCTGTACTATTTTAGCGCTTCTTCGCTGCCTTCTTGCTTTAGTAGTTTGAACGCTTTCTTTTCGTTTATTGCCCCTCTTACCGTCTTGTCGAGCCACATTGGTTTCCTTTTACTTGAAGTTCTTTTATTTCAAAGGGAATGAACTGCTCACATGAGGTGATTAGGATCCTTTTAAACTTTTCCCATTTGTCCTCTGTACTGATATTTTTAAGAATGTTGTCCCAATTAATGTTGCCGATAATAGCTCTGAGCTGATCAAATTTTGCTTTACTAAAGTTTAGTTTATTTGTTGCTCCCTGATAAGGCTTCTTATTGAATGACTGCTGGAAGTTGATTATATTGTGGTCACTCTTCCCCAAGTGCCCCTCAACCTGTACCCCCTTTATTTGGTCCAGTTTGTTAGTTAGTACTAAGTCCAGCACAAGTTGGATAAGGTAATTATCTTTAATTGTTCTCAGGAACTTATCACCCTTATGAGATTTGCAGGATTCGTTTTCCCATATTATATCTGGATAATTAAAGTCCCCCATAATAATTACTTCGTTGCGCTTTGACACCTCCTCTATCTGCCTTAGTAGTAAGGTTTCAGTTTCTTCTGTTGCTTTTGGTAGCCTATAGAAACCCCCATCAGGATTTTGTTATTTTTTTCTCCCTGTATTTCTACCCACAGTGATTCCACGTGTTTATCTCCTGCACCTATATCTTCCCATAGCTTTGGCAACAAGCACAATTTAACATACAGACATACCCCTCCCCCTTCTGGTTTCCACGGTCTCCCTGTAAATTCACCGCCCAATCGCACTTTTCATCAAGCCATGTTTCCGTTATTCCGACTTTATCATAGTTTTCATCGTCCATTCTCTCTTCAAGCTCACCCACTTTTACGATCAGACTTCTTGCATTCGTGGTCATACAATTTATACAGTTTTTTTTCGTTCTTTAACCCCTTGAGTGGCACGCCCGGAAAATTTCCGGGGACGAGCTCCACTGCTCATAGCAACATAGCCCGGAAGATTTCCTGGCTATGTATCACTATGGGAGCTACAGAGCACAATGCCACAAGCTGTGACAGCGTGCTCTGCCTGCACAGACCCACAGAGAACAAAGCAAGGGCTTTGAAAAACCAGCAGAAGATATTGCCGACATGTCGGCAATGTCCTGCTTTGTTTACAGGTTGCCATAGAGACCATCGGCTTGTCAGAAGCAAGCCGATGGTCTCTGTGGCAGGGAGAGCTGGTTGTTAGCTATCAGAGGACAGCTAGGTACTAGCTCTTACCGCAGAGATCAGAGAAAACCTCCGATCTCTGCTGTGTTAACCCTTTACATGCTGCAGTCTATGTGACTGCAGCATGTAAAGGGCTGTCACTGCAGCATGTAAAGGGCTGTCACCATCGGACCCCCGGAATGTGATCAGGGGTCCTGATGGGTCCCTGTGGAAGTCCCCTAAAGGGACAAAAAAAAAAATAAAAAAAAAGCAAAAAAAAATAATAAAAAAAAAAAACACTTGTCTCCCTTTACTTTGTAAAAAATCAAAAATACAATCACACATGTGGTATCCATGCGTCGTAATGACCCAGAGAAGGAAGTTAATGCATTATTTAACCCCTTAATGACATGGCCCCTTTTTTTCTTTTTTCCCCATTTCTTTTTTTCCTCCCCCCTGTTTAAAAAATCACAACTTGTCCCGCAAAAAACAAGCCCTCATATGGCCATGTCAATGGAAAAATGAAAAAGTTATGGCTCTTGAGACGCAACTGCAAAACTAGTTGAAATTCAATGATTAGACCATTTTAAAAAACCTGCCCTGGTGGGCACGACAGGGTGGTAGGAAACCTGCCACTCAAGGGGTTAAATTAGTTTTGTTGCTAATGGTACTATTGGCTGATTTGTCGGTTCTAACTGTACTAACCCCATCTCCATTGACCTCTAATTTGTTCATTACTGCCAACATGCACCATGACTGCTGGATCCTCTCCAGCCCCTCCCAGTATTCTCTCAATCTGATCCGCGATGTGTCGAACTCGAGCGCCAGGAACACAGCACACTGTTCGACGATCCCGGTCTTTATGGCAGATTGCCCTATCTATCCCCCTTATAATTAAGTCCCCCACCACTAGGACCTGTCTAGCCTGCCCTGCGCTCCCCGTCCCCGTCTCACTGGAGCAGTTATTCCCCTGGCGTTCAGAGGGCATGTCGTGCTGAAGCAGTGCTTGCTCTGTAATGGCATCCCCCTCATCTGCCAACGTTGCAGACTTGTTGGGTTGTGCCAGTTCAGGACTAGCCTTCCTGGTTCTCTTCCCTTTATCCCTCCTTCTTTCTGTCACCCAGCTAGCTGCCTGCTCCCCCTGCTCTTCCGTACTACCATCCACTCCCGCCTCTACCCCAGCGAGTGTCTGCTCAGTGAGCAGCAGACTCCTTTCCATGATGTCAATAGCTCTCAGTGTTGCCAGTTGCCCATTTAGATCCAGGATTTGCGCTTCTAAATGTGCGACGTGCACGCATTTTGTACAACAGTAAGCACCCTTGATCGGCTGATCAAAGACCGCATACATTGCACAAGTAGCACACATTGCCAGGCATGGAGCTCATCCTAATGGGGATCTACAATTTACTTGTGGAAGTAGTGAAGATAGACTTGCTCACACTCCGCTCACACGCTGCCGCCTATGCGCAACCGCTCACACGCTGCCGCCTATGCGTAACTGCTCACACGCTGCCGCCTATGCGCAACCGCTCACACGCTGCCGCCTTTGCGCAACCGCGCACACGCTGCCGCCTTTGCGCAACCGCTAACAAGCTACCGCCTATGGACAACCGCACACATGCTGCCGCCTATGCGCAACCGCTCACACACTTTTATTTCTTTTTTCTCACTCAATCACCCGATCCTGCTGCACTTACACCTTGCACACAGACACCTATACACTCACACTCTAATACCCCCTTCCTTAGTCACACACAAACTAAGACACACTCTTAGACCCACACACACTAATACACACAGAGTACACTTATCTGCTCTGTTGGCAGCTCCTCTGCAGCTCCGGTGACGTCACCTGCAGTCTCACCGGCAGGACCTCTCTCCCGGTGGCCGCACTCTCAGTGCTCCTGGTGCTCTGGGAACCCGCTCCTCTGCTTCTGCCTGCTGACCGGCCGCTCCCTCAGACTCCTGGTGGCGCCGGCTCCTGCACTGCTCCGGTGTCCCCTGCTCCTGGCTAGCTCCCTGCTCCTGGCGCCTGTTACCTGGCGTCTGTGGTGCTGGTGAAAGCAGCTGCGTATACCCTGTCCGCCAAGAGTAACAAACAGAGAAGCCCTGAATCATATAAGATCTGATATATCACTGGAGGGCAAGATGACCCGGCTCAGACTCATGTTTTGTGGCCATGTAATGCGAGCAGAGTCACTAGAAAAAATCTATAATGCTTGGACAGATCAGTGGCAACAGAAGAATCGGCGCCAAAGACAACATTGGTTGACACTGTCAAAACTGATACCAGCATGGAGATCAAACAACTGAAAGAAGCAGTGCAAAACTAAAAGGAGGAAGCCGGCAGTATAGTGTTAGTAGCATTAAGCTACTAACAAGTTGTAGTAAGTAAGTGGCTCCAAGCCGCATAATCCGGGCCGGCTTTTCCTGGAGTGACCAAAGTAAAGGGTGGGATGGTCACTCCCACGTACCAGGTGGGGCTGGTACCAGGCCTTATAAAGCCTGGGCCTACAGGGCCAGGAGCTGAGCTGAGACCTTTGCAGGTCTGAGAGTCCTGGCTGGCTGTGGGCAGGAGCCATTTGTTTACCAGTACGTAGACAGGGACGCTACATGTATAGTAAGTGCTCAGACGAGCAGGATTTACGTTATGTTTGCCTGATGTTAAGGCCTGTGTTATATATATATACACACACGAGTTTATACATACATATACACAGTGGACATGAAAAGTCTACACACCCCTGTTAAAATGCAATGTTTTTGTCATGTTAAAAAATACCACGATGAATCATTTCATATTCATCTCCACCTTCAATGCGACCCGATATCTGTACAATTATTCCATTGAAATACAAACTGAAATCTTTTAGGGTGGAAGAATAAAGTAAATAAATAATGTGGCTGCATAAACATGCACACCCTAAAACTAATACTTCATTGATGTACCCTATAACTTTTTGCCAGCATTCAGTCTTTTTGCGTAGCCGTCTACCAGTATGGAACACCTTGACTTGTCAATCTTTGCTACTTTCTAAGGCCACTTTCACACAGCCGAGAAAAATCACACAAGATTTAAGTATTGCGAGACGCACAATTCTCGCACACAGATGAACCCCATTCTTTTCAATGGGGTCATATATGTGAGCAATTTTTTTCCCGTATTACATTGCGGTGCGTGAAAACATCATGGCATGTCCTATCTTTGGGCATTCCCTCAGAACGGCTCACCCATTGTTTTCAATGGGGTCGGCAAAAAAACATTGCACAGCATGTGAGGTGCATGCAAGTACGAAGCTATGTTTCCCATTGAAAACATGAGGTAATGTGAGGTGTTTTTTTATACAAAAATGCATAATATCTGCGGAGAAATTGCACGTTCCTGAGAGCGATATCAGACCGGGTTTCACGGCCCAATATTGCGCTCACTTATGTAAATTAGCCTTATTTCGGTGAATATGATTTCTTTTCCCTTAATTACTCTGAGGTCTAAGGAAACCTCAGACATTACATGTGACTTCCTCGTCTAGTTAGTTCCTCTTGCTTCATACTGTACAAGGAAAAAATAGAAGTACTGATATAAAGAACAAGCGTCCTGCAGACTTTTGATCATCCTCTCTACGCTGTCCAGATCGTCCTCCACCATCTATGATGAGACTTTCCATCCTGGTCTTTTGTTGCTTCCACGGTAAGATAGGAAGCCTAGAACGTCCTATTTTATACCATTAAGGACGATGGGGGGGAAGGCAAATCTACTAAATTGTTTCTTTTCAAGTGTGATCAGATGGATTTTGGTCATAGGCAAGCCCCTCTGTTTCAGATATGGGCTTAGTGTTGCACTAGGCTTTATTTTCACGGAAGTCCTTAAGGTCTTGTAACAATAGATTATGTTTATGCTCTTTTAGTTGTTGCGTATATTTAGATATGTTATCTTGTAGGGTTTTCTCCTTACTGAGAAAGTCCGGATCTGTAGAAAAGCGTTTAGCTTTTTCTACATGGTCCTCTAGAGATTTTGGTTCTTAACTCAAATTATTCCTTCTCTCCTAAAGGAGGAGATGAATTAATTTAAAGGGGTTGTCCCGCGCCGAAACGGGTTTTTTTTTTTTTTCAACCCCCCCCCCGTTCGGCGCGAGACAACCCCGATGCAGGGAGGTAAAGAAAGCTCACCGGAGCGCTTACCTGAATCCCCGCGCTCCGGTGACTTCTCTACTCACCGCTGAAGATGGCCTCTTCCTCCGTGGACCGCAGCTCTTCTGTGCGGTCCACTGCCGATTCCAGCCTCCTGATTGGCTGGAATCGGCACGTGACGGGGCGGAGCTACACGGAGCTACACGGAGCCCCATAGAAGACTGCAGAAGACCCGGACTGCGCAAGCGCGGCTAATTTGGCCATCGGAGGGCGAAAATTAGTCGGCACCATGGAGACGAGGACGCCAGCAACGGAACAGGTAAGTATAAAACTTTTTATAACTTCTGTATGGCTCATAATTAATGCACAATGTACATTACAAAGTGCATTATTATGGCCATGCAGAAGTGTACAGACCCACTTGCTGCCTCGGGACAACCCCTTTAAGGGAGAATTCTGTTGAAGTAGCTTCCCATTTGCTCATAAACTCAGCAGTTCTACAGTGTGGTGGTAGTAAAACAGTATTACGGAGACCCCTAGGGACTATTTTTTTCTCTGTATACTTTTGTAGCCCCTGCACCTCCCACCAAAAATTGTGGGAATTCCTTATAACTGCGTGTAAGATTTTTGAAACAAACACCAAGTGTAATGTTTTGGGCTTATGGGTTATAACCGTCTTCCAAAAAGACTGAACTGGCTTCAGTTAACCAATCTAATTGGTTGATATTCTGGGAAAGAAAGCATGCAATATATATAATTAGGGATTCACAGAGGCAGTAATAGTCTATAATATAATCAATTAGCCCTTCACATATTCAATATCCCCAACATTGGGCATCTATAAATGCAATAACATCTGCGAATGGTACATTTAAGATGCTAATCTCCAAAGCTTACTGAACTATATACTGGTGTTTCAGTAATTTTGCACTTTATGTGTATCTACGCTTGAGTGGTCGCGTACTCTCGGTTATCAGACTTGCGACACTTCAAGTATTATAGCCATGTAGGCATTATTTAGGAGAAGCAGTCTTTGAGGATTTATATGCTACATACCCCTTATCTGCCATTGAACATTGTGGCTATAGCGTTCATGTTCCATGTGAGTCTGTCTGAGTACTAGTTGTTTGTTTTTCTGCCCTAGCAGTAAGTATACACACCCTTGACGTATGTCTTCCCCTTTGGCCTTATACGTGCCCCATGTCTATACAGTTTTAATTGAATTAATAAAGAATATCTTTAGCAAGTCTATTCTGTAAAGGGCAAAATTATATAAGACAATTAATACAATGGAGAACAATGTGCAGCTACAAACGGACCTAGATAAGCTGGGGGCTTGGGCAGAAAAATGGCAAATGAAGTTCAATGTTGATAAATGTAAAGTTATGCACATGGGCAGGAGAAACGGATGTCACCAATATACACTAAATAGGTTACTGCTGGGGAAAAGTGATATGGAAAAAGGCCCAGGGGTACTAGTGGACTCAACTGGAGCAACCAATGCCAATCAGCTGCTGCAAAAGCTAGTAAGGCTTGGGGTGCATTAAAAGAGGTATAGGGGCGAGGGACGAGAACATTATTCTCCCACTATATAAGGCACTTGTCAGGCCTCACATGGAATACTGTGTACAGTTCTGGACACCCCTGCTCAGGAAGGATGTTGCAGTGCTTGAGGGGATTCAAAGATGGGCAACTAAATTAATAAATGAAATGGGAGGACTGGAATACCCAGAGAGGTGAACAAAATTGGGATTATTTACCCTGGAAAAAAGACGGCTAGGAGGCAATTAAATAACTGTGTATAAATACATGAGGGGACAATACAAGGATCTCTTCCATGATCTGTTTATATCCAGGACTGCGACGGTAACAAGAAGGCATCCTCTACATCTAGAAGAAAGCAGGTTTTATTATGAACACATAAGGATTCTTTATTGTAAAAGCAGTGAGACTGTGGAACTCTCTACCTGAGGACGTGGTGATGGCAAAATCCACTGAAGAGTTTAAGAGGGACTAAATGTGTTTCTTGAGTGGAAGGATATTACAGGATATAGACATTAGGTGACCAGCTGGGTTCTTGTTCCAGGTCTTACATTCAGGTAGGAACTATCAAAGGTTGACCCAGGGATTATTCTGCTTGCCATTATGGAGTCAGGAAGGAATTTTTCCCCCAAAAGGGCTAATTGGCTCCTGCATCTTGGGTTTTTTGCCTTCCTCTGGATCAACAACATAGGAGGATAAACAGGCTGAACTAGATGGACATTGTCTTCATTCAGCCTAAGATACTATGTTACTATGTATGTTTACATTTATGTGGGCAAATAAGCACCAGGCCCACATGAACGTGACCAAGAAGGGGATATAATAAACACAGTAATACCAACTGGACAGAGAACTGCATACTGTGGACTGGACTCACAGACAGACATAACATAAAACTGAAAAACAAGCAACACACTCACCAAACATCCCCGCACAATAAAGCAGATGCAATTGCTGTAATATAAATACAAGGGATTAGTTCGTGAATTGGCCCAGTCACTTAAGCTGCGAGCCCAGCGATCAAGAGTTCTCATGTCTTGTGGTCCCTAATCTAGCAGGACACAATTCACACCGCAAACTGCACAGACATGGAAACATAACCCGGACACCCCACAGACACTGAAAGGGGCCAGTATTTATATGAGAGCACAGACCCTGGGGATTGGCTGATCTAAGCAAACCACACCCAACCAGGTAAATTACCCCACACCTGTGAAGGTGTGCTCATGGAACACTGTAGAACAACAGACTCCAGGAGCACAAATCTGACAGGCAGTCAGAATAACCACTGGATCAACGTTTTGATAGTTCCTACCTGACGCCAAGACTCGGATCAACAACCCCACTGGTCACCTAATGTCTATATCCTGTAATATCATAGCGCTCTCAAAAGGCATCTAGTCCCCTCTTAACCTCCTCTATCGATTTTACCATCATCACGTCCTCAGGCAGTTCCACAGTCTCACTGCTTTTACAGTAAAGAATCCCCTTCTGTGTTCAAGATGAAACATGCTTTCCTTTAACTGTAGAGGACGCCCTCTTGTTACTGTCCTGGGTGTAAACAGATCATGGGAGAGATCCTTATATTGTCCCCTCATGTATTTATACATAGTTATTTAATCGCCCCTTACCATCTTTTTTCTCGGGTGAATAATCCCAGTTTTGATAGCCTCTCTGGGTATTCCAGTTCTCTCATTCCATGTATTAGTTTAGTCGCTCTTCTTTGAACCCCCTCAAGCACTGCAGCATCTTTCCTGAGCACCGGTGTCCAGAACTGTAAACAGTATTCCATGTGAGGCCTGACAACTGGGTAAAACTGGACCATTGGATGGCAGCTTACTGCCAGTAATTTGATGGGACATATATCCAATCAGAACAATCTTGGCTGAATCCCTGTAAGATCCATAACTAAAGTATCTGGAGCTACAGGAACTGCCTAATTCCCTAACTAAGGTACCAGTCCCAATACAATCAATACTACTAGTGGCTCATCTCCCAATCTAAGTAGGATAATGAATATCCCTCTCGAAGTGATACGAGAAGGTTATTAATGGCTCAGATACTTTTAGTATATTAGAATAAGTACCATAATTACTAGCCCCCAATGAATAGAAAAATGACTACTTAGGAGGCTAGCTAATTTTCAGTTGTTTTAGATACTATTCCGTTGTAATCTTGAAAGGTTGTAAACTTCATTAATATTCATGATTTAACGTTATAGATATTATTCTGTTAGAGTCTTGGTATTGGTTCCAAAATCCATTCATTTAAAAGGTTCAATGCATTTCGTTGTACTATTCAATTCATGAGGAACCAAATTATTCTAGTAAACCTATGCTTAGAACGCTCAATGATTGATACTAAATTATAATCTTAGTACGCAATCAAAGTCACATAAGATAAATGCCCAATATAATGGTTTACCATGGCAGCAGCGACTCTATAAAACACAAACAGACACAATAAGGAAATCTAGTAGAAAGTCTTAGTGTAAAAGGGGGCTGTCATTGTGATAGTTCAGTCCTGTGCTAAATGGGTGTGGCTAAAGCGTTAATGATCAGATGTGTAATTACATCAGATGATAATGGGCGTGGTCTCTCTTGGGAGAATCCTCTGATGGGGAAATCCCATCATTCTCAACATCTTTCACTGCACCTGCGCCCGATTCATATCATACAACTGGGAGAGAAGCCTTGCTTGTATTCCATTGTGCCTGCGATATCACAACTTTACATCACGATTTCTACCAGAGGGAGATACTTGAATAGCTGATAATATTGGTAAATACCAAAGATGGTTATAGCAAAAAGGTAAACCCAACCACAATAAACCATATAAGTCTTTTATAGAGATGAGCGAGCGTACTCGTCCGAGCTTGATGCTCGTTCGAGTATTCGGGTACTCGAGATGCTCGTTACTCGTGACGAGCACCACGCGATGTTCGAGTCACTTTCATTTTCTTCCCTGAGAAATTTGCGCGCTTTTCTGGCCAATAGAAAGACAGGGAAGGCATTACAACTTCTGACTGTGTGCAGTACTGTTGAGGCTGCTGGGAGCAGTGTTGCACAATTATTATTTTTTTTTGTATATCGGGTGTGCAGACCATAGCGTCCTCAGTCTGCAGTCATTTTACAGAGTATAGGGGCAGTACTGGTGAGGCAGGGACAGTGGTACAGGGAAAGAGATATACTGTCTATATAGGCAGTGGGCTTTTTAAAAAAAATTGGGGAAAAATACTATATTTGGGCTGCCTGTGACCGTCTTCAGGTTACTGCGTGTCTGCTGGGGGTAGTAGTCGCTAATTAATACCCAGCTAAGCGTTACAGCAGGCTTGCGCATAATTGTTTCCTGGCTCTGCTGTGTCCGTTACATGATCGCCGTCATCCCGCCAGAGGGAAAGAGCATACATATATATATATACTCTGCATACTCTGCATAATTGTTTCCTGGCTCTGCTGTGCGCTCCATAAGCGAAGTCAGCCTCCAACGACAGGCCAATAAGCGGCACATTTAATTACAGCGTTCTGTTTCTGCTCTACTCGTAATACACCATGCTGAGGGGTAGGGGTAGGCCTAGAGGACGTGGACGTGGGCGAGGATGCAGAGGCCCAAGTCAGGGTGTGGGCACAGGCCGAGCTCCTGGTCCAGGTGTATCGCAGCCGACTGCTCCGGGATTAGGAGAGAGGCAAGTTTCTGGTGTCCCCAGATTCATCTCACAATTAATGGGTCCACGCGGTAGACCTTTATTAGAAACTGAGCAGTGTGAGCAGGTCCTGTCGTGGATGGCAGAAAGTGCATCCAGCAATCTATCAACCACCCAGACTTCTACCCCGTCCACTGCTGCAACTCTGAATCCTCTGGCTGCTGCTCCTCCTTTCTCCCAGCCTCCTCACTCCATTAAAATGAAGCATTCTGAGGAGCAGGCAGACTCCCAGGAACTGTTCTCGGGCCCCTGCCCAGAATGGGCAGCAATGGTTCCTCTCCCACCGGAGGAGTTTGTCGTGACCGATGCCCAATCTTTGGAAAGTTCCCGGGGTCCGGGGGATGAGGCTGGGGACTTCCGGCAACTGTCTCAAGAGCTTTCAGTGGGTGAGGAGGACGATGATGATGAGACACAGTTGTCTATCAGTGAGGTAGTAGTAATTGCAGTAAGTCTGAGGGAGGAGCGCACAGAGGATTCGGAGGAAGAGCAGCTGGACAATGAGGTGACTGACCCCACCGGGTTTGCTAAGCCTACTGATGACAGGTCTTCAGAGGGGCAGCAAGTGCAGCAGCAGGGCAGGTTGGAATAGGCAGTGCGGTGGCCAGGGGTAGAGGCTGGGCCAGACCGAATAATCCACCAACTGTTTCCCAAAGCGCCCCCTCGCACCATGCCACCCTGCAGATGCCGAGGTGCTCAAAGGTGTGTCAGTTTTTCACTGAGAGTGCAGACGACCGACGAACTGTGGTGTGCAAGGTTTGTCGCGCCAAGATCAGCCGGGGAGCCACCACCACTAGCCTCACCACCACCAGCATGCGCAGGCATATGATGGCCAAGCACCCCACAAGGTGGGACGAAGGCCATTCACCGCCTCCGGTTTGCACCACTGCCTCTCCCCCTGTGCCCCAACCTGCCACTGAGATCCAAACCCCCTCTCAGGACACAGGCACGACCGTCTCCCGGCCTGCACCCACACCCTCACCTCCGCTGTCCTCGGCCCCATTCAGCAATGTCTCTCAGTGCAGCGTCCAGCCGTCACTAGCGCAACTGTTTGAGCACAAGCGCAAGTACGCCGCCACGCACCCGCACGCTCAAGCGTTAAACGTGCACATAGCCAAATTGATCAGCCTGGAGATGCTGCCGTATAGGCTTGTGGAAATGGAGGCTTTCAAAAAACATGATGGCGGCGGCGGCCCCGCGCTACTCGGTTTCCAGTCGCCACTACTTTTCCCGATGTGCCGTCCCAGCCCTGAACGACCACGTCTCCCGCAACATTGTACGCACCCTCACCAACGCGGTTACTGCCAAGGTCCACTTAACAACGGACACGTGGACAAGCACAGGCGGGCAGGGTCACTATATCTTCCTGACGGCACATTGGGTGAATTTAGTGGAGGCTGGGACAGAGTCAGAGCCTGGGACCGCTCACGTCCTACCCACCCCCAGAATTGCGGGCCCCAGATCGGTGGCGGTATCCGCAGCGGTGTATGCTTCCTCCACTAAACCACCCTCCTCCTCCTCCTACACAACCTCTGTCTCGCAATCAAGATGTGTCAGCAGCAGCACGTCGCCAGCAGTCGGTGTCGCGCGGCGTGGCAGCACAGCGGTGGGCAAGCGTCAGCAGGCCGTGCTGAAACTACTCAGCTTAGGAGAGAAGAGGCACACGGCCCACGAACTGCTGCAGGGTCTGACAGAGCAGACCGACTGCTGGCTTTCGCCACTGAGCCTCCAAGCAGGCATGGCCGTGACAACGGCCGTAACCTGGTGGCGGCTCTGCAGCTCGGCAGCCTCATGCATGTGCCATGCCTGGCGCACGTCTTTAATTTGGTGGTTCAGCGCTTTCTGAAAAGCTACCCACGCTTGTCAGACTTGCTCGGAAAGGTGCGCCGGCTCAGTGCACATTTCCGCAAGTCCAACACGGACGCTGCCACCCTGCGGACCCTGCAACATTGGTTTAACCCTTTCCAATCCACTGTCTGACCTCTAAAGACATTATGATTTAAGGCTGTACAGCTCCGATGTTGAAAGACATCCGTTGGGGATCTCTTACTTTATATTGCCAGCCTCTCTGCTGTCGGAGCCTATCCAACGTGTCACTTCATGCAGTACTGGCTTTAGCCAGCATATAGCGCTGTTGTATAACAACAGAAAAAGAGTAAGCCCCCTAGGAAAACCAGGATACAAATTGGATTAGAAAGGGTTAATCTGCCAGTGCACCGACTGCTGTGCGACGTGCCCACACGGTGGAACTCTACGCTCCACATGTTGGCCAGGCTCTATGAGCAACGTAGAGCTGTAGTGGAATACCAACTCCAACATGGGCGGCGTAGTGTGAGTCAGCCTCCTCAATTCTTTACAGAAGAGTGGGCCTGGTTGGCAGACATCTGCCAGGTCCTTGGAAACTTTGAGGAGTCTACCCGGATGGTGAGCGGCGATGCTGCAATCATTAGCGTCACCATTCCTCTGCTATGCTTCTTGAGAAGTTCCCTGCAAAGCATAAAGGCAGTTGCTTTGCGCTCGGAAATGGAGGCGGGGGAAGACAGTATGTCACTGGATAGTCAGAGCACCCTCATGTCTATATCTCAGCGCGTTGAGGAGGAGGAGGAGGAGGGGGAGGAGCATGAGGAGGAGGGGGAAGAGACAGCTTGGCCCACTGCTGAGGGTACCCATGCTGCTTGCCTGTCATCTTTTCAGGGTGTCTGGCCTGAGGAGGAGGAGGAGGATCCTGAAAGTGATCTTCCTAGTGAGGACAGCCATGTGTTGCGTACAGGTACCCTGGCAGACATGGCTGACTTCATGTTAGGATGCCTTTCTCATGACCCTCGCGTTACACGCATTTTGGCCACTACAGATTACTGGGTGTACACACTGCTCGACTCACGGTATAAGGAGAACCTTTCCACTCTCATACCCGAAGAGGAAAGGGGTTCGAGAGTGATGCTATACCACAGGACCCTGGCGGACAAACTGATGGTAAGATTCCCATCCGACAGCGCTAGTGGCAGAAGGCGCAGTTCCGAGGGCCAGGTAGCAGGGGAGGCACGGAGATCAGGCAGCATGTACAGCGCAGGCAGGGGAACACTCTCCAAGGCCTTTGCCAGCTTTATGGCTCCCCAGCAAGACTGTGTCACTGCTCCCCAGTCAAGGCTGAGTCGGCGGGAGCACTGTAAAAGGATGGTGAGGGAGTACGTAGCCGATCGCACGACCGTCCTCCGTGAAGCCTCTGTTCCCTACAACTACTGGGTGTCGAAGCTGGACACGTGGCCTGAACTCGCGCTCTATGCCCTGGAGGTGCTTGCTTGTCCTGCGGCTAGCGTTTTGTCAGAGAGGGTGTTTAGTGCGGCTGGGGGAATCATCACGGATAAGCGTACCCGCCTGTCAACTGACAGTGCCGACAGGCTTACACTCATAAAGATGAACAAAGCCTGGATTTCCCCAGACTTCTCTTCTCCACCAGCGGACAGCAGCGGTACCTAAACAATACGTAGGCTGCCCCAGCGGATGGAAGCATCATTCTCTATCACCATCAAAAACGGGGACCTTTTAGCTTCATCAATCTGTGTATTATATTCTTAATCCTCCTCCTGCTCCTCCTCCTGAAACCTCACGTAATCACGCCGAACGGGCAAAGCGATTAATGGGTTTCACCTGCTCTCTTGGCTGGGCATGGGCAATTTTTCTGATGTACATTAGTACTGTTGGTACACCAATTTTTTTGGGCCCTCGCCTACAGTGTCATCCTAGTAATTTTTATGGGCTTCGCCTGCACTCATGCTACAGCAAGGTGTGTGGGGTTGGCCTACACTTTTGCTACATAAATGTAACTGGGGCCTTGTCTATACTGCAACTACTGAAATGTGAAAGAGACTTATCTCCCTAAACTGCTGCAACGGGAATGTTACTGTGGCCTGTCTTGAGTGCTACTATTACTGAAATGGAACTAAGGCTGTGCTCCCCCTATACTGCTGCTTCGGAATTGTTACTGAGGCCAGTCTAGACTGCTACTATTACTGAAATGGAACTAATACTGTGCTCCCCCTTTAATGCTGCTAGTGATATGTTACTGGGGCCTGTCCCTAATGCTACTGCTGAAATGTTACTAATTCTGGGCTCTGCCTATACCTCTGCTAATGCTATGTCACTGGGGTGTGGAAACGGAGGCTTCCCAAAGACATGATGGCGGCGAGGCCATTTCCCACCAACGCGGTTACTGTTAAGGTGCATATAACCACGGACACGTGGAGAGGACACGTAGTGCCTGAAAAGCATCCCCCTCCTCCTCCAACAATGAAAACATTCTTGGCAAATACCTTTGCATTGGTCCATCTGGTGGCAGTCCAAGAATTTCACCTTTAACGACACAACAAGAGAGCCCCCCCACCATCCCCCCACCACGGCCCACTTAATCCTGGCCACATTCCGAAAACCAACTAAATAAAACCGCGCTACTAGGTCCGCACTCGCCACCACATTCCCACCAACGCGGTTACTGTTAAGGTACATATTACCAGTCTGACTGGGGCATGCACTGTGGGCCGAAGCCCACCAGTATTGTATCTGACGTTAGCTCTGCTGAGCAGGGCACTGCAATGTGATACATTTATGTACCGCTGATGGGTTCCCGGGAGCCACCCATGCTGTGGGTCCACAGTGACTTCACATTACGGATTTGTACCTGCCAGTGTCTATGTATTAAAAACCCCGGTCAGACTGGGGCATGCAGTGTGGGCCGAAGCCCACCTGCATTTAATCTGACGTTACCTCAGCTGTGCTGGGTACTGCAATGGGATTTGTTTATGTACCGCCGGTGGGTTCCAGGGAGCCACCCATGCTTCGGGTCCAAACGGACTTCACATTAGGGAGTTGTACCTGCATGTGTCTACTTATAAAGAACCCCAGTCTGACCGGGGCATGCAGTGTGGGCCGAAGCCCACCTGTATTTAATCTGACGTTACCTCAGCTGTGCTGGGCACTGCAATGGGATTTGTTTATGTACCGCCGGTGGGTTCCAGGGAGCCACCCATGCTCTGGGTGCACACAGAATTCCCATTGCGGAGTTGTACCTGCCTGTGACTATTTATAAAAAACCCCGGTCTGACTGGGGCATGCAGTGTGGGCGGAAGCCCACCTGCGTTTAATCTGACATTACCTCAACCGTGCTGGGCAATGCAATGGGATTTATTTATGTACCGCCGGTGGCTTCCTGGGACCCACCTATGCTGTCGGTCCACACGGAGTTGTAACTGCATGTGTCTACTTATAAAGAACCCCAGTCTGACTGGGGCATGCAGTGTGGGCCGAAGCCCACGTGCATTTAATCTGACGTTAACTCAGCTGTGCTGGGCACTGCAATGGGATTTGTTTATGTACCGCCGGTGGGTTCCAGGGAGCCACCCATGCTGTGGGTGCACACGGAATTCCCATTGCGGATTTGTACCTGCCTGTGACTATTTATAAAAAAACCCGGTCTGACTGGGGCATGCAGTGTGGGCCGAAGCCCACCTGTATTTCATCTGACGTTAGCTCTACTATCCGGGGCACTGCAGTGGGACAAACTACAGAAGCAATACAGCGCTAATGAGACGTGCACAGCTACGCTAGCATTGGAGTCCGCTATAGGCCTGCGATTGCTGAGGGTTTGTGCAGAGGCCTATGTCCTGGGTGCAGTGAAAGTCCGCTTCCTGCCTAGGATTGCTGAAGCTGTGGGCCGAGGCCTATGTCGTGGGCGCGGTGCAAGTCTGCCATGTTTGGCTGCTCAGATCAATTTTTGGTTCATGTCTTGGGTTTCCTAGGATCCACCTGTGCTGTTGGTGCAAACTTAGCTCCCATCGCGGTGTTTGACCTGTCTGGCACAAAGACACTGACTGACTTGGGTAGGGGGCAGAGCGCAGACGGCTTTCCCCTTGCAGTGTCGATTGAGCTATGCGACACCTTGACAGAATGAATAGTGTGTGGCACATGGATTCGCCATTGCTATGCCCATGTGTGCAGGTCCTGATGGAGGTGGCACAGAATTGGATTTCTCATTGCTTCTGTACAGCATTGTGGGCTATCGCCCCACCCCTTTTAAAGAGGGTCGCTGCCTGGCCCTGCCAACCCTCTGCAGTGTGTGCCTCCGGTTCCTCCTCATGGCAGACGCACTTATAAATAGACATGAGGGTGGTGTGGCTATGAGGCCAGCGTGTGGCATGAGGGCAGCTGAAGGCAGTGCAGGGACACTGGGTCGTGCGGGGGGGGGGGGGTTCGGGCAGCATGTAACCCAGGAGAAGTGGCAGCGGTGTGTCCCACAGGCAGTGATCGTGCTTTGTTGGAGGTAGTGTGGTGCTTAGCTAAGGTATGCCTTGCTAATGAGGGTTTTTCAGAAGTAAAAGGTTGGGGGGGGGGGGCTCACTCTTGCCGCTATTGTGGCTTAATAGTGGGACCTGGGAACTTGAGATGCAGCCCAACATGTAGCCCCTCGCCTGCCCTATCTGTTTCTGTGTCGTTCCCATCACTTTCTTGAATTTCCCAGATTTTCACCAATGAAAACCTTAGCGAGCATCGGCGATATACAAAAATGCTCGGGTCGCCCATTGACTTCAATGGGGTTCGTTATTCGAAACGAACCCTCGAGCATCGCGGAAAGTTCGACTCGAGTAACGAGCACCCGAGCATTTTGGTGCTCGCTCATCTCTAGTCTTTTACAAAAAACAAGGCGCAGATTGGAAAAAGGAGAAATCAGGGAGATTAAATAATCAAAGAAAGCAGTTGAAGGAGAGTGCCTCATTGAGGTTGTCAGACGTACTGAATTTATCCTGTAAATCCATGCAGTCTCTTTTTGAAGTAGCTTTTTATTCACATTACCACATCTTCCAAAGGTCCGTATGACCCCTGTTCCTTAAAATTGTAACTGTGTCAGATCCCTATCATGGCATTGCCACATGCGGATAGCTATAGAAGTAGTCTCTTTCAGTCTAACATTGCCAACATGGGCAAGGATCCTCCTCCTGAACTATTGGGAGGTTTTCCCCACGTAGTTCATAGGGCATGAGCAACTTGGCATGAACACAATGTTGGAGGTAAGGTATGTTACAAACTCCCTGCTCTGATAAATTATCTTCGCTGGTGCACTGACGAAAGTAGAACCTTTGGCAATAAATGGGCATGCAGAGCACCTGGAGGAAGGGGATGTGTCAACTATCCCAAATCTACCCAGCTACATCTGGTCAGGAATATGAGACACAAGATGGCTTTTATTATTTTATGTCTAATATACCTACCCGTACGGAAGGTAATGGCAGGAGGATTGGGTTAAAGGTTCTTTATGTTGGCATCCTCCTTCAATATAGTGCAGTATCTGGGGCACCCCACTGTCAAAAGTACCTATTACCTTAAACGTATGATCAGGCTTGCGCTTTTGAGGTACAGAAGATCTGTCCTACTTTGTTCTGACACATGAAGGAATGCTTAATTAATAGAGATGAGCGAACGTACTCGTCCGAGCTTGATACTCGTTCGAGTATTAGCGTGTTCGAGATGCTCGTTACTCGTAACGAGTACCACGCGATGTTGGGGTTACTTTCACTTTCATCTCTGAGACGTTAGCGCGCTTTTCTGGCCAATTGAAAGACAGGGAAGGCAATTCAACTTCCCCCTGCGACGTTCAAGCCCTATACCACCCCACTGCAGTGAGTGGCTGGCGAGATCAGGTGTCACCCGAGTATAAAAATCGGCCCCTCCCACGGCTCGCCACAGATGCGTTCTGACATAGAGGAGGGAAAGTGCTATCTTCTGGAGCTGCTATAGGGAGAGCGTTAGGAGTATTTTAGGCTTCAAGAACCCCAACGGTCCTTCTTAGGGCCACATCTAACCGTGTGCAGTGCTGTGGAGGCTGCTTTTTGCAGTGTTGCACTTTTTTTTTTTGGTATATCGGCCGTGCAGAGCATTGTGCCCTGCAGTAATACTCCAGGGACAGAAGTGCTTAGGCAGGGACAGAAGACATATTATTCATTGAATATAGGCAGTGGGCCTTTGCTAAAAAATTTGGGGCAAAAAATCTATTTGGCCTGCCTGTCACTGTGCTCAGTGTTCTGGGTCTGTGTGTGCTGGGTGTAGTAGTTCTACAAAATCATACGCAGCCAGCTAAGTGTTACAGCAGGCTTGCGCCAAATTATTTCCTGGCTCTGTCTGGGCTCTGAAATCACCGCTGTGTTGCAGTTGCCAGTGCAACACTCTGCAGTTCTGTGACATACTCTAGGGACAGAAGTGCTTAGGCAGGGACAGAAGACATATTGATTAAATATAGGCAGTGGGCCTTTGCTAAAAAATTTGGGCCAAAAAATCTATTTGGCCTGCCTGTCACTGTGCTCAGTGTTCTGGGTCTGTGTGTGCTGGGTGTAGTAGTTCTACAAAATCATACGCAGCCAACTAAGTGTTACAGCAGGCTTGCGCCAAATTATTTCCTGGCGTTCCGTAAGCGAAGTCAGCCTCCAACCACAGGCCAATAAGCGGCACATTTAATTACAGCGTTCTGTTTCTGCATTACTGGTAATACAGCATGCTGAGGGGTAGGGGTAGGCCTAGAGGACGTGGACGCAGCCGAGGACACAGAGGCCCAAGTCAGGGTGCGGGCACAGGCCGAGCCAGTGCGGTGGCCAGGGGTAGAGGCAGGGCCAGACCGAATAATCCACCAACTGTTTCCCAAAGCGCCCCCTCGCGCCATGCCACCCTGCAGAGGTCAAGGTGCTCTACAGTGTGGCAGTTTTTCACAGAGACGCCTGACGACCGACGAACAGTGGCGTGCAACCTTTGTCGCGCCAAGATCAGCTGGGGAGGCACCACCACCAGCATGCACAGGCATATGATGGCCAAGCACCCCACAAGGTGGGACGAAGGCCGTTCACCGCCTCCAGTTTGCACCACTGCCTCTCCCCCTGTGCCCCAACCTGCCACTGAGATCCAACCCCCCTCTCAGGGCACAGGCACTACCGTCTCCTGGCCTGCACCCACACCCTCACCTCCGCTGTCCTTGGCCCCATCCAGCAATGTCTCTCAGCGCAGCGTCCAGACGTCGCTAGCGCCACTGTTCGATCGCGAGCGCAAGTACTCCGCCACGCACCCGCACGCTCAAGCGTTAAACGTGCACATAGCCAAATTGATCAGCCTGGAAATGCTGCCGTATAGGCTTGTGGAAACGGAGGCTTTCAAAAGTATGATGGCAGCGGCGGCCCCGCGCTACTCAGTTCCCAGTCGCCACTACTTTTCCTGATGTGCCGTCCCAGGCCTGCACGACCACGTCTCCCGCAACATTGTACGCGCCCTCACCAACGCGGTTACTGCCAAGGTCCACTTAACTACAGACACGTGGACAAGCACAGGCGGGCAGGGCCACTATATCTCCCTGACGGCACATTGGGTGAATTTAGTGGAGGCTGGGACAGAGTCAGAGCCTGGGACCGCTCACGTCCTACCCACCCCCCGAATTGCATGCCCCAGGTCGGTGGTGGTATCTGCGGCGGTGTATGCTTCCTCCACTAAACCACCCTCCTCCTCCTCCTACGCAACCTTTGTCTCGCAATCAAGATGTGTCAGCAGCAGCATGTCGCCAGCAGTCGGTGTCACGCGGCATGGCAGCTCAGTGGTGGGCAAGCGTCAGCAGGCCGTGCTGAAGCTACTCAGCTTAGGAGATAAGAGGCACACGGCCCACGAACTGCTGCAGGGTCTGACAGAGCAGACCGACCGCTGGCTTGCGCCGCTGAGCCTCCAACCGGGCATGGTCGTGTGTGACAACGGCCGTAACCTGGTGGCGGCTCTGCAGCACGGCAGCCTCACGCACGTGCCATGCCTGGCCCATGTGTTTAATTTGGTGGTTCAGCGCTTTCTGAAAAGCTACCCACACTTGTCATACCTGCTCGGAAAAGTGCGCCGGGTCATCGCACATTTCCGCAACTCCAAGACGGACGCTACCACCCTGCGGACCCTGCAACATCGGTTTCATCTGCCAGTGCACCGATTGCTGTGCGACGTGCCCACACAGTGGAACTCTACGCTCCACATGTTGGCCAGGCTCTATGAGCAGCGTAGAGCTATTGCGGAATACCAACTCCACATGGGCGGCGTAGTGGGAGTCAGCCTCCTCAATTATTTACAGAAGAGTGGGCCTGGTTGGCAGCCATCTGTCAGGTCCTTGGAAACTTTGAGGAGTCTACCCAGATGCTGAGCGGGGATGCTGCAATCATTAGCGTCACCATTCCTCTGCTATGCCTCTTGAGAAGTTCCCTGCAAAGCATAAAGGCAGACGCTTTGGAATCGGAAATGGAGGCGGGGGAAGACAGTATGTCGCTGGATAGTCAGAGCACCCTCATGTCTATATCTCAGCGCGTTGAGGAGGAGGAAGAGGAGGGGGAAGGGGAGGAGCCTGAGGAGCAGGAGGGGGAAGAGACAGCTTGGCCCACTGCTGAGGGTACCCATGCTGCTTGCCTCTCATCCTTTCAGCGTGTATGGCCTGTGGAGGAGGAGGAGGATCCTGAAAGTGATCTTCCTAGTGAGGACAGCCATGCGTTGCTTTCAGGTACCCTGGCACACATGGCTGACTTCATGTTAGGATGCCTTTCTCGTGACCCTCGCGTTACACGCATTCCGGCCACTACGGATTACTGGGTGTACACACTGCTCGACTCACGGTATAAGGAGAGCCTTTCCACTCTCATTCCCGAAGAGGAAAGGGGTTCAAGAATGATGCTATACCACAGGGCGCTGGTGGACAAACTGATGGTAAACTTCCCATCCGACAGCGCTAGTGGCTGAAGGCGCATTTCCGCGGCCCAGGTAGCAGGGGAGGCGCAGAGATCAGGCAGCATGTACAGCGCAGGCAGGGGAACATTATCCAAGGCCTTTGCCAGCTTTATGGCTCCCCAGCAAGACTGTGTCACCGTTCCCCAGTCAAGGCTGAGTTGGCGAAAGCACTGTAAAAGGATGGTGAGGGAGTACGTAGCCGATCGCACGACCGTCCTCGGTGACGCCTCTGCCCCCTACAACTACTGGGTGTCGAAGCTGGACACGTGGCCTGAACTCGCGCTGTATGCCCTGGAGGTGGTTGCTTGTCCTGCGGCTAGTGTCCTGTCAGAGAGTGTGTTTAGTGTGGCTGGGGGAATCATCACGGATAAGCATACCCACTGTCAACCGACAGTGCACTCATCAAGATGAACAAAGCCTGGATTTCCCCAGACTTCTCTTCTCCACCAGCGGACAGCAGCGATACCTAAACAATACGTAGGCTGCACCCGCGGATGGAAGCATCGTTCTCTATCACCATCCAAAACGGGGACCTTTTTGCTTCATCTATCTGTCTATAATATTCCTCCTCCTCCGCCTGCTCCTCCTACCGAAACCTCACATAATCACGCCGAACGGGCAATTTTTCTTAGGCCCACAAGGCTCAGTCATATATATTATTTTTCTAAACAATTTTTATACGTTTCAATGCTCATTAAAGCGTTGAAACTTTCACCTCAACCAATTTTTATTTTTACTGGGCTGCCTCCAGGCCTAGTTAGCAATTAAGCCACATTAACCAAAGCGATTAATGGGTTTCACCTGCCCTCTTAGTTGGGCATGGGCAATTTTTCTCAGGTACATTAGTACTATTGGTACACCAATTTTTGGGGGCCCTCGCCTACAGTGTAATCCAATTAATTTTTTGCCCACCTGCATTACAGCTGACGTAACATCAGCTGTGTTGGGCACTGCAATGGGATATATTAATGTACCGCCGGTGGCTTCCTGGCACCCACCCATGCCGTGGGTCCACAGGGAGTTGTAACTGCATGTGTCCACTTCTAAAAAACCCAGGTCTGACTGGGGCATGCAGTGTGGGCCGAAGCCCACCTGCATTAAGCACGACATTACATCAGCTGTGTTGGGCACTGCAATGGGATATATTTATGCACCGCCGGTGGGTTCCAGGGAGCCACCCATGCTGTGGGTCCACAGGGAGTTGTAACTACATGTGTCCACTTCTAAAGAACAACAGTCTGACTGGGGCATGCAGTGTGGGCTGAAGCCCTCCTGCATTAAGCACGACATTACCTCAGCTGTGATGGGCAATGCAATGGGATACATTTATGTACCGCCGGTGGGTTCCAGGGAGCCACCCATGCTGTGGGTGCACACGGAATTCCCATTGCGGAGTTGTACCTGCCTGTGACTATTTATAAAAAAACGCGGTCTGACTGGGGCATGCAGACACCTTGACAGAATGAATAGTGTGTGGCACATAGGTTCCCCATTGCTATGCCCACGTGTGCAGCTCCAGATGGAGGTGGCACAGGATTGGATTTCTCATTGCTTCTGTACAGCATTGTGGACTATCGCCCCGCCCCTTTTAAAGAGGGTCGCTGCCTAGCCGTGCCAACCCTCTGCAGTGTGTGCCTGCAGTTCCTCTGGCAGACGCACTTATAAATAGACATGAGGGTGGCGTGGCATGAGGGCAGCTGAAGGCTGTGCAGGGACAGTTTGGTGTGCGCTGTGGACACTGGGTCGTGGGGGGGGGGGGTTGGGCAGCATGTTACCCAGGAGAGAAGTGGCAGCGGAGTGTCATGCAGGCAGTGATTGTGCTTTGTTGGAGGTAGTGTGGTGCCTAACAAAGTTATGCATTGCTAATGAGGGCTTTTCAGAAGTAAAAGTTGTTGGGAGGGGGGGGGCACTCTTGCCGCTATTGTGGCTTAATAGTGGGACCTGTGAACTTGAGATGCAGCCCAACATGTAGCCCCTCGCCTGCCCTATCCGTTGCTGTGTCGTTCCCATCACTTTCTTGAATTGCCCAGATTTTCACAAACGAAAACCTTAGCGAGCATCAGCGATATACAAAAATGCTCGGGTCGCCCATTGACTTCAATGGGGTTCGTTATTCGAAACGAACCCTCGAGCATCGCGAAAAGTTTGTCTCAAGTAACGAGCACCCGAGCATTTTGGTGCTCGCTCATCTCTATTAATTAACTATATTTAGGGGTAATCCCTCTGTAGAATCCTACTTCTTAGTTTACAACATTCGAAAGAAAATTCTGTTTCACTTGAGTAGTTCCTTTGAACCTGAAGGAATTGACCCTTGGGAATGGCTTTCTTAAGGGAATACGGATGAAAACTATCTCATTCCAACAAATTGTTGGTAACTGTAGTTTTTCGGTATATGATGAAAGACAGAGTTCTCTCATGCATCTGATCAAGATGTCTAAAAATGCAATGGATGTATCACTGATCTCCACTGTGACTCTTAGACCTACGTCATTTTTATTCAGATGTTGGACAAAATCCTGGAAAGATGACACACTCCCTGACGATAGTAGGAAGACATCATCAATAAATTGTAACCAGGGTAAGATATTAGCTGTCCATACGGAGGAACTCTCAGAAAATACAAGTTATTCCTCCTATCAGCCCAGATACAAATTAGTATATGAGAAAGCACATGGGCTCCCCATAGCTGTACCCCTGAGCTTGTGGAAGTACTGACCATTGAATAAAAAATGAAAAATAATATATTTTATAAGATCTTCAATGAATAGGTCGTGTCGATTTATATTGTACACCCCTCTGCCTCACCACTTTGAGGTCTCCTTGATATGAAAATAGCCAGCATATGTGCCTCGATATTAATGCCTTCCAGATGTCGAGGGACATCTGTTGTGTCCCTAATGCATGATGGAAGAGAAGTCACGAACGGTCTTAGGATGTTATCGATGTAAATGCTCGCATTCTGGGTAATATTGTCATTGTTATTTTTGGTAAGGTATAGAAGGTTACCACCTGAGAATGTGTAGGAGGCATAAATTGATGCTCACTTGGACTTATGTATCCCTGTTTCTTGGCCACAGTAAGAATCTCCTTCAGAGTGCCAAGAAAAGGAAGTGTAGGGTCAGACCCAATCCTTCTGTACGTCGATGGATCATCCAATAAATCCATGCAAGTTTTAATATTGTCCCTGCGATTCAAAATCATGATGTTCCCACCCTTATCGAATGGCTTTATCACTATTCCCGAATCAGATTCAAGTGAACGCAGTGATCTTAGTTCGAAAGACATAAGATTGCATTGCCTATTTCTCGGGATTGGAAGTCCCTTGAGATCAGCCATTGCCATCCTCTTGAATATGTCTATATGGGGGTATTAAATAGGGAGGTTCCTAACACTTTTCAGTTTCAGGTCCATGAAGGGACCTGTCCCCAATGGTCTTTGTCCCTCATTATAGAGAACCTCTAACAGTCTTAGGTCTGGTATATCCCTGACCTCCAAACCAAATCAGCTACCTTTCTCTTATCACACAAGAAAAGCTTCCTCCACTACAGCTTGCGAGTGAAGAAGGCAATGTCCTTTGTCCAGATAAACCTACCATACCTGGCCCTAGAAACAAAGGGCAGTCCCCTCTTCAACATGCTAATCTCCCTCTTTGATAACATCCGCTTAGATAAGTTTAGGATCTGCATCTTATCGTCACTATTCACATTCAGGGCAGCCAAATACTCAGCTCGAGTGTAAATAGTTATCACATGAACCACTCCAGTTGTCTCAACATCTTCCCAAGTTAGGTTTGTTCCCTTCAATCTCATAGTAGGTAATGTGAGATTGATTTGTCTAAAATAAAATAAGTTCGACATGTAAAGGATAAGACGGCGGAGATGGGTGGTTTCGCCATTCCCTGCTGTTACAGATAGAGACCAGCTGTCATCAGCTAGCTAGTCCCCTGCTGCCTCTGGCATGGGTAACCCTTGCGTGGTTTCTGCTGCAGTGCTGTAAAAGGCTAATGCTTCAGAATTGGACCCCTTAACAAGTGCCATAAAAAAGCAGACGAATAGTCACTAAGGGGTTAATATTTATTACTGATTTACAGGATTTCTCTCATTTCTCTCTGTGGGTCATTACAGGGACATGTTGGACATCAGATTACTGCATTCACCAACCAAAGACCCTCTATGTGAAGGAAGGAGAATCAGTCACCATCCCGTGTTCTTACACCAATGCTGAGGACCAGAGAGGGAGGTCACAGATTACAGTAACTTGGGGGAAAGTAAATGGAATAGACTGCAAGTATATCAAGAATATTACTGATGAGTATAAAGACCGGATCTCTGCAGTTCACCATCCTGATGACCGGACGGCGTCTATCACAATTCGAGGACTGAAGGCTGCAGATGGAATCACGTTCTGCTGTAGAGCAAGCATATTTACAGATGGCCATGAAGCTCTTTACTGGTATCACCCTCATGGGACCTCTCTCACTTTTGCAGGTAAAAAATAGTTTTTAAAATATATTCCAAATCCTGATCAATAAAATGACCTAAAACAGCCATATATTGCCGCACATATTCCTGATATCATCATCGGGTGGGAATTCCTTATATTGCCACTAGGTAGAAAATGTTAAATAGTAAAGAGATGCTTCTTTTGTGTTCACCCTGTTGGCCAAATTCTCTAGAAACTGCCTTGGTTGGAGTTCCTTGAGGGTACATTAGAAAGCCAAAAATACCTGAAAGTCTGCAAAGCAGACACGGTCGCCATAGGCACGATCGCCATAAGGCAGGCACAGTCGCCACCGGCACAATCGCCGTAGGGCAGGCGCAATGGCCTTAAGCCCTGAAGATATGTAGTAAGCCAGACAATAATGTGTGGAGGAGCAGCTTGTTCCTGGCAGGCTAATATGCAGTCACCCACTCAACCCAGCCCAGAATGGGGAGGAGTGACTGCATATACTAATAGCCTGCACATGTGAACGATACCAAAGATGTCAGCCATAGATGGGTGGTGACCCACCATACAGGATATCAACCCTGGCTGATATGACAGCGGGTTGCCCTGTATCTCCAAGGTGGGCCACACTGGCTGACATCTTGGGCTCCCCCACCAACTAGCAAACTACATACAAAGATACTAATGCATACTAATAAAATGCGGGTGTTAGTACTGCATTTTGGCCAAAACGCATAGGCTGACGGACCGCGTCGAGGTCACACCGCTTCCGTCAGTACCTACGCTAACTCACAATAAATTACATAAAATCACAGAGGTGAGGAAAAAGAAAAAAACACATATTCACTGAAAAAGCCAAAAATACCTGAAAGTCTGCAAAGCAGACACGGTCGCCATAGGCACGATCGCCATAAGGCAGGCACAGTCGCCACCGGCACAATCGCCGTAGGGCAGGCGCAATGGCCTTAAGCCCTGAAGATATGTAGTAAGCCAGACAATAATGTGTGGAGGAGCAGCTTGTTCCTGGCAGGCTAATATGCAGTCACCCACTCAACCCAGCCCAGAATGGGGAGGAGTGACTGCATATACTAATAGCCTGCACATGTGAACGATACCAAAGATGTCAGCCATAGATGGGTGGTGACCCACCATACAGGATATCAACCCTGGCTGATATGACAGCGGGTTGCCCTGTATCTCCAAGGTGGGCCACACTGGCTGACATCTTGGGCCAGGAACAAGCTGCTCCTCCACACATTATTGTCTGGCTTACTACATATCTTCAGGGCTTAAGGCCATTGCGCCTGCCCTACGGCGATTGTGCCGGTGGCGACTGTGCCTGCCTTATGGCGATCGTGCCTATGGCGACCGTGTCTGCTTTGCAGACTTTCAGGTATTTTTGGCTTTTTCAGTGAATATGTGTTTTTTTCTTTTTCCTCACCTCTGTGATTTTATGTAATTTATTGTGAGTTAGCGTAGGTACTGACGGAAGCGGTGTGACCTCGACGCGGTCCGTCAGCCTATGCGTTTTGGCCAAAATGCAGTACTAACACCCGCATTTTATTAGTATGCATTAGTATCTTTGTATGTAGTTTGCTAGTTGGTGGGGGAGCCCAAGATGTCAGCCAGTGTGGCCCACCTTGGAGATACAGGGCAACCCGCTGTCATATCAGCCAGGGTTGATATCCTGTATGGTGGGTCACCACCCATCTATGGCTGACATCTTTGGTATCGTTCACATGTGCAGGCTATTAGTATATGCAGTCACTCCTCCCCATTCTGGGCTGGGTTGAGTGGGTGACTGCATATTAGCCTGCCAGGAACAAGCTGCTCCTCCACACATTATTGTCTGGCTTACTACATATCTTCAGGGCTTAAGGCCATTGCGCCTGCCCTACGGCGATTGTGCCGGTGGCGACTGTGCCTGCCTTATGGCGATCGTGCCTATGGCGACCGTGTCTGCTTTGCAGACTTTCAGGTATTTTTGGCTTTTTCAGTGAATATGTGTTTTTTTCTTTTTCCTCACCTCTGTGATTTTATGTAATTTATTGTGAGTTAGCGTAGGTACTGACGGAAGCGGTGTGACCTCGACGCGGTCCGTCAGCCTATGCGTTTTGGCCAAAATGCAGTACTAACACCCGCATTTTATTAGTATGCATTAGTATCTTTGTATGTAGTTTGCTAGTTGGTGGGGGAGCCCAAGATGTCAGCCAGTGTGGCCCACCTTGGAGATACAGGGCAACCCGCTGTCATATCAGCCAGGGTTGATATCCTGTATGGTGGGTCACCACCCATCTATGGCTGACATCTTTGGTATCGTTCACATGTGCAGGCTATTAGTATATGCAGTCACTCCTCCCCATTCTGGGCTGGGTTGAGTGGGTGACTGCATATTAGCCTGCCAGGAACAAGCTGCTCCTCCACACATTATTGTCTGGCTTACTACATATCTTCAGGGCTTAAGGCCATTGCGCCTGCCCTACGGCGATTGTGCCGGTGGCGACTGTGCCTGCCTTATGGCGATCGTGCCTATGGCGACCGTGTCTGCTTTGCAGACTTTCAGGTATTTTTGGCTTTTTCAGTGAATATGTGTTTTTTTCTTTTTCCTCACCTCTGTGATTTTATGTAATTTATTGTGAGTTAGCGTAGGTACTGACGGAAGCGGTGTGACCTCGACGCGGTCCGTCAGCCTATGCGTTTTGGCCAAAATGCAGTACTAACACCCGCATTTTATTAGTATGCATTAGTATCTTTGTATGTAGTTTGCTAGTTGGTGGGGGAGCCCAAGATGTCAGCCAGTGTGGCCCACCTTGGAGATACAGGGCAACCCGCTGTCATATCAGCCAGGGTTGATATCCTGTATGGTGGGTCACCACCCATCTATGGCTGACATCTTTGGTATCGTTCACATGTGCAGGCTATTAGTATATGCAGTCACTCCTCCCCATTCTGGGCTGGGTTGAGTGGGTGACTGCATATTAGCCTGCCAGGAACAAGCTGCTCCTCCACACATTATTGTCTGGCTTACTACATATCTTCAGGGCTTAAGGCCATTGCGCCTGCCCTACGGCGATTGTGCCGGTGGCGACTGTGCCTGCCTTATGGCGATCGTGCCTATGGCGACCGTGTCTGCTTTGCAGACTTTCAGGTATTTTTGGCTTTTTCAGTGAATATGTGTTTTTTTCTTTTTCCTCACCTCTGTGATTTTATGTAATTTATTGTGAGTTAGCGTAGGTACTGACGGAAGCGGTGTGACCTCGACGCGGTCCGTCAGCCTATGCGTTTTGGCCAAAATGCAGTACTAACACCCGCATTTTATTAGTATGCATTAGTATCTTTGTATGTAGTTTGCTAGTTGGTGGGGGAGCCCAAGATGTCAGCCAGTGTGGCCCACCTTGGAGATACAGGGCAACCCGCTGTCATATCAGCCAGGGTTGATATCCTGTATGGTGGGTCACCACCCATCTATGGCTGACATCTTTGGTATCGTTCACATGTGCAGGCTATTAGTATATGCAGTCACTCCTCCCCATTCTGGGCTGGGTTGAGTGGGTGACTGCATATTAGCCTGCCAGGAACAAGCTGCTCCTCCACACATTATTGTCTGGCTTACTACATATCTTCAGGGCTTAAGGCCATTGCGCCTGCCCTACGGCGATTGTGCCGGTGGCGACTGTGCCTGCCTTATGGCGATCGTGCCTATGGCGACCGTGTCTGCTTTGCAGACTTTCAGGTATTTTTGGCTTTTTCAGTGAATATGTGTTTTTTTCTTTTTCCTCACCTCTGTGATTTTATGTAATTTATTGTGAGTTAGCGTAGGTACTGACGGAAGCGGTGTGACCTCGACGCGGTCCGTCAGCCTATGCGTTTTGGCCAAAATGCAGTACTAACACCCGCATTTTATTAGTATGCATTAGTATCTTTGTATGTAGTTTGCTAGTTGGTGGGGGAGCCCAAGATGTCAGCCAGTGTGGCCCACCTTGGAGATACAGGGCAACCCGCTGTCATATCAGCCAGGGTTGATATCCTGTATGGTGGGTCACCACCCATCTATGGCTGACATCTTTGGTATCGTTCACATGTGCAGGCTATTAGTATATGCAGTCACTCCTCCCCATTCTGGGCTGGGTTGAGTGGGTGACTGCATATTAGCCTGCCAGGAACAAGCTGCTCCTCCACACATTATTGTCTGGCTTACTACATATCTTCAGGGCTTAAGGCCATTGCGCCTGCCCTACGGCGATTGTGCCGGTGGCGACTGTGCCTGCCTTATGGCGATCGTGCCTATGGCGACCGTGTCTGCTTTGCAGACTTTCAGGTATTTTTGGCTTTTTCAGTGAATATGTGTTTTTTTCTTTTTCCTCACCTCTGTGATTTTATGTAATTTATTGTGAGTTAGCGTAGGTACTGACGGAAGCGGTGTGACCTCGACGCGGTCCGTCAGCCTATGCGTTTTGGCCAAAATGCAGTACTAACACCCGCATTTTATTAGTATGCATTAGTATCTTTGTATGTAGTTTGCTAGTTGGTGGGGGAGCCCAAGATGTCAGCCAGTGTGGCCCACCTTGGAGATACAGGGCAACCCGCTGTCATATCAGCCAGGGTTGATATCCTGTATGGTGGGTCACCACCCATCTATGGCTGACATCTTTGGTATCGTTCACATGTGCAGGCTATTAGTATATGCAGTCACTCCTCCCCATTCTGGGCTGGGTTGAGTGGGTGACTGCATATTAGCCTGCCAGGAACAAGCTGCTCCTCCACACATTATTGTCTGGCTTACTACATATCTTCAGGGCTTAAGGCCATTGCGCCTGCCCTACGGCGATTGTGCCGGTGGCGACTGTGCCTGCCTTATGGCGATCGTGCCTATGGCGACCGTGTCTGCTTTGCAGACTTTCAGGTATTTTTGGCTTTTTCAGTGAATATGTGTTTTTTTCTTTTTCCTCACCTCTGTGATTTTATGTAATTTATTGTGAGTTAGCGTAGGTACTGACGGAAGCGGTGTGACCTCGACGCGGTCCGTCAGCCTATGCGTTTTGGCCAAAATGCAGTACTAACACCCGCATTTTATTAGTATGCATTAGTATCTTTGTATGTAGTTTGCTAGTTGGTGGGGGAGCCCAAGATGTCAGCCAGTGTGGCCCACCTTGGAGATACAGGGCAACCCGCTGTCATATCAGCCAGGGTTGATATCCTGTATGGTGGGTCACCACCCATCTATGGCTGACATCTTTGGTATCGTTCACATGTGCAGGCTATTAGTATATGCAGTCACTCCTCCCCATTCTGGGCTGGGTTGAGTGGGTGACTGCATATTAGCCTGCCAGGAACAAGCTGCTCCTCCACACATTATTGTCTGGCTTACTACATATCTTCAGGGCTTAAGGCCATTGCGCCTGCCCTACGGCGATTGTGCCGGTGGCGACTGTGCCTGCCTTATGGCGATCGTGCCTATGGCGACCGTGTCTGCTTTGCAGACTTTCAGGTATTTTTGGCTTTTTCAGTGAATATGTGTTTTTTTTTTTTTCTTTTTCCTCACCTCTGTGATTTTTTGAGGGTACATTAGGGAATAAATTGTAGACAGATGGAACTTTTTACTTATCAAACATTAGTTGCATATCTTGCAAATATGCCATATAGGTCTGAGATGGGAACACCCTGCTACCTCTTTTGTACCCCTTTTCTATGCGGGAAAAACTTTTATACTGAAAAAACAAGGATAGAAATAAATTTACACAAAACAACCATATAAAAAGGGGAGATATCATAAAGGAGTTATATATCATGTGTCAGTGCTGACAAGGTTCCATCAGCTATGTGCAATACATATACCGTATATCCCATGTTTAACTTTATAGATGGAAGATGGGTGACTCAGATGGAGGAATTGATCGCTGTCCCAGGAGAAGAGATGATCATCCCCTGCCATTACCCGCTGGAGACCCTGGGGAAGGCGTTACCAGTGTCCTGGTATTCTGGATATAGTGAGCTGTGTGCCCTTAATAAGAACAAGATTCACACCTGGACCTCAGCAGACAGATCTGATAGATATTCACTGGTGAACGTGTCTGAAGACGTCTCTCTCCGTATACACAGTGTAAAGGATAATGAATCCCCCCAGTATTGTTGCCGTGTGGACATCAGTTATAGACAAATAACACAAAGCAGATTTGGCACAGAACTGACCTTCGCAGGTAAAGGAATATTTATTATTGTAAAATGGGAATTGAAGGTGGGGCCGGCCTCGGTCAGCAGCAAAGAAAGTGATCATAAAGCAAATACTCAGAATGGGCAGATTTAGATGCTTTGTAACAGGGAGATTACAGAAATGTTTTACAGTGTAAAAAAAAAGTAAATATATGTCTTAACTCCTTAATGACCAGGCCGAATTTTGGAAATCTGACATGTTTCACTTTAACATAGAATAATTCCATAGAGGCTTTGCATATTTAAATAACTCTGACATTGTTTTTTGCCACATATTGTACTTTATTTAGGTGGTAAAAATAAGCCGATAGAATTTGTGTATATTTATTAAAAGCGCCAAAATTGGGAAAATGTCGAAAGAGTTGTGATTTCTTTTTCACATTTTCAACTGCAATATGTAAAATATGTGCAAACATACTGTACAAATTTTTGATGAGATATATATTTCCATCTGTTTACTTTATTCTGGATGCACATTGGAAAAACTTTAGTTTTTTTAACCATTTAGGAGACGTACAATTTAACAATAACTATTAACATTTTGGGGAACATTTTGTTTTCCTACACCAAGCAAAGATTACAAAGACTCATAGGTATCAGAATAATAAAAACACCCACAAATAACCCCATTTTAAAAAATACACATCTTAATGTATTCGCTGAGGGGTGTCATTAGTATTTTGACCCCCCAGTATTTTTTAAGAATTAATGCAATTTAGAGAAAAAATAAAATTCATATTTTTGCAAATATGTCATTTTAAATACTGTTTTTTTTTCTATAGTGCACATGAAACCACACCCCAAATGGATAACCCTGTTTGTCCTGTGTTCAGTAACATACCAGTTGTGGCCCTAATCTTCTGTCTGTATGCACAATGGGGCCCAAAACAAAAGGAGCAGCTAGTGGCTTTCAGAACAGACATTTTGCGTGAAGGTGTTTTAGGCCTTATTGCCCACTTGTAAAGCCCTTGAGCAGCCAAAACAATGGAGAACCCCCACAAATAACCCCATTTTGAAAACTAGACCCCTTAACGAATTCATATAGGGGTGTATTTCATATTCTGACACCACAGTTTTGAATAAATCTAAGTAAAATTACAATTTTCCTTTTTTGGAAATTTTAAAAACAGGTTTTCTTGTACAGCACACATATGAATGAAGCATTTCACCCCAAAATGGATCCCCCTGTTTGTCCTGTGTCCAGAAACATACCCTCTGTAGCCCAAATCTGCTTACAGGACACATGGCTAGGCCTGTAATGGAGGGACCACCCATTGGATATCAGGGCACAACTGAATAAATTCCATTGCACACTTGTGCAGACAAAAAAATGGCTCCCAAAAATAATCCCCCGCCCCATTGGCATCCCCTAAATCTTAAAAAAACATTAATAATGTAAACTACGTGGTTTATCCCAAAACAGGGGTAATTACGGAGGCCTGTTTGAGATGGACACTTGGGGCAATAAAACCAGGTATCCCTTCTCCTCCCATGCTTGCCGCAAAAGGGGGTATTTCTTGACCTCAGCAGCAGGGATGGGGTGTGAAGAGTGGCACTCTGTGAGGCTTCGTAAGCTTGCTGAGGTGTGGCGATCTGAAACAGAAGGCTTTCAACAATCTGCTCCTGGAAAGGTGAGCATTCCCAAGGCTCCTTGTAAACTACGTATTACAGGAAGTGATCTGAATAATACTGGACTCAAGCGGCTGAATGTGGAATCCGCTTGCGGAGGCCTGCAGTGGAGCCCGGCCATGGTGTACAGCCATGTAATGTACTATGCATAACTGCGTACTCACACAGGCGGTCATGTGAAGTACAACTTTTTTTGCTTATATTTCCCACGCCATTGCTTAGCGCCCATACACAATGCAGTTGTGGGTAAATCCATGACCATAGTGCAACATGGGCTCTATGTTGCGGATAACCGTGGTAAAATAGAGCATGCTGCGTTTAGTTTTCTGTGAATGGATTACGTTTTTCGGACCCGCTAACGTGAGAGGAATTGTGTAATCCAATGCATTTGATTGATTTGCATATTACCACGGATCAAACGCATGCGGATTCTATCTGGTGGTGTGAGACCGGCCTAAGGTAGACCGCTACATTTTTGTCACATGATCGGAGACCATTACACGACGCCATTAGTCACTGCTCCTTTGGTAGTCGGAAGCAAGGAGATTTTAAATTGCACAGACCTTCCCTGGTTTCTATGCTTGACTGTCATTTTGCTAGCGGGCTCATTCGCAGAAGCCAGGGAAGGTCCATGGGGGATGATCACATCAGGGTTCAAATGCAGAGACCTCTGGTAAGAAGCTTCATCTCCCCTCACCAATTGCATTGGAGAGTAGAGATTAAACTTCAACTTTTTATTAACTTTTACGTGATCAACATTTTCCATTGGATAATGACAGTCACGTGACCAGGGACCACTCACCGTGCCCCTCGATCACTGCTCCAGGCTCGCGGCTACCTTTAATAGCCAGGAGCAAGGAGATTTCAAATTTCCCATGCCCTCCCAAGCTTCTGCACTTGCGTCCGCCATTTTGCCAATGGGTGCATGCGCCAAAGTTGTGGAAAGGTCCGTGGATAAAGATCCTATGGAGGATATTGCCAGAGGGCTTAGGTAAATAAGTTCACTTCCCCTCATACATCAGATCTGTGATTGAAGGTGAAACTACCTTTTTTTTACTTTTACGTGGTCACATGACCAAGGACGACATACTGCGGCCCCCCTGAAATCTTCAGGCTCTCAGCTATGTTTGGTAGCCAGGACAGGGAGATTTTAAATTACCTCATCAATCTATGGCTTTTGCGCATGTGTCTGCCACTTTGGCAATGGGTGCATGCGCAGAAGCCGGGGTAAGGTCCACAGATAAATCCGGGGGCCTTAGGTATGTAATTTTATCTCCCCTCATGGATATTATCCATGAGGGGTGAAGAAACTTAAACTTTTTAAACTTTTATTACACTTTATTTACTTTACATGATTGCCATTATCCAATGGATAACAGCAATCATGTGACCAGGAACTACATACAGCGGTCCCCAGTGACATCTTCCTGCTCCTAGCTACTAATGCTAGCTGGGAGCAGGGATTTTTTAAATCTCCCGGCCTCCCAGGCCTTCTGCGCATGCGTCCAACATTTTCCTTCTGGCCCACATGCACAGAGGACGGCATCAGGTCTTGGAAGGACCAGAACACCACAGGACATTGTGGAGGATGAAGGTGAGTAGTTTCTGCTCCCCTCAAAGATCCGATCTGTGATGGGAGTTGAAACATTAATTTAATTTAACTTTTTTTACACTTTTATGCTACCGCCATTACCCATTAGATAACGGCGATCGCGAGACCAGGGGTGGCTCTCCATTGCCCCCATGACAGATCCAGGCTCTCGCTACCTCTGGCAGCCAATAACAGGGAGCTGTTACCCGCGCAAACCCTTGGCCCTTCATTCCAAAGTGAGACCGTCAATTGACAGCCATGTGGAATAATGCCAGCTAGTTTCTGAATGGTGGTTCTCTAAACATCTTTGTGCAATAGTAGATGCCATAAGGGCCACAAAACAGATCATATATTTGGGATCCATAAGACATGGATCATGAATTCGCTTGTGTGCATGTAGAAATATTAGGTTTTTTTCAAGCATAGCATAATTATATTCACTTAATATCAGTACATTTTGATTTCTTGTGTTTCTCTAGGTCCTTCATCATCTTCCTCACCATTCAGTGTTACACAGCCGTATAACATCCGAGGTCGTACAGGAGAGTCTGTGATACTAAACTGCTCATACAGCAGATATAAGGAGAGTGATGTCCTGCGGGTTAATATTTACTGGAGACTCGGCAACATAACCGGCCCTTATGTCTACCACCCCTACAAAGATATGGTACATCCCAGTTATAGAGGAAGAACTGTAATAACAGGAGCAGCAGATCTCCACATACGGGGGCTGCAGATGTCAGATGACTCCACCTATTACTGCTTTGTGATGCTCCGACTTTGTAGAGGAAGTAATAAAAATGAAAAACTAACTCAGTACGGAGAAGGAACAAAGCTGAGTGTGGAAGGTAAAATAACAAAGTGACACTTTGTATGACTTCTAGACCTTAATTTTGCTCTGAACAGATGTAAGCGGGGGCATGACTGCAGCGGGTGCAGAAGGGGTGGTCACACCCAGACCCCGGAGGCTTAGGGGGCCGTAAAAAGTCTCTTCTCCCATATGGTTAAACCAGTACTAGGAATGAGGCATATAGTTGGGAGCCCTGTTACAGATTTTACATTTGGCCCAGCAGCTTCAGGTTTCCTCTCTGGATGGAAGCAATGATTAGAAAAGATACTTCTATTTTCCCATATTAAAGTAGAGTTGTGGAAAATCGTAGGTGATACAGTTCCAGGATCCAAAGCGGACGCCAGAGTACAAGAATATATAAACTTTTATTGTAATTGTGGAAGGAAATGGTTAGGCAGGTGGAGGTGATGAGAAATCCCATAACGGATACAGCTCTGCTGCTGAATCCTGCCTATCACTAACTAATGGTACAAATAGAATTATTTCCCTTCAGCGGTTTAACCGCTTGTAACCCCAATATTCATCCTGTACTTTAGCCAATGAATAAATGGTAAATGTGAACAAGACATAATAACCCAACAATAGCGTCTTGCTGCACACCGACCGTAGTAAATGTAAGTGAAGAATATGAAGTTGTTAAACATTCCCAAAGTAAGTTATCAGAAACGTAAACAGCAACTTCATTCTCTTTCACTAATGGTAAGACACATGGGGCATGCGCTAATACGCTCGCTGCTACATGAAGCCTTTTTTTTTTCTTGGACAATTAAGACTCCCCAGTTTGCAAGTTTGAAAAAAAAATGCGAGAAGATCGGTCGTGCCCTGTCTTTCTCGCACATAGTAATAACACAGGAGAATTCCGACAGTGGAAACAATGTTTTAATTTCATCCCGTTATGCCATCATGATTTTCACGGCTAAATACAGGAACTAAAACACGCTTAGCCACTTCAGCCCTTAGTGTATGCTGAATAGGGTTGCCACCTTTGTCACAAAAAAATACCGGTCATGGTACAAAGGGGGCATGTCGGGGCGCGGTTTATCGCTGCATTTTTTTCCTCCTTTATCTCCTGGATCCCATCCAGCATTTGTGCTCATGTGCGGGAACCAGGCCAGCGTGAGAAGATGTTTAATGTGATTCACACGCCATCTACTCGCGAGTACACGCTGCAGACGCTCGCATCGCATACAATCTACGCATATATAATTATATACATGAAATACCCAGGTTACTGCAGCATGGTCCATATCACTATATACAGGAGATATACCTCCCCTGTATATTGTGATGCTGATGTAAGGTAGATATGTCCTGTATGTAATTATATGTACAGCTGGTATAACGTATGCCACCTAAACATACAAGATTACATGCAGTACATGGTGCATACTTCGTACTGCATGTACTGCTCCTCCGCTCTCCTCCTGAGGTCCCAACACTGTCACTGCAGCACTGGACTGACATCCATCCTGACCCGCACACACACAACTCCACTACATCCATCCTGATCCCCAGACATCACACACACAGCTTCGCTACATCCATCCTGATCTCCAGACATCACACACACACACAGCTCTGCTACATCCATCCTCATCCCGACACATCACACACAGCTTCACTACATATATCCTGATCCCCAGACATCACACATGCAGCTCCGCTATATCCATCCTGATCCCCACACATTGCACACGCAGCTCCGCTACATCCATCCTGATCCCCAGACATCACACACACACAGCTTTGCTACATCCATCCTGATCCCGACACATCACACACTCAGCTCCACTACATCCATCCTGATCCCCAGACATCACACACGCAGCTCTTCTACATCCATTCTGATCCCCACACACACATCACACACACAGCTCCACTACATCCATCCTGACCCCCACACACAACTCCACTCACTCAATCATCCATCCAGAACCCCACAGCTCCAACACACACACACAGCTCCCCTACATCCATCCTGACACTGACTGACACACACACTTGCAGAGTCCTACATTTACTTAGCCCCCGTGGTCATGTGATCCCTGACTCTTCCCACACAAGGTATCACATGACAAGACATCATCACAGGCCCTGGAAGCTGTCGTCTCTGCAGGTCTGTCTTTCCCTTGTTGGAGGAGAGTTACCAGATGCTAAGGGGCAGTGCAGGCTCTGAAAATATCGGCTTGTAAAAGGGCCTGTAAAAAAATAATACCGGCACCGGCCTGGCAGGAAAAATACCAGCCAGGTGGCAACCCTAATGCTGAATGATATTATGTGATTAGCAGGCTTGCTTTTCTGTTAATAGTCTTTATGCATGTGTGCACACTCAGCTTTTTCTGAGGCCGAACATCACTTACGACCTCCTGGTGTACTCTGTAAGGTGATATAGATGAAGGTACTACCGAAGTCACTTGGTAATATCTGACCCCCTAAACTGTGAAATGTAGCATCCCCATTAAAATAATTAGACAAGGCTCTTTTCTATCTCTGCATCGGGAGTCTACAAAGAGGGTCTCGTCTTATTATTTTAATGAGCTGTCAACCCATGACTATCCTATGATGTCACCGACAATGGAGGCTATGATACAATGTGGCCTCTTGTTGGGGTGTAACTGCACATTCCAGCAATACTAACTTCACATTGGCGAGCGCGAAATGGGGCCCCATATCGCTCTCCTCACCATGTAAATTCCCTGTGGATGATAGATGTTTTCATGTCAAATCAGCCTCACTTTACTTCAGGGAAGAAGGGATCCTCTGGGATCCATTGTTTTCAATTGGAGACCTCGCATTGCATCACATGAAAGCCCCATTGAAAGCAATGGGAACTTTGATGTAAGAGCACGCAGCAAGATGGAACATGCTGCAATTTGTTTCCCACATTGCATCGCGGTGCCGTGCAGGAAAACATTGCTGATGTGTATGACCCGATTAAAAAGAATGGGGTTTCTATTTTTGCGAGATTTCTCTCAACGCACAAACCTCATGTGATGTTCTTGCCCATGTGAAGCCAGCCTTAGGAATTTAACTTGCCAGATAACCCTGCATCATGTATGTGGATTGTTATACATTACATCTATGGGACATTCAGAGAAATTGTTACACCATCTGTGGTGCCCCACAGCGACCACAAGGCCCACACTGAGGAGCTGGTGGGGTAGAGTTGTCACTTATGGTGGCTCTACCAGACTCCTTCCCGGAGGGACGCATGGAAGCTCGGCCAAGGCACCACTAGGACTCTTCCAGGCAACGCTGGTTGACGGTTACCTGAATAAGTGTGGTGGACTTGAAGTTGTCGCCACCGTTCCTTTTACACCATTGAGTATTCGATGGTTAAATAAAGAGAGTCCACACACATGATTTGAACTTAATAACTAAGTCACTGGGAATGGGCAATGACTGGTGAACTTTCCTGTAAATCACGATACAATACAGCTTACTCGCATGTGCAGGATAGACAGCTTTTTAGTGATTGGCCAGGGAGGAGAACACAGGGTGAAACTGGGCCTACAGTCTGAGTTATCAGTAATGCTCTGCTCCGGGACACACACACACTCTCAGAATTACTCTGGAGGGGAAACAAGACACTCCACTGACGCTCACTCAGAACTCTTGAAGACGACCTTTCTCTCCTCAGAGGTGGTTCCTGATATAGAAGGACTCGGGAAACCTTTCCTCCTCTTCCATCACTTTATCACATGAGGGTTGAAGGTACCTGCATGTGGCCAGCACTCCTACTCGACTAACAACCATAGAAGATGATGAAAGACTGAATCCTGCTCCCAATCACTCATACTTATAGAAGGGAGACATCATGTGACTAGACAGATTTTGATACTTTCTCCAGACATATCCCAGCCACTTTCAGACATTAACCTCTTGCATGCTGCAGCTGTGCAATACACATAACAGCAAACAAGACATTTTGCACAGGGCATCCACATTAAAAACATGACATGTATGACAATTATGGAGGGGCCAGAAATAGGTGTTTTGGGCCACTGTACATCTATCTACTGTATTTAACTTCTATCTTCTGCCATCACCTTACTGACTGTCTTCTGTCTCTCTTGTATTTTACAGATCAGGTCCAGACAAAGTCACATCGGCTTCCAATAAAAAACATTTTTGTCTCTTATTTGGGTTCTAAATTTTTCATCACACTTTCCTTATTGGCTTCATTCCATTATAGAAATAAATTATATAAAACCTGTATATGCTGCACATAATACATCAGATTAAGGGCAGCTTCACCCACAGGCTCAGAGGATCCTCAGATGACCCAGATCCTGACATGTGGCTCAGCCACCACACAGGCTATGATGCCCAGCAGAAGACAACCCCATCTGAGAAGTGAAGCAACATGGAAAGTTTGTGATAATTAATATTTTGGATTCTTTCTTCAATAAACTCGTCTGCATTGTACTATGGCCTGGTCCATGTGTGTGATGATAACAGATGTTATGGTGGTCTGCTCCATGTGTGTGATGGTAACAGATGTTATGGTGGTCTGCTCCATGTGTGTGATAACAGATGTTATGGTGGTCTGCTCCATGTGTGTGATGATAACAGATGTTATGAAGGTCTGGTCCATGTGTGTGATGATAACAGATGTTATGGTGGTCTGCTCCATGTGTGTGATGATAACAGATGCTATGATGGTATGCTCCATGTGTGTGATAACAGATGTTATGATGGTCTGGTCCTTGTGTAATGATAACAGATGCTATGGTGGTCTGGTCCGTGTGTGATAACAGATGTTATGGTGGTCTGGTCCATGTGTGTGATGATAACAGATGTTATAATGGTCTGCTCCATGTGTGATGATAACAGATGTTATTGTGGTCTGGTCCATGTGTGTGATGATAACAGATGTTATGGTGGTCTGCTTCATGTGTGTGATGATAACAGATGTTATGATGGTCTGGTCTGTGTGTGATGATAACAGATGTTATGGTCTGCTCCGTGTGTGATGATAACAGATGTTATGGTGGTCTGGTCCATGTGTGTGATGATAACAGATGTTATGATGGTCTGGTCCGTGTGTGATGATAACAGATGTTATTGTGGTCTGGTCCATGTGTGTGATGATAACAGATGTTATGGTGGTCTGGTCCATGTGTGTGATGATAACAGATATTATGGTGGTCTGCTCCGTGTGTAATGATAACAGATGTTATGGTGGTCTGTTCCATGAGTGTGATGATAACAGATGTTATGGTCTGCTCCGTGTGTGATGATAACAGATGTTATGGTGGTCTGGTCCATGTGTGTGATGATAACAGATATTATGATGGTCTGGTCCATGTGTGTGATGACAGATGTTATGGTGGTCTGGTCCATGTGTGTGATGATAGCAGATGTTATGGTGGTCTGGTCCATGTGTGTGATGATAACAGATGTTATGATGGTCTGGTCCATGTGTGTGATAACAGATGTTATGATGGTCTGGTCCATGTGTGTGATGATAACTGATATTATGGTGGTCTGCTCCGTGTGTGAGAATAACATATTATGATGATCTGATCTGGATTTCTGTATAGTTTCAAATATTGAAATCAGATTGTAGGGCATCAAGAAGAGAGTTAGCAGAGAAATAAAAGTGTTCCAGTTTAGAAATGAAGGAAAGATTAGAGATAAGTTGATAGCAGCACAGGACAAGTGGAGATTTTCAGTAGTCGGGTTGCAACTAGGTTTACTCATCATGATCGGCCGGGCAATAAAATCAGGTCGATTTTTGCTAAATAGGATCAACTCATCCTGTTCCAATTTTTATCAAAAGTCGCCAAAATGCACCAACTTTCTGCAGAAGGGCCAGGTGTTTCGGCTTAACACTGCTGCCTTGCAGTGCTGGAGTTCTAGGTTCGAAGCTGTCTTATATGGGATATTGAACCTGGGACACCACAACTGCAAGGCAGCATTACTAACCTCTGGACCGCTGCTGCCACCACCATCACTGTTGTTCAAGGAGGCCAAATTAGAGAACCTGATTTTTTCTCTCCTATTGATCATAATGGTAGCCGGAATCGGGAGTCACAATTATTTTTTACAATTTGTTTGATCACTCCCGACTTTTTTATTTCACTAGTGACTTAAAACTAGTTGCAACAGTATGTTTAAAAATAGAGGATCACTGGATAGTAAGGCAAAGAGGGGGGTGATATAGGCTTGTTTGGATGCTGAGGGGCATAGTTATAGGTTTTGAACATGGTTTTAAGAGTTTGAAAGAAAGAAGTTCTTGAATAACAGGGTGTTTGTTGCACACGGACTGTGTTCCAGACAAAACAGTTGAATAATAATAAGACATTCCCCAAAAATAAGACCTAGCACCTTTTTTGGGCAAATATGAATATTAGACAGGGCTTTATTTTCAGGGAAACACAGTAATCCACAATATGGGAAATGAGGAAGCAAGGGGCAAAACAGTCCAGAAACTGGTAAAATGAGCATAGAGCTGTAGGAAACAACACTAGGAATGTAATGAGGGGAGTCAGCAAATTACTTGGATAGTACATTGTATGGAAAGAAGTATACCCACTCCTCCACCATGCCTATCCTCAGGTCTGGGGGTATGAGAAATGTGTTAAGCACTGTAAGCGATAGGGGAAGTGGTGTCAGACTGATGAAGACATGTTTCTATCAGAGCCGGCAGGTTGTAAGAGTTTGAAAGAAAGACGTTCCTGAACAACGGGGTGTTTGTTGCACATGGACTAAGTTCCAGAGAGAACAGTTGAAGGAGTCATGAGAAGACCCAAAACAAAGGTGAATCAGATTTAAAAGGGTTACTTTTCATGGCAAGTGTATTGGAGTTAGAAGTAAAAGGAGGACCGAGGTTAGTAGAGATGTCCTCAGCAGCTAAGAGCAATAGAAAAGAGAGAGAGAGTGGATGATTCAGTGATTTATGAGAACAACTGTTGTGTTCCGCAGTGGAATCTAATGCTTTAAGGGGATTCAAGAAAGTTAATACTGACTGTGGCTGTACATGGGCGAGGGCAGCAGTTGGGGCTGATGGGGATGGAAATCACCAAAGACATAAATGGTTGGTAAGTTTGAAAGCAATCAGCAGCTCCTGTCTCCTGTTCTACCCAGCTGCCATGTTTACCTGTGACACTTTGACAATAGGACAAATGTGAGAATTACAGTATATAAGGTGACTTCTGCCCTCATGCCACTCCTAGCATTAGTGTATTCCCTAATCTAGTTCTTACATGAAGTTGGGTTCACACATTGCGGTAATGTGCCAATTACTGTCTGGCAAAACAGCTCACGTTCTACCATGGATTGCCGGCATGCGTCCGCACTTCAAACTTGAAACAAATGCAAATTCAGGTGCAGCCTGACAATTAGCAGTAAATCAAGAGTGTTACCCATAGCCTCTAATGCTTGTGTAATAACACTCTAGAAACCAAACTATTTGGCAAAATAACATCAGGACGTTTATGTAGACAGGAAACGGTTACACTCACCATGAGTTAAAACATGCGGGGTTAAAAATGAAAATTCAGCATAGAGAAAGTTAAACAACAGAATCTGATTTGGTTATGTCCATGAATTATAAGTTTCAGAGATCTCAATGTATTACAATGATGTTGGGAAATGAGAGTAAAGGAATGATAAAAAATTGGCTTTTTTCTTTTTATAAAAGTTTTTATTTACATGTTTGAAATATAGCATGTACAAACTAGGAAGGCAAAAATGCAATAAGTGATGATCCAAATGATACAATCTCTCAGACTTTGTATAAACATATTTACCGAAGAGATTATTCGCTAAATAATGACCCAGCCAGGGCCTGACTACTAAAGGTAGGTGTTGGGGCAGTACATGTGATTCCGTATTGTATCGCTCTTCCATCTGGTACGCTTCTGTCGGCTTGTATTGTTGTCATTTTCCTTTAATAACAATTTGCAGATATGCAGTAACAGTTCAAAAAGCCTTCAAGTGTACAGAATGCTCCATGCTGAGGGAGTAAAGAATCCAGACTGACGGTCTCGTCAGCACAATTAGTTCTCTGGGAAGGACCTATAACTTATTGTTTATACATTTTTGTACACTTTGTTTTGAGAAGCTTGTTATACATAGTTCCAAAACTGTATGTAAATGCTGTCCGGAGAGTGTGTGCCGTGTGAACCTGCGAATGTGTAGGATTTTGTACACCAAGGAAAACTTTATGAAACTTTGTACGAAGAGAGTATGTTCCCATTGTGTTCAAACATTATTTATATATATATATATATATATATATATATATATATATATATATATATATATATATAGGGGCGTGGCCTGCTGAGGAGGACGGAGGTCTCTCTCTGATTTCTGCAAGAAACACAGCCTAAGCAGCTACTAACTTAACACCCAGCAGCTATTCCCTTTCCTAGCTGGATCTTGATGATGTCTAAAAGAAAGTCCTCCAAAGCTCCGCTGCAGAGAGTGGCAGATTTTTTTGCTGCACGATGAGCTGGTGAGGGGCATGCTGCAGCTAACAGGGGACTGCCCCCCCACCAGCTGTACTTTATGCAGAGAAGCAGCGCATACTCCCCTCAGCCCGCCGGACAGAGCAGCCGCCACTGCTGTAAATCACAGACAGGCAGAGGAGGAAACTACCCAAGCTTCATATCATGGAGGGGTGAGTGGTAAAAGAGGAGAGTCGGGTACCTTCTCTCCTCCTTGCTCTGGATGTGGAGAAGGTGTTTAATAGACACCATTGGGGGTTCGCATTTGCTGCTCTTCAAAAGCTTAGAGTGGGGGAGAGCTTTTTACAAGCAGTTACAGCTCTCTGTTCTATGCCATCTGCCAGAATCTTGATAAACGGTGCACTTTCCTCTCCCTTCCACATAACAAATGGAACATGCCAGGGATGTCCACTTTCCCCTTTACTATTCATAACGGTCACGGAACCACTGGCGGAATTTATTAGGGTGTCCCCAGGGATCAGAGGTATCCCGTTAGGGTTTAGACAATACAAAATTGGACTTTTTGCTTACGATATGCTCCTATGACTGGTCCACTTCCTGAATGCCCTGAGAGCAGTAAATTATATTATTTCAGAGTTTAGCAAAGCTTCATATTACAATTTAAATATAGACAAATCGCAAATATTGGGAATCAACGTTGACACAACATTGAAAACAGACATAGAGAAGGAATTTCCCTTTAATGTAAACCTACAATTCCATATCTGGATATAAAACTATGCTATCCTATATCAAATATCATCCCCACGAATCTAGATCCCCTACTTATATCTATCCAAAAAGAACAAGAGAAACTGGGGAAGACGGAACCTTCCTGGTTCAGAAGAGTGGTACTGTATAAAATGATTACCTTGCCAAAAATCATACTTTTTTTGTACTTTAGCCTATCCAATCCCACGTCCAGTGTTTGCCAAAAAATAAAACACCTATGGGCTTCATCTGGAACCATAAAAGGCCAAGGAGGGGGGCTTTTATATCATTACATTTATATCATAAGCAAAGTGGTCTGGGAGTCCCCAATTTACATGCTTACTACAAAGCAACAATTATGAATCAATCTGCTGTGTGGTGGGATAGCTCCCAGACTCAAGACTGGTACCACATGGAGAAACACCTTAATGGGAACAGATCTTTAGAGTCCTTGTTTAAGGCCTCAATGCTAGAAAAACTCTATCTGAAAAAAGGTCTAACTGTAAATACGTAAAGTCTGTCTTCCCCTATGCTTCTTGCTCTTCAGGCCTGGAACGTATGTGTTCATGGGCTGAGGCTCTTCCCTAGAGGGAGACATTTTGATTTACCGATATGAATTCTCACCTACTATATTCCCAACCTAAATATTGGAAGATTCAGTAAAGACAGCATTAAAATAATCTCTGATCTATTAGATGGGGATAACCTGCTTCCATTCTCTCTACTTAGGTAAAGATTTGACTTAGAGACAGGAGATTTCTATTGCTATTGTCAAATCCAATTATTTTGTAGAAGACACTGCTTGGGGAGATATACTCTCCTGGAAAGGGTGATGTCCCTTCTCTCTAAGAGTCAGGGTCCACACAAGTCCTTGAGCAGACTATTCTATAATGACATCCTTGGTGATCTGGGAGGCACCAAAAGGATGTTGAATTGTAAAAATCAAGTGCAAGCAAAATGTTCAAACAATTAACCAGACTAAAAGGGGTGGAGTTAGATGATGTAAGAAAGGAGAGTATGCAATGGGTTTGCCCCTCCTCAATTAGAAAAGAAGGGTGTGAGAATAAGGTTCTGAGAAACAGAACGCTGAGTGCAAAATCTTGTGTGGAAAGCTAGGCGAAATTCCCACTGGAGAGCTGGGTGAATAAAAAAAAGAAATAATATGATGTGCTTGACAAACCTGATAAGTATATTGCAAACAAAATTAAATTAATAACAAAACTTTGTGGTATCACGTTTCCAATGTTGGTAAATTTATGGTGTTAGCCATATCAGGGCAGATGAACTTCCAGTGATATAAGCAGAAATTCCAACATGGTATATCCAAAAGGGTGGTTGTGTATATAAACTAGCAGTTAACCTCCATTTGTGTGACTCTTAATCTCATGGAAGGCATAGAAATTCTGCATTGAGCAGAAATGAATGAAACCACCCTGCTAGAACCCTCACATGACAATTAAAATAGTTTTATAGTTCCAAATTTTTTAACACACTGAATTCTAAAAATATGTGTATATATATATATATATATATATATATATATATATATATATATATATATATATTTAATTTTCTGCATTTTTATTCTACAGTGTGAAATATATTTTGCTTGAAAAATTAGTCAACTGACCTTACTGTTATGTCTAGGACATTAACGCTGTAACAGTAAGGGAAAACTCCTTTATAACTACAAGTTGGCTTTGTAAACCTCCTTTGAGTTATAAAGGTCCCCAGACAAGCTGACCACTGGTGGTTGCCCCACTGCTGTGAGCTCCCATGACCAGCTAATCTGTTGGTACCAAGCAAGAAATGTTCAATATTAATTGAAGAATTTCATCCTCACTTACTGCTCCCTCTTACATATGCCTTTGCATAGCTAAGTGTCAGATTTCGCTGAAGCACAGGCGGGAGGGTTGCAGTGCCTGTATGTGTAGGAAGAAAAAGTGAGTTTTGTTGGTATGACACAGATTTTGGAAAATAAACATCGCAGCATACTTTCAGTCTTCAGAAATAGGCATTTAACCAGTTGATACCAGGAATATAATGTTACTCCATAGTAGGGACTAGAGATGAGCGAATCTACTCTTTTTGAGTAATTACTCGATTGAGCACCGCGATTTTCGAGTACTTCAGTACTCGGGTGAAAAGATTCGGGGGGCGCCGGGGGGCAGGGGGAGGCATGGCGGCACGGGGGGTAGCAGCGGGGAACAGGGGGGAGCCCTCTCTCTCTCCCTCTCCGCCCCCACTCCCAGCTGCAACCCCCCACTCACCCACGGCGCCCCCCGAATCTTTTCGCCCGAGTACGGAAGTACTCGAAAATTGCGGTCCTTTAGCCTATCCAATCCCACATCCAGTGTTTGCCAAAAAATAAAAAAACACCTATGGGCTTCATCTGGAACCATAAAAGGCCAAGTAGGGGGGCTCCGATTCTACATTTATATCATAAGCAAGGTGGTCTGGGAGTCCCCAATTTACATGCTTACTACAAAGCAACAATCATGAATCAATCTGCTGTGTGGTGGGATAGCTCTCAGACTCAAGACTGGTACCACATGGAGAAACACCTCAATGGGAACAGATCTTTCGAGTCCTTGTTTTAGGCCTCAATGCTAGAAAAACTCTATCTGAAAACAGGTCTAACTGTAAATACGTAAAGTCTGTCTTCCCCTATGCTTCTAGCTCTTCAGGCCTGGAACGTATGTGTTCATGGGCTGAGGCTCTTCCCTAGAGGGAGACATTTTGATTTACTGATACGAATTCTCACGTACTATATTCCCAACCTAAATATTGGAAGATTCAGTAAAGACAGCATTAGGATAATCTCTGATCTATTAGATGGGGATAACCTGCTTCCATTCTCTCTACTTAGGTAAAGATTTGACTTAGAGACAGGAGATTTCTATTGCTATTGCCAAATCCAATTATTTTGTAGAAGACACTGCTTGGGGAGATATACTCTCCTGGAAAGGGTGATGTCCCTTCTCTCTAAGAGTCAGGGTCCACACAAGTCCTTGAGCAGACTATTCTATAATGACATCCTTGGTGATCTGGGAGGCACCAAAAGGATGTCGAATTGTAAAAATCAAGTGCGAGCAAAATGTTCAAACAATTAACCAGACTAAAAGGGGTGGAGTTAGATGACGTAAGAAAGGAGAGTATGCAATGGGTTTGCCCCTCCTCAATTAGAAAAGAAGGGTGTGAGAATAAGGTTCTGAGAAACAGAACGCTGAGTGCAAAATCTTGTGTGGAAAGCTGGGTGAAATTCCCACTGGAGAGCTGGGTGAATAAAGAAAAGAAATAATATGATGTGCTTGACAAACCTGATAAGTATATTGCAAACAAAATTAAATTAATAACAAAACTTTGTGGTATCACTTTTCCAATGTTGGTAAATTTATGGTGTTAGCCATATCAGGGCAGATGAACTTCCAGTGATATAAGCAGAAATTCCAACATGGTATATCCAAAAGGGTGGTTGTGTATATAAACTAGCAGTTAACCTCCATTTGTGTGACTCTTAATGTCATGGAATGCATAGAAATTCTGCATTGAGCAGAAATGAATGAAACTACCCTGCTAGAACCCTCACATGACAATTAAAATAGTTTTATAGTTCCAAATTTTTTAACACACTGAATTCTAAAAATACATATATATATATATATATATATATATATATATATATATATATATATATATTTAATTTTCAGCATTTTTACTCTACAGTGTGAAATATATTTTGCTTGAAAAATTAGTCAACTTACCTTACTGCTATATCTAGGACATCAACGCTGTAGCAGTAAGGGAAAACTCCTTTATAACTACAAGTTGGCTTTGTAAACCTCCTTTCAGTTATAAAGGTCCCCAGACAAGCTGACCACCTGTGGTTGCCCCACTGCTGTGAGCTCCCATGACTAGCTAATCTGTTGGTACCGAGCAAGAAATGTTCAATATTAATTGAAGAATTTCATCCTCACTTACTGCTCCCTCTTACATATGCCTTTGCATAGCTAAGTGTCAGATTTTGCTGAAGCACAGGCGGGAGGGTTGCAGTGCCTGTATGTGTAGGAAGAAAAAGTGAGTTTTGCTGGTATGACACATATTTTGGAAAATAAACATCGCAGCATACTTTCAGACTTCAGAAATAGGCATTTAACCAGTTGATACCAGTAATATAATGTTACTCCATAGTAGGGACTAGAGATGAGCGAATCTACTCTTTTTGAGTAATTACTCGATTGAGCACCGCGATTTTCGAGTACTTCAGTACTCGGGTGAAAAGATTCGGGGGGCGCCGGGGGGCAGGGGGAGGCATGGCGGCACGGGGGGTAGCAGCGGGGAACAGGGGGGAGCCCTCTCTCTCTCCCTCTCCGCCCCCACTCCCAGCTGCAACCCCCCACTCACCCACGGCGCCCCCCGAATCTTTTCGCCCGAGTACGGAAGTACTCGAAAATTGCGGTCCTTTAGCCTATCCAATCCCACATCCAGTGTTTGCCAAAAAATAAAAAAACACCTATGGGCTTCATCTGGAACCATAAAAGGCCAAGTAGGGGGGCTCCGATTCTACATTTATATCATAAGCAAGGTGGTCTGGGAGTCCCCAATTTACATGCTTACTACAAAGCAACAATCATGAATCAATCTGCTGTGTGGTGGGATAGCTCTCAGACTCAAGACTGATACCACATGGAGAAACACCTCAATGGGAACAGATCTTTCGAGTCCTTGTTTTAGGCCTCAATGCTAGAAAAACTCTATCTGAAAACAGGTCTAACTGTAAATACGTAAAGTCTGTCTTCCCCTATGCTTCTAGCTCTTCAGGCCTGGAACGTATGTGTTCATGGGCTGAGGCTCTTCCCTAGAGGGAGACATTTTGATTTACTGATACGAATTCTCACGTACTATATTCCCAACCTAAATATTGGAAGATTCAGTAAAGACAGCATTAGGATAATCTCTGATCTATTAGATGGGGATAACCTGCTTCCATTCTCTCTACTTAGGTAAAGATTTGACTTAGAGACAGGAGATTTCTATTGATATTGCCAAATCCAATTATTTTGTAGAAGACACTGCTTGGGGAGATATACTCTCCTGGAAAGGGTGATGTCCCTTCTCTCTAAGAGTCAGGGTCCACACAAGTCCTTGAGCAGACTATTCTATAATGACATCCTTGGTGATCTGGGAGGCACCAAAAGGATGTCGAATTGTAAAAATCAAGTGCGAGCAAAATGTTCAAACAATTAACCAGACTAAAAGGGGTGGAGTTAGATGACGTAAGAAAGGAGAGTATGCAATGGGTTTGCCCCTCCTCAATTAGAAAAGAAGGGTGTGAGAATAAGGTTCTGAGAAACAGAACGCTGAGTGCAAAATCTTGTGTGGAAAGCTGGGTGAAATTCCCACTGGAGAGCTGGGTGAATAAAGAAAAGAAATAATATGATGTGCTTGACAAACCTGATAAGTATATTGCAAACAAAATTAAATTAATAACAAAACTTTGTGGTATCACGTTTCCAATGTTGGTAAATTTATGGTGTTAGCCATATCAGGGCAGATGAACTTCCAGTGATATAAGCAGAAATTCCAACATGGTATATCCAAAAGGGTGGTTGTGTATATAAACTAGCAGTTAACCTCCATTTGTGTGACTCTTAATGTCATGGAATGCATAGAAATTCTGCATTGAGCAGAAATGAATGAAACTACCCTGCTAGAACCCTCACATGACAATTAAAATAGTTTTATAGTTCCAAATTTTTTAACACACTGAATTCTAAAAATACATATATATATATATATATATATATATATATTTAATTTTCAGCATTTTTACTCTACAGTGTGAAATATATTTTGCTTGAAAAATTAGTCAACTTACCTTACTGCTATATCTAGGACATCAACGCTGTAGCAGTAAGGGAAAACTCCTTTATAACTACAAGTTGGCTTTGTAAACCTCCTTTCAGTTATAAAGGTCCCCAGACAAGCTGACCACCTGTGGTTGCCCCACTGCTGTGAGCTCCCATGACTAGCTAATCTGTTGGTACCGAGCAAGAAATGTTCAATATTAATTGAAGAATTTCATCCTCACTTACTGCTCCCTCTTACATATGCCTTTGCATAGCTAAGTGTCAGATTTTGCTGAAGCACAGGCGGGAGGGTTGCAGTGCCTGTATGTGTAGGAAGAAAAAGTGAGTTTTGCTGGTATGACACATATTTTGGAAAATAAACATCGCAGCATACTTTCAGACTTCAGAAATAGGCATTTAACCAGTTGATACCAGTAATATAATGTTACTCCATAGTAGGGACTAGAGATGAGCGAATCTACTCTTTTTGAGTAATTACTCGATTGAGCACCGCGATTTTCGAGTACTTCAGTACTCGGGTGAAAAGATTCGGGGGGCGCCGGGGGGCAGGGGGAGGCATGGCGGCACGGGGGGTAGCAGCGGGGAACAGGGGGGAGCCCTCTCTCTCTCCCTCTCCGCCCCCACTCCCAGCTGCAACCCCCCACTCACCCACGGCGCCCCCCGAATCTTTTCGCCCGAGTACGGAAGTACTCGAAAATTGCGGTCCTTTAGCCTATCCAATCCCACATCCAGTGTTTGCCAAAAAATAAAAAAACACCTATGGGCTTCATCTGGAACCATAAAAGGCCAAGTAGGGGGGCTCCGATTCTACATTTATATCATAAGCAAGGTGGTCTGGGAGTCCCCAATTTACATGCTTACTACAAAGCAACAATCATGAATCAATCTGCTGTGTGGTGGGATAGCTCTCAGACTCAAGACTGGTACCACATGGAGAAACACCTCAATGGGAACAGATCTTTCGAGTCCTTGTTTTAGGCCTCAATGCTAGAAAAACTCTATCTGAAAACAGGTCTAACTGTAAATACGTAAAGTCTGTCTTCCCCTATGCTTCTAGCTCTTCAGGCCTGGAACGTATGTGTTCATGGGCTGAGGCTCTTCCCTAGAGGGAGACATTTTGATTTACTGATACGAATTCTCACGTACTATATTCCCAACCTAAATATTGGAAGATTCAGTAAAGACAGCATTAGGATAATCTCTGATCTATTAGATGGGGATAACCTGCTTCCATTCTCTCTACTTAGGTAAAGATTTGACTTAGAGACAGGAGATTTCTATTGCTATTGCCAAATCCAATTATTTTGTAGAAGACACTGCTTGGGGAGATATACTCTCCTGGAAAGGGTGATGTCCCTTCTCTCTAAGAGTCAGGGTCCACACAAGTCCTTGAGCAGACTATTCTATAATGACATCCTTGGTGATCTGGGAGGCACCAAAAGGATGTCGAATTGTAAAAATCAAGTGCGAGCAAAATGTTCAAACAATTAACCAGACTAAAAGGGGTGGAGTTAGATGACGTAAGAAAGGAGAGTATGCAATGGGTTTGCCCCTCCTCAATTAGAAAAGAAGGGTGTGAGAATAAGGTTCTGAGAAACAGAACGCTGAGTGCAAAATCTTGTGTGGAAAGCTGGGTGAAATTCCCACTGGAGAGCTGGGTGAATAAAGAAAAGAAATAATATGATGTGCTTGACAAACCTGATAAGTATATTGCAAACAAAATTAAATTAATAACAAAACTTTGTGGTATCACTTTTCCAATGTTGGTAAATTTATGGTGTTAGCCATATCAGGGCAGATGAACTTCCAGTGATATAAGCAGAAATTCCAACATGGTATATCCAAAAGGGTGGTTGTGTATATAAACTAGCAGTTAACCTCCATTTGTGTGACTCTTAATGTCATGGAATGCATAGAAATTCTGCATTGAGCAGAAATGAATGAAACTACCCTGCTAGAACCCTCACATGACAATTAAAATAGTTTTATAGTTCCAAATTTTTTAACACACTGAATTCTAAAAATACATATATATATATATATATATATATATATATATATATATATATATATATATATATATATATATATTTAATTTTCAGCATTTTTACTCTACAGTGTGAAATATATTTTGCTTGAAAAATTAGTCAACTTACCTTACTGCTATATCTAGGACATCAACGCTGTAGCAGTAAGGGAAAACTCCTTTATAACTACAAGTTGGCTTTGTAAACCTCCTTTCAGTTATAAAGGTCCCCAGACAAGCTGACCACCTGTGGTTGCCCCACTGCTGTGAGCTCCCATGACTAGCTAATCTGTTGGTACCGAGCAAGAAATGTTCAATATTAATTGAAGAATTTCATCCTCACTTACTGCTCCCTCTTACATATGCCTTTGCATAGCTAAGTGTCAGATTTTGCTGAAGCACAGGCGGGAGGGTTGCAGTGCCTGTATGTGTAGGAAGAAAAAGTGAGTTTTGCTGGTATGACACATATTTTGGAAAATAAACATCGCAGCATACTTTCAGACTTCAGAAATAGGCATTTAACCAGTTGATACCAGTAATATAATGTTACTCCATAGTAGGGACTAGAGATGAGCGAATCTACTCTTTTTGAGTAATTACTCGATTGAGCACCGCGATTTTCGAGTACTTCAGTACTCGGGTGAAAAGATTCGGGGGGCGCCGGGGGGCAGGGGGAGGCATGGCGGCACGGGGGGTAGCAGCGGGGAACAGGGGGGAGCCCTCTCTCTCTCCCTCTCCGCCCCCACTCCCAGCTGCAACCCCCCACTCACCCACGGCGCCCCCCGAATCTTTTCGCCCGAGTACGGAAGTACTCGAAAATTGCGGTCCTTTAGCCTATCCAATCCCACATCCAGTGTTTGCCAAAAAATAAAAAAACACCTATGGGCTTCATCTGGAACCATAAAAGGCCAAGTAGGGGGGCTCCGATTCTACATTTATATCATAAGCAAGGTGGTCTGGGAGTCCCCAATTTACATGCTTACTACAAAGCAACAATCATGAATCAATCTGCTGTGTGGTGGGATAGCTCTCAGACTCAAGACTGGTACCACATGGAGAAACACCTCAATGGGAACAGATCTTTCGAGTCCTTGTTTTAGGCCTCAATGCTAGAAAAACTCTATCTGAAAACAGGTCTAACTGTAAATACGTAAAGTCTGTCTTCCCCTATGCTTCTAGCTCTTCAGGCCTGGAACGTATGTGTTCATGGGCTGAGGCTCTTCCCTAGAGGGAGACATTTTGATTTACTGATACGAATTCTCACGTACTATATTCCCAACCTAAATATTGGAAGATTCAGTAAAGACAGCATTAGGATAATCTCTGATCTATTAGATGGGGATAACCTGCTTCCATTCTCTCTACTTAGGTAAAGATTTGACTTAGAGACAGGAGATTTCTATTGCTATTGCCAAATCCAATTATTTTGTAGAAGACACTGCTTGGGGAGATATACTCTCCTGGAAAGGGTGATGTCCCTTCTCTCTAAGAGTCAGGGTCCACACAAGTCCTTGAGCAGACTATTCTATAATGACATCCTTGGTGATCTGGGAGGCACCAAAAGGATGTCGAATTGTAAAAATCAAGTGCGAGCAAAATGTTCAAACAATTAACCAGACTAAAAGGGGTGGAGTTAGATGACGTAAGAAAGGAGAGTATGCAATGGGTTTGCCCCTCCTCAATTAGAAAAGAAGGGTGTGAGAATAAGGTTCTGAGAAACAGAACGCTGAGTGCAAAATCTTGTGTGGAAAGCTGGGTGAAATTCCCACTGGAGAGCTGGGTGAATAAAGAAAAGAAATAATATGATGTGCTTGACAAACCTGATAAGTATATTGCAAACAAAATTAAATTAATAACAAAACTTTGTGGTATCACGTTTCCAATGTTGGTAAATTTATGGTGTTAGCCATATCAGGGCAGATGAACTTCCAGTGATATAAGCAGAAATTCCAACATGGTATATCCAAAAGGGTGGTTGTGTATATAAACTAGCAGTTAACCTCCATTTGTGTGACTCTTAATGTCATGGAATGCATAGAAATTATGCATTGAGCAGAAATGAATGAAACTACCCTGCTAGAACCCTCACATGACAATTAAAATAGTTTTATAGTTCCAAATCTTTTAACACACTGAATTCTAAAAATACATATATATATATATATATATATATATATATATATATATATATATATATATATATATTTAATTTTCTGCATTTTTACTCTACAGTGTGAAATATATTTTACTTGAAAAATTAGTCAACTTACCTTACTGCTATATCTAGGACATCAACGCTGTAGCAGTAAGGGAAAACTCCTTTATAACTACAAGTTGGCTTTGTAAACCTCCTTTGAGTTATAAAGGTCCCCAGACAAGCTGATCACCTGTGGTTGCCCCACTGCTGTGAGCTCCTATGACTAGCTAATCTGTTGGTACCAAGCAAGAAATGTTCAATATTAATTGAAGAATTTCATCCTCACTTACTGCTCCCTCTTACATATGCCTTTGCATAGCTAAGTGTCAGATTTTGCTGAAGCACAGGCGGGAGGGTTGCAGTGCCTGTATGTGTAGGAAGAAAAAGTGAGTTTTGCTGGTATGACACATATTTTGGAAAATAAACATCGCAGCATACTTTCAGACTTCAGAAATAGGCATTTAACCAGTTGATACCAGTAATATAATGTTACTCCATAGTAGGGACTAGAGATGAGCGAATCTACTCTTTTTGAGTAATTACTCGATCGAGCACCGCGATTTTCGAGTACTTCAGTACTCGGGTGAAAAGATTCGGGGGGCGCCGGGGGACAGGGGGAGGCATGGCGGCACGGGGGGTAGCAGCGGGGAACAGGGGGGAGCCCTCTCTTTCTCCCTCTCCCCCCCCACTCCCAGCTGCAACCCCCCACTCACCCACGGCGCCCCCCCGAATCTTTTCGCCCGAGTAAGGAAGTGCTCGAAAATCGCGGTCCTTTAGCCTATCCAATCCCACATCCAGTGTTTGCCAAAAAATAAAAAAACACCTATGGGCTTCATCTGGAACCATAAAAGGCCAAGGAGGGGGCTCCGATTCTACATTTATATCATAAGCAAGGTGGTCTGGGAGTCCCCAATTTACATGCTTACTACAAAGCAACAATCATGAATCAATCTGCTGTGTGGTGGGATAGCTCCCAGACTCAAGACTGGTACCACATGGAGAAACACCTCAATGGGAACAGATCTTTCGAGTCCTTGTTTAAGGCCTCAATGCTAGAAAAACTCTATCTGAAAACAGGTCTAACTGTAAATACGTAAAGTCTGTCTTCCCCTATGCTTCTAGCTCTTCAGGCCTGGAACGTATGTGTTCATGGGCTGAGGCTCTTCCCTAGAGGGAGACATTTTGATTTACTGATACGAATTCTCACGTACTATATTCCCAACCTAAATATTGGAAGATTCAGTAAAGACAGCATTAAGATAATCTCTGATCTATTAGATGGGGATAACCTGCTTCCATTCTCTCTACTTAGGTAAAGATTTGACTTAGAGACAGGAGATTTCTATTGCTATTGCCAAATCCAATTATTTTGTAGAAGACACTGCTTGGGGAGATATACTCTCCTGGAAAGGGTGATGTCCCTTCTCTCTAAGAGTCAGGGTCCACACAAGTCCTTGAGCAGACTATTCTATAATGACATCCTTGGAGATCTGGGAGGCACCAAAAGGATGTCGAATTATAAAAATCAAGTGCGAGCAAAATGTTCAAACAATTAACCAGACTAAAAGGGGTGGAGTTAGATGACGTAAGAAAGGAGAGTATGCAATGGGTTTGCCCCTCCTCAATTAGAAAAGAAGGGTGTGAGAATAAGGTTCTGAGAAACAGAACGCTGAGTGCAAAATCTTGTGTGGAAAGCTGGGTGAAATTCCCACTGGAGAGCTGGGTGAATAAAAAAAAGAAATAATATGATGTGCTTGACAAACCTGATAAGTACATTGCAAACAAAATTAAATTAATAACAAAACTTTGTGGTATCACGTTTCCAATGTTGGTAAATTTATGTTGTTAGCCATATCAGGGCAGATGAACTTCCAGTGATATAAGCAGAAATTCCAACATGGTATATCCAAAAGGGTGGTTGTGTATATAAACTAGCAGTTAACCTCCATTTGTGTGACTCTTAATGTCATGGAATGCATAGAAATTCTGCATTGAGCAGAAATGAATGAAACCACCCTGCTAGAACCCTCACATGACAATTTAAATAGTTTTATAGTTCCAAATTTTTTAACACACTGAATTCTAAAAATACATATGTATATATATATATATTTAATTTTCTGCATTTTTACTCTACAGTGTGAAATATATTTTGCTTGAAAAATTAGTCAACTGACCTTACTGTTATATCTAGGACATCAACGCTGTAACAGTAAGGGAAAACTCCTTTATAACTACAAGTTGGCTTTGTAAACCTCCTTTGAGTTATAAAGGTCCCCAGACAAGCTGACCACCTGTGGTTGCCCCACTGCTGTGAGCTCCCATGACTAGCTAATCTGTTGGTACCAAGCAAGAAATGTTCAATATTAATTGAAGAATTTCATCCTCACTTACTGCTCCCTCTTACATATGCCTTTGCATAGCTAAGTGTCAGATTTTGCTGAAGCACAGGCGGGAGGGTTGCAGTGCCTGTATGTGTAGGAAGAAAAAGTGAGTTTTGCTGGTATGACACATATTTTGGAAAATAAACATCGCAGCATACTTTCAGACTTCAGAAATAGGCATTTAACCAGTTGATACCAGTAATATAATGTTACTCCATAGTAGGGACTAGAGATGAGTGAATCTACTCTTTTTGAGTAATTACTCGATCGAGCACCGCGATTTTCGAGTACTTCAGTACTCGGGTGAAAAGATTCGGGGGGCGCCGGGGGGCAGGGGGAGGCATGGCGGCACGGGGGGTAGCAGCGGGGAACAGGGGGGAGCCCTCTCTCTCTCCCTCTCCCCCCCCACTCCCAGCTGCAACCCCCCACTCACCCACGGCGCCCCCCCGAATCTTTTCGCCCGAGTAAGGAAGTGCTCGAAAATCGCGGTCCTTTAGCCTATCCAATCCCACGTCCAGTGTTTGCCAAAAAATAAAAAAACACCTATGGGCTTCATCTGGAACCATAAAAGGCCAAGGAGGGGGCTCCGATTCTACATTTATATCATAAGCAAGGTGGTCTGGGAGTCCCCAATTTACATGCTTACTACAAAGCAACAATCATGAATCAATCTGCTGTGTGGTGGGATAGCTCCCAGACTCAAGACTGGTACCACATGGAGAAACACCTCAATGGGAACAGATCTTTCGAGTCCTTGTTTAAGGCCTCAATGCTAGAAAAACTCTATCTGAAAACAGGTCTAACTGTAAATACGTAAAGTCTGTCTTCCCCTATGCTTCTAGCTCTTCAGGCCTGGAACGTATGTGTTCATGGGCTGAGGCTCTTCCCTAGAGGGAGACATTTTGATTTACTGATACGAATTCTCACGTACTATATTTCCAACCTAAATATTGGAAGATTCAGTAAAGACAGCATTAGGATAATCTCTGATCTATTAGATGGGGATAACCTGCTTCCATTCTCTCTACTTAGGTAAAGATTTGACTTAGAGACAGGAGATTTCTATTGCTATTGCCAAATCCAATTATTTTGTAGAAGACACTGCTTGGGGAGATATACTCTCCTGGAAAGGGTGATGTCCCTTCTCTCTAAGAGTCAGGGTCCACACAAGTCCTTGAGCAGACTATTCTATAATGACATCCTTGGTGATCTGGGAGGCACCAAAAGGATGTCGAATTGTAAAAATCAAGTGCGAGCAAAATGTTCAAACAATTAACCAGACTAAAAGGGGTGGAGTTAGATGACGTAAGAAAGGAGAGTATGCAATGGGTTTGCCCCTCCTCAATTAGAAAAGAAGGGTGTGAGAATAAGGTTCTGAGAAACAGAACGCTGAGTGCAAAATCTTGTGTGGAAAGCTGGGTGAAATTCCCACTGGAGAGCTGGGTGAATAAAGAAAAGAAATAATATGATGTGCTTGACAAACCTGATAAGTATATTGCAAACAAAATTAAATTAATAACAAAACTTTGTGGTATCACGTTTCCAATGTTGGTAAATTTATGGTGTTAGCCATATCAGGGCAGATGAACTTCCAGTGATATAAGCAGAAATTCCAACATGGTATATCCAAAAGGGTGGTTGTGTATATAAACTAGCAGTTAACCTCCATTTGTGTGACTCTTAATGTCATGGAATGCATAGAAATTCTGCATTGAGCAGAAATGAATGAAACTACCCTGCTAGAACCCTCACATGACAATTAAAATAGTTTTAAAGTTCCAAATTTTTTAACACACTGAATTCTAAAAATACATATATATATATATATATATATATATATATATATATATATTTAATTTTCAGCATTTTTACTCTACAGTGTGAAATATATTTTGCTTGAAAAATTAGTCAACTTACCTTACTGCTATATCTAGGACATCAACGCTGTAGCAGTAAGGGAAAACTCCTTTATAACTACAAGTTGGCTTTGTAAACCTCCTTTGAGTTATAAAGGTCCCCAGACAAGCTGATCACCTGTGGTTGCCCCACTGCTGTGAGCTCCTATGACTAGCTAATCTGTTGGTACCAAGCAAGAAATGTTCAATATTAATTGAAGAATTTCATCCTCACTTACTGCTCCCTCTTACATATGCCTTTGCATAGCTAAGTGTCAGATTTTGCTGAAGCACAGGCGGGAGGGTTGCACTGCCTGTATGTGTAGGAAGAAAAAGTGAGTTTTGCTGGTATGACACATATTTTGGAAAATAAACATCGCAGCATACTTTCAGACTTCAGAAATAGGCATTTAACCAGTTGATACCAGTAATATAATGTTACTCCATAGTAGGGACTAGAGATGAGCGAATCTACTCCTTTTGAGTAATTACTCGATCGGAGACCGCGATTTTCGAGTACTTCAGTACTCGGGTGAAAAGATTCGGGGGGCGCCGGGGGGCAGGGGGAGGCATGGCGGCACGGGGGGTAGCAGCGGGGAACAGGGGGGAGCCCTCTCTCTCCCACTCCCAGCTGCAACCCCCCACTCACCCACGGCGCCCCCCGAATCTTTTCGCCCGAGTACGGAAGTACTCGAAAATCGCGGTCCTTTAGCCTATCCATTCCCACGTCCAGTGTTTGCCAAAAAATAAAAAACACCTATGGGCTTCATCTGGAACCATAAAAGGCCAAGGAGGGGGCTCCGATTCTACATTTATATCATAAGCAAGGTGGTCTGGGAGTCCCCAATTTACATGCTTACTACAAAGCAACAATCATGAATCAATCTGCTGTGTGGTGGGATAGCTCCCAGACTCAAGACTGGTACCACATGGAGAAACACCTCAATGGGAACAGATCTTTCGAGTCCTTGTTTAAGGCCTCAATGCTAGAAAAACTCTATCTGAAAACAGGTCTAACTGTAAATACGTAAAGTCTGTCTTCCCCTATGCTTCTAGCTCTTCAGGCCTGGAACGTATGTGTTCATGGGCTGAGGCTCTACCCTAGAGGGAGACATTTTGATTTACTGATACGAATTCTCACGTACTATATTCCCAACCTAAATATTGGAAGATTCAGTAAAGACAGCATTAAGATAATCTCTGATCTATTAGATGGGAATAACCTGCTTCCATTCTCTCTACTTAGGTAAAGATTTGACTTAGAGACAGGAGATTTCTATTGCTATTGCCAAATCCAATTATTTTGTAGAAGACACTGCTTGGGGAGATATACTCTCCTGGAAAGGGTGATGTCCCTTCTCTCTAAGAGTCAGGGTCCACACAAGTCCTTGAGCAGACTATTCTATAATGACATCCTTGGTGATCTGGGAGGCACCAAAAGGATGTCGAATTGTAAAAATCAAGTGCGAGCAAAATGTTCAAACAATTAACCAGACTAAAAGGGGTGGAGTTAGATGACGTAAGAAAGGAGAGTATGCAATGGGTTTGCCCCTCCTCAATTAGAAAAGAAGGGTGTGAGAATAAGGTTCTGAGAAACAGAACGCTGAGTGCAAAATCTTGTGTGGAAAGCTGGGTGAAATTCCCACTGGAGAGCTGGGTGAATAAAGAAAAGAAATAATATGATGTGCTTGACAAACCTGATAAGTATATTGCAAACAAAATTAAATTAATAACAAAACTTTGTGGTATCACGTTTCCAATGTTGGTAAATTTATGGTGTTAGCCATATCAGGGCAGATGAACTTCCAGTGATATAAGCAGAAATTCCAACATGGTATATCCAAAAGGGTGGTTGTGTATATAAACTAGCAGTTAACCTCCATTTGTGTGACTCTTAATGCCATGGAATGCATAGAAATTCTGCATTGAGCAGAAATGAATGAAACTACCCTGCTAGAACCCTCACATGACAATTAAAATAGTTTTATAGTTCCAAATTTTTTAACACACTGAATTCTAAAAATACATATATATATATATATATATATATATATATATATATATATATATATATATTTAATTTTCAGCATTTTTACTCTACAGTGTGAAATATATTTTGCTTGAAAAATTAGTCAACTGACCTTACTGTTATATCTAGGACATCAGCGCTGTAGCAGTAAGGGAAAACTCCTTTATAACTACAAGTTGGCTTTGTAAACCTCCTTTGAGTTATAAAGGTCCCCAGACAAGCTGACCACCTGTGGTTGCCCCACTGCTGTGAGCTCCTATGACTAGCTAATCTGTTGGTACCAATCAAGAAATGTTCAATATTAATTGAATAATTTCATCCTCACTTACTGCTCCCTCTTACATATGCCTTTGCATAGCTAAGTGTCAGATTTTGCTGAAGCACAGGCGGGAGGGTTGCAGTGCCTGTATGTGTAGGAAGAAAAAGTGAGTTTTGCTGGTATGACACATATTTTGGAAAATAAACATCGCAGCATACTTTCAGACTTCAGAAATAGGCATTTAACCAGTTGATACCAGTAATATAATGTTACTCCATAGTAGGGACTAGAGATGAGCGAATCTACTCTTTTTGAGTAATTACTCGATCGAGCACCGCGATTTTCGAGTACTTCAGTACTCGGGTGAAAAGATTCGGGGGGCGCCGGGGGACAGGGGGAGGCATGGCGGCACGGGGGGTAGCAGCGGGGAACAGGGGGGAGCCCTCTCTTTCTCCCTCTCCCCCCCCACTCCCAGCTGCAACCCCCCACTCACCCACGGCGCCCCCCCGAATCTTTTCGCCCGAGTAAGGAAGTGCTCGAAAATCGCGGTCCTTTAGCCTATCCAATCCCACATCCAGTGTTTGCCAAAAAATAAAAAAACACCTATGGGCTTCATCTGGAACCATAAAAGGCCAAGGAGGGGGCTCCGATTCTACATTTATATCATAAGCAAGGTGGTCTGGGAGTCCCCAATTTACATGCTTACTACAAAGCAACAATCATGAATCAATCTGCTGTGTGGTGGGATAGCTCCCAGACTCAAGACTGGTACCACATGGAGAAACACCTCAATGGGAACAGATCTTTCGAGTCCTTGTTTAAGGCCTCAATGCTAGAAAAACTCTATCTGAAAACAGGTCTAACTGTAAATACGTAAAGTCTGTCTTCCCCTATGCTTCTAGCTCTTCAGGCCTGGAACATATGTGTTCATGGGCTGAGGCTCTTCCCTAGAGGGAGACATTTTGATTTACTGATACGAATTCTCACGTACTATATTCCCAACCTAAATATTGGAAGATTCAGTAAAGACAGCATTAAAATAATCTCTGATCTATTAGATGGGGACAACCTGCTTCCATTCTCTCTACTTAGGTAAAGATTTGACTTAGAGACAGGAGATTTCTATTGCTATTGCCAAATCCAATTATTTTGTAGAAGACACTGCTTGGGGAGATATACTCTCCTGGAAAGGGTGATGTCCCTTCTCTCTAAGAGTCAGGGTCCACACAAGTCCTTGAGCAGACTATTCTATAATGACATCCTTGGTGATCTGGGAGGCACCAAAAGGATGTTGAATTGTAAAAATCAAGTGCGAGCAAAATGTTCAAACAATTAACCAGACTAAAAGGGGTGGAGTTAGATGACGTAAGAAAGGAGAGTATGCAATGGGTTTGCCCCTCCTCAATTAGAAAAGAAGGGTGTGAGAATAAGGTTCTGAGAAACAGAACGCTGAGTGCAAAATCTTGTGTGGAAAGCTGGGTGAAATTCCCACTGGAGAGCTGGGTGAATAAAAAAAAGAAATAATATGATGTGCTTGACAAACCTGATAAGTACATTGCAAACAAAATTAAATTAATAACAAAACTTTGTGGTATCACGTTTCCAATGTTGGTAAATTTATGTTGTTAGCCATATCAGGGCAGATGAACTTCCAGTGATATAAGCAGAAATTCCAACATGGTATATCCAAAAGGGTGGTTGTGTATATAAACTAGCAGTTAACCTCCATTTGTGTGACTCTTAATGTCATGGAATGCATAGAAATTCTGCATTGAGCAGAAATGAATGAAACCACCCTGCTAGAACCCTCACATGACAATTAAAATAGTTTTATAGTTCCAAATTTTTTAACACACTGAATTCTAAAAATACATATGTATATATATATATATATTTAATTTTCTGCATTTTTACTCTACAGTGTGAAATATATTTTGCTTGAAAAATTAGTCAACTGACCTTACTGTTATATCTAGGACATCAACGCTGTAACAGTAAGGGAAAACTCCTTTATAACTACAAGTTGGCTTTGTAAACCTCCTTTGAGTTATAAAGGTCCCCAGACAAGCTGACCACCTGTGGTTGCCCCACTGCTGTGAGCTCCCATGACTAGCTAATCTGTTGGTACCAAGCAAGAAATGTTCAATATTAATTGAAGAATTTCATCCTCACTTACTGCTCCCTCTTACATATGCCTTTGCATAGCTAAGTGTCAGATTTTGCTGAAGCACAGGCGGGAGGGTTGCAGTGCCTGTATGTGTAGGAAGAAAAAGTGAGTTTTGCTGGTATGACACATATTTTGGAAAATAAACATCGCAGCATACTTTCAGACTTCAGAAATAGGCATTTAACCAGTTGATACCAGTAATATAATGTTACTCCATAGTAGGGACTAGAGATGAGTGAATCTACTCTTTTTGAGTAATTACTCGATCGAGCACCGCGATTTTCGAGTACTTCAGTACTCGGGTGAAAAGATTCGGGGGGCGCCGGGGGGCAGGGGGAGGCATGGCGGCACGGGGGGTAGCAGCGGGGAACAGGGGGGAGCCCTCTCTCCCTCTCCCCCCCCACTCCCAGCTGCAACCCCCCACTCACCCACGGCGCCCCCCCGAATCTTTTCGCCCGAGTAAGGAAGTGCTCGAAAATCGCGGTCCTTTAGCCTATCCAATCCCACGTCCAGTGTTTGCCAAAAAATAAAAAAACACCTATGGGCTTCATCTGGAACCATAAAAGGCCAAGGAGGGGGCTCCGATTCTACATTTATATCATAAGCAAGGTGGTCTGGGAGTCCCCAATTTACATGCTTACTACAAAGCAACAATCATGAATCAATCTGCTGTGTGGTGGGATAGCTCCCAGACTCAAGACTGGTACCACATGGAGAAACACCTCAATGGGAACAGATCTTTCGAGTCCTTGTTTAAGGCCTCAATGCTAGAAAAACTCTATCTGAAAACAGGTCTAACTGTAAATACGTAAAGTCTGTCTTCCCCTATGCTTCTAGCTCTTCAGGCCTGGAACGTATGTGTTCATGGGCTGAGGCTCTTCCCTAGAGGGAGACATTTTGATTTACTGATACGAATTCTCACGTACTATATTCCCAACCTAAATATTGGAAGATTCAGTAAAGACAGCATTAAGGTGATCTCTGATCTATTAGATGGGGATAACCTGCTTCCATTCTCTCTACTTAGGTAAAGATTTGACTTAGAGACAGGAGATTTCAATTGCTATTGCCAAATCCAATTATTTTGTAGAAGACACTGCTTGGGGAGATATACTCTCCTGGAAAGGGTGATGTCCCTTCTCTCTAAGAGTCAGGGTCCACACAAGTCCTTGAGCAGACTATTCTATAATGACATCCTTGGTGATCTGGGAGGCACCAAAAGGATGTTGAATTGTAAAAATCAAGTGCGAGCAAAATGTTCAAACAATTAACCAGACTAAAAGGGGTGGAGTTAGATGACGTAAGAAAGGAGAGTATGCAATGGGTTTGCCCCTCCTCAATCAGAAAAGAAGGGTATGAGAATAAGGTTCTGAGAAACAGAATGCTGAGTGCAAAATCTTGTGTGGAAAGCTGGGTGAAATTCCCACTGGAGAGCTGGGTGAATAAAAAAAAGAAATAATATGATGTGCTTGACAAACCTGATAAGTATATTGCAAACAAAATTAAATTAATAACAAAACTTTGTGGTATCACGTTTCCAATGTTGGTAAATTTATGTTGTTAGCCATATCAGGGCAGATGAACTTCCAGTGATATAAGCAGAAATTCCAACATGGTATATCCAAAAGGGTGGTTGTGTATATAAACTAGCAGTTAACCTCCATTTGTGTGACTCTTAATGTCATGGAATGCATAGAAATTCTGCATTGAGCAGAAATGAATGAAACCACGCTGCTAGAACCCTCACATGACAATTAAAATAGTTTTATAGTTCCAAATTTTTTAGCACACTGAATTCTAAAAATACATACATATATATATATATATATATATATATATATATATATATATATATATATATATATATATTATATATATTTAATTTTCTGCATTTTTATTCTACAGTGTGAAATTTATTTTGCTTGAAAAATTAAAAATTAGTCAACTGACCTTACTGGGACATCAACGCTGATCTAGGACATCAACGCTGTAACAGTAAGGGAAAACTCCTTTATAACTACAAGTTGGCTTTGTAAACCTCCTTTGAGTTATAAAGGTCCCCAGACCTGATCACCTGTGGTTGCCCCACTGCTGTGAGCTCCTATGACTAGCTAATCTGTTGGTACCAAGCAAGAAATGTTCAATATTAATTGAAGAATTTCATCCTCACTTACTGCTCCCTCTTACATATGCCTTTGCATAGTCAAGTGTCAGATTTTGCTGAAGCACAGGCGGGAGGGTTGCAGTGCCTGTATGTGTAGGAAGAAAAAGTGAGTTTTGCTGGTATGGCACGGATTTTGGAAAATAAACATCGCAGCATACTTTCAGACTTCAGAAATAGGCATTTAACCAGTTGATACCAGTAATATAATGTTACTCCATAGTAGGGACTAGAGATAAGCGAATCTACTCTTTTCGAGTAATTACTCGATCGAGCACCGCGATTTTCGAGTACTTCAGTACTCGGGTGAAAAGATTCGGGGGGCACCGGGGGGCGGGGGGAGGCGTGGCGGCACGGGGGGTAGCAGCGGGGAACAGGGGGGAGCCCTCTCTCTCTCCCTCTCCCCCCCCACTCCCAGCTGCAACCCCCCACTCACCCACGGCGCCCCCCGAATCTTTTCGCCCGAGTATGGAAGTACTCGAAAATCGCGGTGCTCGGGCGAAAAAGGGGCGTGGCCGAGTAGGCTCACTCATCTCTAGTAGGGACGCAATTATCTGCTTGGATTACCTCAGGGTTCAACATGGCTGTGACCTGGTTTGTACAGGGCTGCATAATATACACCCGTCACAATCCAGACCAAGCGGTCAAAGTACCTGCTTGTTGTCACTTCAGGGCCAGACTACCTGTTTTAGTGACTGCATACAGCTACCAGAGGTAGGTGTTTTGGAGTTTATATTGGTTTGCATTAAGTATGTATATACATATGGTGTACCAGAAGGTTTAGAAAATAATAGAGGTACACATTTTAGTAGCCTTCTACTCAGTCAGACCTGTGCCTAATCGTTAGACTAAGTTGAGTCCCTATGTAGGTTTGTTTTGTAGAGCCCCTGTAACAGGCCTATACATTCTCTAGTCCCAGCATGTCAGGAATTAACAGTCACTCATAAATGTGCATTTTCCTTGATTTCAGATGCAGACTCAAAAGGGGAGTCGAAAAATTGCAAAAAGATGAATCAAATACCTGCTAGAACCATGCTTATCCTTTGAGTTATGATTATAATACCATGGGTTTGGGACTTGAATAATTATATTGGAAAATAATTGGGATAATAAGTTTGTTAAAAATCATGAAGTACTTGTAGAAACCTGAATAATTGTTGAATAGGTACCCATGGTCCTCTAGTATTTTCCTTTAAGCACTTTTGTGTGTATAATACTCACTATGGAGGAGATCGGGTCATGGTTTAGGAAAATTCTTGATGCCCCTGTGTGCCTGTGTGGTCACAAAAACGCCAAAACACAACTGCCTCAATAAAGGTTAGACAATAGCTCGGTGACCCCCGATTGGTTCTTAGTTGCTCCTGGACTGGGGTTCTTCATGCCATCTCATTTGCATGGAGAAAAGTGACACTATAGACTGTTATCCCTCTTGAACAAAATGTGTATGTGTGGATGTCACAAATAATGCAGTGACTCTGCTTCTGAATCACCCCCCTGTGGGGATTACAATAGGGGACAACAAAAATGATAGGATGGTAGTAGAAAATTGGGCCAGAGTCAAGGATCTCCTGCTCTTGGATGACAAGGTGTTTAGAGTCCTAGATCACGCGGTAGTAGCCATGTTTTGTGTTACCACATGATGGTCTGTCATAAACAGTAAGTCCTGAACACACGCTCTTCAATAAAGCTGCAGATAATTGGCCAAGGCCACTTGGTAAGCCTCATGTAGTGTCTATGGGCATGGCTAACAGGAAGGTTTATTTGCTCATTCATACTATGGATGAGGGAGTGGCTAGTGAATGCCATAGATTGTCTAGATTATCAATGTTTATAGTATCAGTACTGACTAATCAAACTAATGCAATTCAAGCTTAACTGATTGTTGTTACTAACCAATACACCATAGTGTTAGACTATATTACAGCTGTCCAAGAGTGGTATATGTTGATATGTGTTGTATTTTGTTTCACTTAGGTATTTCCATGCATCAAACACCTGACTACAATTTAGAGCTAAGTCCTCGTTCACATGGGCGACAAAGTCATGTGATTTTGTAGCGCTGCTACAATGCTACAAATCGCATATATTAGAAGCCCATGCTTTCGTATGCGTTAGTTCACACACACAATATTTTGTAGTATGCGTCAACCCAACACAAAAACCTCGCGGGTCCGGTGATATGTCCGTGACTCGTGAGGTCTTGTAGCCCATGCGTCCCTATAGAGCCTTCTCTGTTGCATCGCACGAAAACGCGTTTTTCGTGCAGTGTGATGCAACTTTGACTGTAGGGAATCCTACTGTCCTACTAACCCTGATCCAGTCCCTGTTTTGGCTCCATCCTACCTGTTAATTGGACTTCCTATAAAAGACTAACCTTTCCTACAGTACCTTGTGTGATTATTGTGCTTCAAGCCTTGATCAAGCTCTACTTTTGCTTGCTCCTCTGAGATCCAGCTAAGATCCCCCATGGCTGACCACAGGCTTCCCTTCTGACTACGTTACCAACCTCATCGATCTGTACCGCAAACTGAAACCTCCCATTGCTGACTCCTGGCTTCCCTTCTGACTAGCTGCCTCATCCAACCGTACTTCAAACTGAGACCTCCCATTGCTGACTTCTAGCTCTTCTCTGACTACTCTCCTTACCTGCGGCTATTACAACTGAGGCTCTAACTCAGTGCCTGAAACCACTATATCACTATTCTTGTTTAGGTTTACTAACTAATGATAATAAATGAATTATAATAAATTTTAATTATTACAAGTTATACTTTGTATATGTACTTCCGCTTGTTATTAATAAACTGATAACTTCCTACAGCATCCAATGCATGTGTGCTCTGCATTTTACTTCAAGAATCCTTTAACCCTTTGCAAGCCAATTTTGGATTCAGGGTTTCCTAGGGGGCTTTCTCTTTCTGCCATTATACAATGCCGCCATCTGCTGGCTAGAGCAAGTACTGCGGTATGGGATATGCTGGAGAGGCCCTCAACAAAAGAGCGGCCAGTAATCTACAGTAAGAATACCCTGCCGGATGTCTTCCGACATCAGAGCTGTACAGCCTTCAATCAGAATGTCTTTAGATGTCAGACAGAGGATTGGAAAGGGTTAAACTAGCCTTTTACCTAGCTCATTCCTCTACCTGCTCTTTTAAAGAAGATTGCTCTCATGTACCAACCACTGGCTTGTTCCCAATTACATACCTGCTGAATGCTCTGTAATTAGAGAATAAATAGGCCCAAAACATGGAGTCCATAGTAACCACCCTGAGAAAACAGATTACCAAACTGCAAGACTTCTGTAGCCCCTATCAAGAGAAAGTTACGGCCTTGCAAAAGGAGATAGATATTGTACAGAGACAACTACTGGAGTTGCGCAGTTCCAATGCTGACATTCACATGCCACTACCATCAAATTTTGGTGGCGACTGCCGCCAATATCGAGGACTCCAGAAGCAGTGCTGCATCTATTTTCAGATGAAACTGACTCCATTTACCAGTGATAGAAAAAAAGGTGCTGTTTATTGTCACTGTGCCACTGATACCATGGGGAACCTTGCCGCACAGCAGCGTTAGTTTCACCGAGGACTATCCAAATGTGTTAGGGATGAGCTTGTTCGAGTGGAGACCCCTGGTAATTTGGAATACTATATACAGCGTTAGGGATTCGAATTCGAATTGACCATAGGCTTACTGAGCAATGAAAAGAGAAAGCTACAGGTTTTTGGAAATAATTCCACCTATTCCTTTAGTCAACTGGTATTTGAACACCCAGCAAAGGGCGGAAACCACATCTGAACCAATGCAGATCAATGCCATCCGCAAATCTCTGTCCACATACTGAGAACTTATTCCTTTATTGTGGGGCCTTGGGATATTATGCAAGTAACTGTCCCAATAAATTCCAGAGGACTATTACCCCTGCCAATGTCAAGATCATAACTAAGCCTGTCGTTTTGGAACAGTTGGTTACCACCATGCAGGCTACTCCACCCGTAACTCAAGATGGTGTTCAGATCCACCCTTCATCACTCCATTTTGCAATCCCCATTAAGGGCTTAATTAAGAACCATAAAATACAATGCATTGTGATGCTAGATTCAGCAGTGGGAAGCAATTTCATGGACTTAGAATACGCTCTTGCTAATAACATTGCAAGTAGAACTAAGCCTATGCCAATTGAGATGGAAACTGTGGATGCATCCCCTTTATCACCAGGACCAGTCACTCAGAAGACAATTAAACTACATATCTGAATGAACTTGATCATCAAGAAATGATTAGTTTTCATATCATCTCTTCTCTGAAATGTCTGGTTATTCTCAGAATTCCTTGGTTTTCTACTCATAGTCCTTCAATTAACTGGGGTTGAAGGACTATTACCTTACCTTCAAAATATTGTAAACAGAATTGTCAGATGACACCGTCCGCCCCCAAACATATTCAAGACTCTGAGAATTGTCATCAGAATTGTGAAAAGTTGCCATCCCAGTACCAGCTATTCAGCTACCAGCTTAAAGAAGTCCGTCAGGCCGAAACATAGCTGTCTGTTGTGATGGGAGAATAAATTATTCTTTTCTACTGCACCCCTATATGCTGCCAGGTCTACATCTTTTCTATATGTACCAGCTACTCAGTGATGTCAGCAACAAGATGAAAGTTGACCAACTACCACCTCATCAGCCCTATGATTATCCAGTAGAACTGCTCTCTGAAACAACTATTCCATTCAGTCGAATCTACAATCTTTCTGAACCAGAGCTGAAGGTCCTTAGAGAATGCCTGGATGAAAACTTAAAGAAAGGTTTCATTCAACCTTCTTCCTCCCCAGCTGGGGCACCCATATTCTTCATAGAGAAGAAAGACTCAAGCCTGCAGCCATGTATTGACTACAGGGAACTAAGTAAAATTATGATTAAAAATTACTACCCTGTTCCCTTAATTCCAGAATTGCTAGAGGGACTCCGTTCTGCCAAAATCTTTACCAAACGGTTTCAACTATCCAAACATTTGTTGGGAATCTCTCTCAGGTAAAAGTAATGGATCCAACAAATTCTTATCCGCTCTTGCTAACAACTTTATCTTCTTAATGGTCGAAGAGAAAACAAGGGGATCTGCTATCTTGGACCTAATTCTTACCAATAGGGAGGAAATGGTTGCGGAAGTAAGGGTGACAGGGACCTTAGGAGACAGTGAACATGCTATCCTTCAATTTTGGATAAAAAGGGGAGGAAGACATGAGAAAACTCAGACCTCAAGGTTGGATTTCAGAAAGGCAGATTTCAATTAACTCAGAAAGAGGATGGGAAGAATCTAATGGCTGGATGTTCTTAAGGACAGAAATGCCCAAGTAGGGTTGGGAAATATTGCCAAATGAAATTTTCAAAGAACAATCGTTAACAATCCCTAAAAGAAGGAAGAATGGAAAGCATTTAAAGAAACTAGGATGGGTGAGCACAGAACTTGCACACATGTTAAAAACGAAGAAAAATATGTTTATCAAATGGAAAGAGGGGGGAATATCTAAAGAAGAATATAATGCTGTCTGGAGAAAATATAGGGCAAGTGTGAGAAAAGCCAAAGCTAATAATGAATTGAGGTTTGCAAAAGAGGCCAAAAGCAATAAAAAGCATTTTGGGGGTATGCCAAAAGCAAAAGAAAAGTCAAATATGCTATTGGATGCTTACAGGATAAAAATGGTGAATTGGTTAAGAATGATGTTCAGAAGGCTTAACTTTTAAATTCCTATTTTGTATCTGCTTTCTCTCAGAAAGTAGATGTAACATCAACTGATCTTCCCTGTGCTATTGGGGGAATAAAACAATGCAGGCTATCTGTAAGCAGAGAGATGGTGAGGCAACACTTAGCTAACCTAAATGAATTCAAGTCTCAAGGTCCAGATGAATTACATCTTAGGTTACTAAAAAAAGCAGTGGAGGTAATTGCTGAACCACTCGCCATTATCTTTGAAAATTCCTGGAGGACAGGAGAGGTCCCAGAAGATTGTAAAAGGGCAAATATTGTCCCTTTCTTCAAAAAAGGGAAGAAGGTGGATCCAGGAAACTACAGGCCTGTGAGCCTGATTTCTATACTGGGAAAATTCTTTGAACAAACTATTAAACAGCATGTATGCAAGTATTTGGATGAACATAGAGTAATTACCCAGGGCCAGCATGGGTTTGTAACAAACAAGTCATGCCAGACTAATCTAATTTCCTTATATGACACTATCACCGACTGGGTTGATCAGGGAAATGCGGTGGATATAGTTAATCTTGACCTCAGTAAATCATTTGACAAAGTATCTCATATTATGTATCTATGAAACGGGATCTAAGAGTAGCTTACAATCTTGTACGAATTCATCTAAGGGATGAATGGAAGACTTCTTTTAGAATTAGATATGTAAATGTTGAGTACCTGGTTATGCCTTTCGGCCTTTGCAATGCTCCTGCTATCCTTCAGCACTTTAATAATGACATTTTCGAGACCTGTTGGATCAATTTGTGGTGGCGTATCTCGATGATATCCTTATCTTCTGTGACAACTTGGAGGACCATCACAGGCAATCTGACTGGTATTGGAGGGACTCCCAAAGAATCATCTCTATATAAAACTGGACAAATGTGAGTTTGAATAAACTGGATGCAATTTCTGGGACATATCATCTCTCCAGATGGACTTAGGCCTCCTTCCCACGGACGGATTTCCGCCGCGTAATACGCGGCGAAAATCTACTGCATTGCCTGCAGCTATTAGGTTCTATTGAACCTAATAGCTCAATGCTCACGGTGCGGAATTACATCGGGAATTCCGCGGCGTAGCCCGTCACGGCCGTGTGCAGCCGGCCTAAGTATGGATCCAAGCAAGATTAAATCCATCGTTGACTGGCCTGTTATGAGAAATTTATAAGATGTACAATGCCTCATCGGATTTGCGAACTTCTACAGAAAACTTATAAAAGACTTCTCCAAGATCATATTACCTGTCACCTCCCAGATCAAAAAAGCACAAGTGTTTTCACGGTCCTCAGAGGTGCAGACTGCTTTTGAGAAACTGAAGACTCTTCTGACCTCTGCAACGGTACTGGTCCACCCAAATCTTATATTACTTTTTATCATTGAGGTATACGCCTCCGACTCGACTGTAGGAGCTTTCTTGTCCCAATGCGTTGCAGATTATATAGAGCTACATCCATCTATGCATTTTTGTCTTTTCCCTTATCACCTGCAAAAAAAACTATGACATTGGAAACAAGGAACTCTTAGCCATCAAAGTTGCTTTCTTCGAATGGAGACATCTATTGGAAGGGGCCCATCATCTGGTAACAGTTCTTATGGACCATAATAATCTAGATTTTCTCCTTACAGTGAAAAGACTATCGGCAAGACAGGCACAATGAGCCCTGTTCTTTTCTAGATTCAACTTTATTGTGTCCTACTGGCCCAGTTCCAGAAATGGCAAGGCTGACACCTTGTCCAGGATTCTTGCTGAAACCTGAGGAAAACCCTAACATAGACTGTACTTTTTTGTCCCCAAAGTATTTCCTGGGTATTTATAAATTAAATGAATCATTACCAAAGTTCAAAGCAGGGTATGAAAATGACCCTTTTCTCAATCATCCCTCTGAGGACATGGACCTGTCTTTCTGGATGCTGGTCAACTCAAAACCCTTAGATTGGTCCATGATTACAAAGTTGCTGGCCACAGACCTGAAGTCTGTGCTAAATCTGCCAAGCATGGCACTTGTAACTGAGGAGGGCTGGATACCTACAGGCAATACAATCAAAGACACTCACAGCAGAGGAGATGGCTGAAAGGGTGTACTGGATTGAGGACCCTGATAATGATAAAGGGAAGAGAACAATAGGCCATTAAGATATCCACAGGAAGCCAAATACAGCCCACAGCTCTTCCTCTCCCCCCCCCCTCCTCTCTTCACTGGCTATTTATTTAGCACTTGTCTTCTGCATCCAGCTGTTCCCCACTCAAAGTGCGCGGCTGTTATACCGCCGAGTGCTCCGAGCGGGGGATGTAGAATACAAGCGAGACCACTTGTCTTTGCATCCAGCTGTTTTCTGCATGGAGTGCCCGGCTGTTATACAGCCGAGTGCTTCGAGTGGGGGATGAAGAACACAGTGGAACCACTCTGTTCTTCATTCCCCGCCTGTCATCAGGGATCGGGATACAGTTGAAACAATAGTATCATCTGTATCCCGCTGTGAATCGCTGATAACTGATCGCTGATCTTTGAGCATGCTGAAAGACAACGGTGAGCGACGGCTTAACAAAAACTGCACAATGTCAGTGCAGTTACACACAGCGAATATCGCTTAAAAGATGGCTATTAGCTATTTTTGAGCGAAAATCGTTGTGTCTAAATCAGCCTTTAGGTTTTGAGTTATATAGTTCTTATCTGTAGTGCTTCTGTTCCTCCTGTTTTGGAGAGATTATAAAAATTGGGATTATTTAGTTTGGAAAAAAGACAGCCGAGGAACGACCTAACAGCTATGTATAAATATATCAAGAGATCTCTCCCATCATCTATTTATACCCAGGACTGTAACTAGGGGGAGCTCTCTACGTCTGGAGGAAAGAAGGTTTCTACACTGACATAGAAAAGGGTTCTTTACTATAAGAGCAGTGAGACTATGGAACCTTCTGCCTGAGGACGTGGTGATGGCGAACTAACTGAATACAAAAGTACAAGAGGGGCCTGGACGCCTTTCTTGAGCAACACAATATTACATGTTATAATCATTAATAACTTCAGAAGGCTTGTTGAGCTGGAATTATTCTGATTGCCAGATTGGAGGCAGGAAGGAATTTTTTCCCTTCATTGGGGAAAATAAGCCTTGACCTCATTGCTTTATTTTTTCCTTGCTTTCATCTGAATTAACATTGGGTGCAATGGGCCTAACATACTAGTTTACTATATTTATTTCTGCCTTCAATGTGTCCTGTTATCTGTATAATTCCATTGAAAACCAAATTGAAATCTATTAACCCCTTCCCTCCCCATGACGTAAGGGTACGTCATGGGAGCGGGGTACTTTCGGCAAAATGAAGTATCCTTATGTCATAGGGATAGCGCGAGATCATGGCAGATCTCACGCTATCCGGCAGCGGGAGCCGGCTGTCACTGATAGCCGGCCTCCCGCTGCAACAGCAGGAGGCCGGCTAAGTAGATCGCGTCAGGGAAAGGGTAGTAGATCTGAGTAGATCGCGTCAGGGAAAGGGTAGTAGATCTGAGCAGATCGCGGCAGGGAAAGGGTTCACAAAAGGAGCGCGTTCCCTCTGTGACTTCTCCCGGCTCTCGTGATGTTATCGCAGAGAGCCCGGCTGGTTGCCATGGCAACAGGATGCCAGATACCAGCGTCCTATATTGCCAGTGCCTGTGATCGCTGTAGTAGACGATAAGGCATTGCAGGAGAGACACAGATGGTGTAAAAAGAAGAGCAAAATAATGTACAAAAAATAAAAATGTAAAAAAAAAATGTTTAAAAAAACCCATTTTTAAGCTTTTTGTCATATTAGTAATAAATTGAACATGCTTTTTATCTTGCACAGCAAAAAAAGTTTAAAAAAACACTAAAAAACTGGGTCAAAATACAAATTTTTAGCATTTTGCCTCCCAAAAAACGCGATATATGTGATAAAAAAAACGTATGTATCCCAAAATGGTACCAATAAAAACTACAGCTCGTCTCGCAAAAAATAAGCCCTCAGAGAGCTCCATCCATGGAAAAATAAAAAGTTATAGGACTTTAAATGCAGCAATTTAGAAAAATAGCTTTTTTTTTCCAAAAAAGGGTTTTTATTGCAGAAAAGTGGAAAAACCTATTTTGGTATTGTTGTAATCATACCGAGCAGTAGAAAAAAACTGTGTATTATTTATGCTGCATAATTAACGCTTTTAAAAAAAAATCTATGGCAGAATTGATGCGTTTTCTCTCCCTGCTATCATAAAAAAAATAATAAAAGTTTTGCGATATAGTCTATGTACCCAAAAATGGCACCATTAAAAACTAAGGCTCGCCATGCAAAAAACAAGCCCTTATACGGCCGCGTCGACAGAAAAATTAAAAAGTTATGGCTTTTAAAAAATGGAGCTGAAAATCTACCAAAAATCGTTTGGTCCTCAACGCCAAAATAGGCCGTGTCATTAAGGGGTTAAGGTGGAAGAAAAAATAAATAAATAATGTGGCTGCATAAATATACACACCCTAAAACTAATACTTCATTTATGTACCCTTTGACTTTTTTACAGCATTCAGTCTTTTTGGGTAGGTGTCTATCAGCCTGGCACATCTGGCACATCTTGACTTGGCAATCTTTGCCCAGTTTTCAATTTGGCAACTTTGTCCCTTTCTAACTTTTTTTTCTGTGAATATGATTTATTTCCCTTTAATTACTCCTAATTCTAAAGAAACCTCAGTCTTTACATCTGCCTTCCTCTTTTAGTCTCTTCCTCTTGCTTCATATAAGTAAAATTATATATAGTGATACACAGAACAAGCGTCCTGCAGACTTTTGATCATCCTCTACGCTGTCCAGATCGTCCTTCACCGTCTACGATGAGACTTTTCATCCTGATCTTCTGTTGCCTCCACGGTAAGAGAAGCAGCCGAGAACGTCCTATTTTATATCACAGAGCAGCAGAGATAGATGGGGATGTGGGAGATGAGATGCCTAATGTATGGTCTCCATCCCAGAATAGTCCCTGGACTATCTCATATCTCCGGTGCAGGTTATCGCATGTGACATATGGTGGATCCGTTGGATTCCCTTCATAAGAGTTTTGCATTTTATGGTTAGTCATCCTATAACAATAATGAGGGGTGCGAAAACTAAAGTAGTCTTAATGACAGAACAGGAGGAAGCTGCCGGAATATCTGGTATATTTACAATGTAGAGTCGTGGTCAAAAGTTTTGAGACTAACCCAAATTTTGGTTTCAGGACTCCTTCACACGGGTGTTTTTGTGTGCAAAAACACAGATAATAGAGCTCATTGACTTCGATGGGCTCTCTTGCATTCTGCGTTTTTGCGTGCAAAATGTGGCCGTGTGCACAATATGCGACAAGCTCTATTTTTCTATGCATTTGCGCGCCCAAGGCCCCATTGGAGTTTATGGGGGTGCGCAAATGGTCAGTCCGTCTGCACGAAATTGCGCATGGAACTGCGCAGTTTCTCGGTGTTAATTGATTACACCAGGAACTAATTAAGCTGTTGAGCTCGTTTAAAACCAGCATGTGTGTCCATTCACAGCACAATCACGTCATGCTCACATAAGCTCTAAGATGTCGCGCTCGTCTGCTCACGACAGATGGACATGCCCCGATTTAAATGCTATTTAGCCAAAAGAGAGCCATGGAATTGCTCAGCGTATTGCAAAACGGTATGCATTGTGAGCACATTTGTGCACCACCCATAGACTTTAATGATGCCCCTTGGTGCACAAATGCACACAAAAGTAGAAGTCATATTCTTTTGTGCATGTGAGAAACTTGTGCACAAAAATGAGAATGAACCCATTGAAATGAATGGGCTCTATTCTATGCTTAGACTCAATTTTACAGTGTTGGCCCTTTTTTTCCAAGACTTCAACAACTCGCCCCAACATGTTGGATATCAGCTTCCAGGCCAAATCCTGACTGAGGACAACCCATTTTTCTAATCAATGCTTTTTCACAATTTCTGTGGTTCTGTTTGTACACCCAATTTTTAAGGGTTGACCACAGGTTCTCAGTGGGCTGAAGATCTGGGGAGTGTCATGGTCATGGACCCAAAATGTCAATGTTTTGTCTACTGAGCCATTTAGTTATCTCTTTTGCCTTGTGACATGGAGCTCCATCATGGTAAAGAAAGCATTGTTCATCACCAAATTACTCCTGGATGGTTGGGAGAAGTTGCTCCTGGAGGAGGTGTAGATCCAATTCTTTATTCATAGTGGTGGTCTTAGGCTGTGAGTGAGCCCACTGCCCTGGATGAAGAGTTGCCCCTTACATGAATGGTCTTGGGATGCTTTACTGTTGGCATGACACAGGACTCCCAAGCAGTCTGAAGGGTCTTCACCAGAGAAGATAACTTTCCCCCAGTCCTCTGCCGTCCAATCCCCGTACATCCTGCAGAACGTCAGTCTGTCCTTGATATTTTTGTTGGAGAGAAGTGGCTTCTTTGCTGCCCTTCTTAACACCAGGAGAGCCTCCAAAAGCCTTCACTGTGCGTACAGATGTCCTGACACCCGCCTGCTGCCACTCCTAACGAACCTCACTGACCACAGAGCCTAATAATAGGCCGTCACTTCCTCTTCTGTAGAGAAAGCTAGGATTATACTGAGAGGTAAAGATCCCATTACATGAAATGATTTATCATGTAACGATGTCAGAGCTTGCTCAGCGGCCCGCTTATACAGGGGGATAAATCGTTTGCTTGTTCACTCACTAAATCATTCAGTCATTCACATTCACTGTATAACTGGATAAGAATGACTGAACTATCAGCATTTAAGCCGAACAATTAGTGAATGAGCCAACAATGAGAGATGAACAACAAATTGATTATATCGTTCATAGTCCAATCAGTTTCTGTGTTTACACTGAATGATTATCCGTCATTTTTGCTTGCCTAAATGATGTTTTAAATGATAATCATTCCGTGTAAAAGGGCCTTATCACCTGTATGTACATAACACACTGTGTGATGGGTCCCTCCTCTCCATTGTGTGAATGGCCCATGAGGCCGCTGTAAGGCAAATCTCTGAGCGTTAAAACATACTGGCACATGCAGTAATACACTCGCCGATTCATTGTGTATTAGCACATGAACCAGGTAAAGAGAAAAATTAGACAGTTCAAACTTCGAGGGAAAAAGAACACATCGGGGACCAGTTAAGCTAAATAGCCTTTTAATACTTGTACAAATACGTTTATGGTAAGCCACCCTCAGGGCTTCTTCATATGGGTGTATGCGTTTATACGTTCACCCGTACGCGCGGTATAATCGCATGAATGGACTCTCCAGCAGAAGTTACTTATCTCCGCTCCACTTGCATATTCTATAGTAGCTAATTAGCTACCATAATGTATGCAAAGATGATCACTCAAACTGTCATTTGAATGACTATCAGTGTAAATGGGGCTTTAATCAGAACGCGGGTGTGTCCTGCGCCAATGTGAACGTCCTTCACTGAGCAAAAGTCATTCTATTGCAGGCATTTTGCACTTTCACTCATGTGAAGCCGCCCTGAAGGTCGCAGTATGGTGTGTGTGTCTGCGCAGTAGACTCTAATGGGGCCTTGGTGTGCATGTAGCATGTTATTCTTTATTTTTGCGCGTGTGAAAGTGAGAACGAAGTCATTTAAATAAATGGGCTCTATTATTTGTGCATTGTGCGTGCAGATCATGTACGCTCAAACCCGTCCATGTGCAGCCGCCCTAAGGGTTACAGCACATGAGTGGAGGTGTATATACGCTCGCTTCTGTGTAATGTATTGGCACAGTGAACACGGTTTTTGTGCAGGTAAGGGCTTATTCAGACGACCGTATATCAGCCGGGTAGTCACGCCGGCCGATATATGGCGTCCCTCTCTGCAGGGGAAGGAGTTGGTGGTTCGGGGCTCATACTCTGGTGTCGCAGAGTGCCGCCTCTGATCTACTAAATTAATGATCATCTCCACTTGGTTCCAAAATAAGAGTCTCCTAACTAAATTATGGGGCTGAAAGGTCAGGGCTCAGTCACACGGGCGCTGATCCTACCGTATTTCTGCAGGATAAGACTGCCGCACCACGTACGGACGACTCTCTGCGTGACCGGCTCCATTGCTGGCCATGTGTTCTTTCTGCCGGCCGGTGCGGAGTGTCGTCCACAGCTGCAGTGCAGAAACACAGGCGGATCAGCGCTTGTGTAACTGAGCCCCCAGAGCGAGGAGTCCGGGGAGAAGTGTTTGAGGGCGGACTCACACGGACGTATTTGTACATAGGATAGTACCCACTGGTTTCAATCAGCTCGTTCTCACTGTTACAACACGCTCTCTCTTTGTGCGCACCGAACATCTGCGCGACCGTGCAAAATGCTGCGGGATTTCTTGGGACTAGTTAGGCAGGACAGCCTATTAAATCCTGGGGTGGGTGAGTCCTGCGCCGATGTGAACAATCTGAAGCAGTGCAAAAAGTACAGTAAAAAGCGTAGACGGGTGCGATACCGTAACCTTCACTGTGCAAGAAGTCTTGCCATCACAAGTGTGTCTGCGCTCACCCTTATGTGAGGTCGCCCTGACACTCACTGAGTGCCCCGCTTTTGTGCTATGTCCCCGCTAAGTAGCTACACGCACACAATGTGACTCTTCTCACCCAGTGGTGTGCGCTGTCTCCCATAGAGGTGAGTGGGGGAGTCGGCTGTGTAAGCATGGGAAATCTCCAGGGACTCAATGAGGGAATTAGGGGCCTGGTGAGTATCAAACACCCCTCCCCGTTCCCTGAGTTTTGAGCCCCACAATGTAGTTTAGAAGCTCAAAGCTCACGTTGAAGCATATTAGCACATAACCCGGGCTAGTGCGTGCAAATTTGAAAAAAACAGCGGGAAGATCTTTATCAACGTAGCGTATATCGGGCAGCCGTGAAAACGGACAGACGATATGCTCCCGTCTGAAAGAAGCCTAAGAGTGCACTCAGACGACCATATATCGGCCAGGTATTCACGCCGGCCGATATACGGCGTCTCTCTGTGCAGAGGGAAGAGGCTGGAAGAGCCGGGAGCAGTGCTCTGAGCTCCCACCCCCTCTCCGCCCCCTCTCCACCCCCTCTCTGGCCCCTCTCCACCCCCTCTCCACTATTTGCAATGAGAGGAGGAGGGATGGGGGCATAGCTAAATTCTGAGAATTAGCTCCGCCCCCTCCCCGCCTCTCCTCATTGAAATAGTGCAAGGGGGTGAAGAGGGGGTGGAGAGGGGGTGGAGAGGGGGTGAAGAGGGGGTGGAGAGGGGGCGGGAGCTCAGAGCACTGCTCCTGACTCTTCCAGCCTCCTCCCCCTGCAGAGAGAGACGCAGTACATCGGCTGGCATGAATACCCGGCCGATATACGGTCGTCTGACTGCGTCCTAAGAGTGCGGTTTATATTTTCCATGACAAGATGTACTTTTTTATGGTAACATTTGTTGATCCATACGACTTTTTGAACTCTTTCTATTACATTTTTTCTAAGGCGAGACAGTCAAAATCAGCCATTTTCACCATGTTTTTTATATTTTTTCCACCATGCTGGTTAAATAATGTGCTAATTATTTTTAGACGCCATTAGGAATGTGGCAATGCCCAATTTGTAGTGATTCCTTTTTTGTGTGTGTTTTTATACATACTTAGGGCTTATTCACAGGAGTGTAGACGTATTTACGTTTGCATGTCTGTGGCGTATAATTGCCAGAAAGCACGTTTTCCGGCGATCAGGGCCAGAGCTAGAGCTAGTAACCGTATTCTCGCCTGTTTATACTTTCAGAACTATCTAAGTGTGAGCAACCCATCAGGACACCACGATTACATTGCTGCGTCTGATGGATGACAGCGGGAGGCTCCTCCCTCTGTTAACTCTTCACATGCTTTGCGCGAGGTCCTGCTTCCTCCCTTGCCAGGTTTCTGTTGCAGTGCTGTAAAAAGGGCTAATGCATCTGAATAAGGGTCCTTAACAACTGTCATAAAAAAAGCACTAAGGGGTTAATATTTATTACTGATTTACATGATTTCTCTCTGTGGGTCATTACAGGGACATGTTGGGCATCAGGTTACTGCATTCACCAACCAAAGACCCTCTATGTGAAGGAAGGAGAATCCGTCACCATCCCGTGTTCTTACACCTATCCTGAGGACCAGAGAGGGAAGACTCAGATTATAGTAACTTGGGGGGAGCGTGATGGAATATTCTGCAGTAATATCAAGAAAGACATCACAGACCGTTCTGGGAATATTACTGATGAGTACAAAGACCGGATCTCTGCAGTTCACCATCCTGATAACCGGTCGGCGTCTATCACAATCCAAGGACTGAAGGCTGCAGATGGAACCACGTTCTGCTGTGCAGCAAGTTTAATTACAGATGGCCGTGAAGAGTCCACCTGGACTGACCCACATGGCACCACGCTCAGTTTTGCAGGTAAAAAAATATTTCAAATCCTGATCACTAAAATGACCTAAACAGCCATATATTGCCGCACATATTCCTGATATCATCAGGTGGGAATTCCTTATATTGTCTCTATGTAAAAAAATGTGTAATAGTAAAGTCAGATATAAATGATATTACTGTTATATATTAGTGACAGAACATCCCATGTGTTATACCTGCTTCACTGGATCTACCACATCCCAATTATATATATCACTAAGGGCTTATTCAGACGAACGTATATCGGCCGGGTATACACGCCGACCGATATATGGTGTCCCTCTCTGCAGGGGGAGGAGGCGAGGCGGGGGCGGGCCTAAGTCCCTGGAGTTGGCTTTGCCCCCTCCCATTGCAAATAGTGCCGAGGGGCCGAGAGGGGCCGGGAGCTCAGTGCACTGCTCCCCGCTTTTCCAGCCTCCTCCCCCTGCAGAGAGGGACACCGTTTATTGGCCAGGCATGAATACCCAGCTGATATACGGTCATCTGAATAAGCCCTTATGCTGGAAAACCATCACCTCCCGGCTCCAGGTCCAGTGAAATCACAGCTGATGGGTACTGGGTAGTTATATAGTAGGGATACAATCTCCCACCTACTGACACCCTATATCTGGGCCCTCCTAACAGCAGAGGTGCCGACCTGATAAGAGCGCCCCCTTTCACTGTTGGGTAAGCTCTGCTTAGCCCTAGCAAACCCTGCCTTACATAATAACTTGATCAACACATATCCCCTTGTAAAAAAGATTAATCAAGGGACCTAAAAAGGTTTAATAAAATGTATCTAAAAGGAGTGTATTAATGGCCAACACGCCATGCCACCGGTAGATGACAACCTGGCATATGGCATGCTGTTTGGTTGAGTATGCATAACATAGAAATTTTCAGAGACTTGACATGGTTCACAGATACATTGTAATAAGGGGGTTTCCAGGCAAAAATACTATTGTTAACTTTTCTTTAGGATGGGTCAGAAATAATTGAGTCCGCCACTCGGGAACCTGGCCGATTAGTTGAGTGGTTGCATGCTGTCAGTGCTGCTATATGCCTCCGCTCTGACTCCTGTGTAGTGGCCAGTGCTTGTAACTGCAGGCTCATCGCAATCAATGAGAGCTACAGCTGCAGTTACGAGTGCCGCCCTTTACACAGGAGTCAGAGCAGCAGCTTCGCTCAATGCTCCTGTGTGTAGCGGCACTGACAGCGGGCACCTGATCAGCTGATTGGTTGTGGTCCTGAGTATTAAACCCCAGCCAATCAGCTATACATAACCTATTCTGAGGAAAGATCATCAATAGTATTTACCCTGGAAATCCCCTTTACCACCAGTGACAGGTAATAACGTCATCAGACGGGGTATAAGCCCTATCCTGAGCCCTTCTCTTCAGGTTATTAGGAGCTGCGCCTGCAGTTACAAGCAATTTCCCAAATTTTCCATCCCCATTTTCAAGAGCTATAACTCTTTTATTTTGTAAGTCAACATAAGTCTCATGAGGACTTGTTTAGGGGACGAGCTGTGTTTTCAATAGTATTATTTAATGCACTACATAATGTATTGAAAAAGGTTTAAACATTTATAAGTATGGGGAAATTTAATAAAAAGCCCACAATTCTGCCATTGCTTTTTGTTTTCTTGTTATGGTGCTCATAGGGCAGCAAGAATAAACATGTTCCAACTTATTCTGTGGGCCGGCCACTAGAGTCTGGCAGATGTGTAAGCAGATCGCCAGGTATGAGGGCACTCCCCTGGAACCCCTTATGGGGTAATACAGCACTCCCACACCTGCTGAACCTCCCAGACACGCAATTCTGGTTAGATCTTGGAGTCACCCCCGTGGAGCATGTATACATTACTGGAGTTTGGGCCTTTTTTGAGCAGCTGCAGCAGCTTTACCAGATCCCCAGGACCAGCTACTACAGATGCGTCTAGCTAAAGCATGTGTCCAATGCCCAATTCGCAGAGCCACATCAATCCCTTTCCACTTGCCCCTCGATAGGAGTTTTGCACATGCAGGGACCTAGGGGTAATCTCGAATATATATACGCACCTCATTCACGCTAACATTTGTCACGCAGAGCTCGGTGTCTTGGACAAATGGTGAGAAATAATCCCCCCACTCTCTGAAGAGGAGTGGAGTATCGCGATGCCCACCGACACTTCAGTCTCACCAGCCGCTAACAAGATGATCCAATTACATATTATACCAATGTTATCTGATACCAAACGGACTCTTTGTTTATTTTTCTTTCTTGGTTTTGTTGAACACTTTATGAATTTGGTACATATCATTGGGGTATGACGACAATAAACTTGTACAGAGATCAGACTCATCTCTGTGGGTCACTCACAGATTATTTTGTCCATTATGTGAACATTTAGCATCATGAAGATAACAATGAGGCCTCCGGTACCCCACAAGGTCGATCCGGCATGTAGGACCCCGCAGCGATATCTGACCCTGTGGCGGGCCGGTGACCCCGCTCACCTGTCTAGATTTTTCTGTACTGTGGGAGCGCTGGCCGACACACCAACACCCACGTAAGTACAGATAAAGCCACACCGTCGCTTGGCGATGACGCGGGTCCCACAACCCTTCTGCAGTGCTCAGCCGTCGGTGCATAGAATGGAGCAGGCTGCGATTTTTCTGCCATGAGTGGAAATTTCTGCTTGTGTGCAGAAAGCAGCGGGTCTCCATAGGAGGCTATGGGCGCTATTTGCTGATGGAGCTGTGTGGGGAATTGGCTCTGTCCCTTAGCAATGGTGCATATAAAGAGCGTTTTATACTCACCCATGGAGAACAATAGGACTCTATCATGTGTAATACGTGGTAAAATAGAACATGCTGTGTTCTTTTTTCTGCATGTATTATACTTGATGAAATAACTATTGTGTGACTGGGACGTGCAAAAATGAGTGCATTTGAATTGGTGCTAGGTACACTGTATTAAAAGGGCATTAGAGATGAGCGAGCACCAAAATGCTCGGGTGCTCGTTACTCGAGACGAACTTTTCGCGATGCTTGAGGATTTGTTTCGAGTAATGAACCTCATTGAAGTCAATGGGCGACTCGAGCATTTTTGTATATCGCCGATCCTCGCTAAGGTTTTCATTTGTGAAGATCTGGGCAATTCAAGAAAGTGATGGGAACGACACAGAAACGGATAGGGCAGGCGAGGGGCTACATATTGGGCTGCATCTCAAGTTCCCAGGTCCCACTATTAAACCACAATAGCGGCAAGAGTGCCCCCCCCCCCCCCCCCGACAATTTTTACTTCTGAAAAACCCTCATTAGCAAGGCATACCTTAGCTAAGCACCACACTACCTCCAACAAAGCACAATCACTGCCTGCATGACACTCCGCTGTCACTTCTCCTGGGTTACATGCTGCCCAACCCCCCCACATGACCCAGTGTCCACAGCGCACACCAAAGTGTCCCTGTGCAGCCTTCAGCTGCCCTCATGCCACACGCTGCCCTAATGTCTATTTATAAGTGCGTCTGCCATGAGGAGGAACCGGAGGCACACACTGCAGAGGGTTGGCACAGCCAGGCAGCGACCCTCTTTAAAAGGGGCGGGGCGATAGCCCACAATGCTGTACAGAAGCAATGAGAAATCCAATCCTGTGCCACCTCCATCAGGAGATGCACACGTGGGCATAGCAATGGGGAACCCATGTGCCACACACTATTCATTCTGTCAAGGTGTCGCATAGCTCAATCCACACTGCAAGGGGAAAGCCGTCAGCGCTACCCAAGTCAGTCAGTGTCTTTGTGCCAGACAGGTCAAACACCGCGATGGGAGCTATGTTTGCACCAACAGCATAGGTGGGTCCTAGGAAACCCAAGACATGAACCAAAAATTGATCTGACCGGCCAAACATGGCAGACTTGCACCGCGGCCACGACATAGGCCTCAGCCCCCAGCTTCAGCAATCCTAGGCAGGAAGCGGACTTTCACTGCACCCAGGACATAGGCCTTTACCCTCAGCAATCGCGGGCCTACAGCGGACTCCAATGCTAGCGTAGTTGTGCACGTCTCATTAGCACTGTATTGCTCCTGTAGTTTGTCCCAATGCAGTGCCCCGGATAGTAGAGCTAACGTCAGATTAAATACAGGTGGGCTTCGGCCCACACTGCATGCCCCAGTCAGACTGGGGTTTTTTATAAATAGTCACAGGCAGGTACAACTCCGCAATGGGAATTCCGTGTGCATCCACAGCATGGGTGGCTCCCTGGAACCCACCGGCGGTACATAAACAAATCCCATTGCAGTGCCCAGCACAGCTGAGGTAACTTCAGGTTTAATGCAGGTGGGCTTCGGCACACACTGTATGCCCTAGTCAGACTGGGGTTCTTTATAAGTAGACACATGCAGTTACAACTCCGTGTGGACCGACAGCATAGGTGGGTCCCAGGAAGCCACCGGCGGTACATAAATATATCCCATTGCATTGCCCAGCACAGCTGAGGTAACGTCGGGTTTAATGCAGGTGGGCTTCGGCCCACACTGCATGCCCTAGTCAGACTGGGGTTCTTTATAAGTAGACACATGCAGTTACAACTCCGTGTGGACCGACAGCATGGGTGGGTCCCAGGAAGCCACCGGCGGTACATAAATGTATCCCATTGCAGTGCCCTGCTCAGCAGAGCTAACGTCACATACAATACAGGTGTGCTTCGGCCCACAGTGCATGCCATAGCCAGAGTGGTAATATGTACCTTAACAATAACCACGTTGGTGGGAATGTGGTGGCGACTGCGGACCTAGTAGCACGGTTTTATTTAGTTGGTTTTCGGAATGTGGCCAGGATTAAGTGGGCCGTGGCGGGGGGATGGTGGGGGGGCTCTCTTGTTGTGTCGGTAAAGGTGAAATTCTTGGACTGCCACCAGACGGACCAATGCAAAGGTATTTGCCAAGAATGTTTTCATTGTTGGAGGAGGAGGGGGATGTTTTTGAGGCACTACGTGTCCTCTCCCCGTGTCCGTGGTTTTATGCAACTTAACAGTAACCGCGTTGGTGGGAAATGGCCTCGCCATCATCATGTCTTTGGGAAGCCTCCGTTTCCACACCCCAGTGACATAGCATTAGCAGCGGTATAGGCAGAGCCCAGAATTAGTAACATTTCAGCGGTAGCATTAGGGACAGGCCCCAGTAACATATCACTAGCAGCATTATAGGGGGAGCACAGTATTAGTAGTTCCATTTCCGTAGTAGTAGCAGTCCAGACAGGCCCCAGTAACAATTCCAAAGCAGCAGTATAGGGGGAGCACAGTCTTAGTTCCATTTCAGTAATAGTAGCACTGAAGACAGGACCCAGTAGCAATTCCAAAGCAGCAGTATAGGGGGAGCACAGTATTAGTTCCATTTCAGTAATAGTAGCACTCAAGACAGGCCACAGTAACATTCCCGTTGCAGCAGTTTAGGGAGATAACAGTCTCTTTCACATTTCAGTAGTTGCAGTATAGACAAGGCCCCAGTTACATTTATGTAGCAAAAGTGTAGGCCAACCCCACACACCTTGCTGTAGCATGAGTGCAGGCGAAGCCCATAAAAATTACTAGGATGACACTGTAGGCGAGGGCCCAAAAAAATTGGTGTACCAACAGTACTAATGTACCTCAGAAAAATTGCCCATGCCCAACCAAGAGGGCAGGTGAAACCCATTAATCGCTATGGTTACTGTGGCTTAATTTGTAACTAGGTCTGTAGGTAGCCCAGTTAAAATAAAAATTGGTTCAGGTGCAAGTTTCAACGCTTTAATGAGAATTGAAACGTATAAACATTGTTTACAAAAGTAATATGACTGAGCCTTGTGGGCCTAAGAAAAATTGTCCGTTTGGCGTGATTACGTGAGGTTTCAGGAGGAGGAGCAGGAGGAGGAGGATGAATATAATACACAGATTGATGAAGCTAAAAGGTCCCCGTTTTTGATGGTGATAGAGAACAATGCTTCCATCCGCGGGTGCAGCCTATGTATTGTTTAGGTACCGCTGCTGTCCGCTGGTGGAGAAGAGAAATCTGGGGAAATCCAGGCTTTGTTCATCTTTATGAGTGTAAGCCTGCCGGCACTGTCAGTTGACAGGTGGGTACGCTTATCCGTGATGATTCCCCCAGCCGCACTAAACACCCTCTCTGACAAGACGCTAGCCGCAAGACAAGCAAGCACCTCCAGGGCATACAGCGTGAGTTCAGGCCACGTGTCCAGCTTCGACACCCAGAAATTGTAGGGAGCAGAGGCATCACGGAGGACGGTCGTGCGATCGGCTACGTACTCCCTCACCATCCTTTTACAGTGCTCCCACCGACTCAACCTTGACTGGGGAGCGGTGACACAGTCTTGCTGGGGAGCCATAAAGCTGTCAGAGGCCTTGGAGAGTGTTCCCCTGCCTGTGCTGTACATGCTGCCTAATCTCTGCGCCTCCCCTGCTACCTGGCCCTCGGAACTGCGCCTTCTGCCACTAGCGCTGTCGGATGGGAATTTTACCATCAGTTTGTCCGCCAGGGTCCTGTGGTATAGCATCACTCTCGAACCCCTTTCCTCTTCGGGTATGAGAGTGGAAAGGTTCTCCTTATACCGTGTGTCGAGCAGTGTATACGCCCAGTAATCCGTAGTGGCCAGAATGCGTGTAACGCGAGGGTCACGAGAAAGGCATCCTAACATGAAGTCAGCCATGTGTGCGAGGGTACCAGTACGCAACACATGGCTGTCCTCACTAGGAAGATCACTTTCAGGATCCTCCTCCTCCTCCTCAGGCCATACACGCTGAAAGGATGACAGGCAAGCAGCATGGGTACCCTCAGCAGTGGGCCAAGCTGTCTCTTCCCCCTCCTCCTCATGCTCCTCCCCCTCCTCAATGTGCTGAGATATAGACATGAGGGTGCTCTGACTATCCAGCGACATACTGTCTTCCCCCGCCTCCGTTTCCGAGCGCAAAGCGTCTGCCTTTATGCTTTGCAGGGAACTTCTGAAGAAGCATAGCAGAGGAATGGTGACGCTAATGATTGCAGCATCGCCGCTCACCATCTGGGTAGACTCCTCAAAGTTTCCAAGGACCTGGCAGATGTCTGCCAACCAGGCCCACTCTTCTGTAAAGAATTGAGGAGGCTGATTCCCACTACGCTGCTCATAGAGCCTGGCCAACATGTGGAGCGTAGAGTTCCACCGTGTGGGCAGATTAAACCGTGGCAGCGTCCGTGTTGGACTTGCGGAAATGTCAGACCCTGCAACAGTTTGTGGGCCGTGTGCCTCTTCTCTCCTAAGCTGAGTATTTTCAGCACGGCCTGCTGACGCTTGGCCACCACTGTGCTGCCACGCCGCGCGACACCGACTGCTGGCGACGTGCTGCTGCTGACACATCTTGATTGCGAGACAGAGGTTGCGTAGGAGGAGGAGGGTGATTTAGTGGAGGAAGCATACACCGCCGCAGATGCCAGCACCGAGCTGGGGCCCGCAATTCTGGGGGTGGGTAGGACGTGAGCGGTCCCAGGCTCTGACTCGGTCCCAGCCTCCACTAAATTCACCCAATGTGCCGTCAGGGAGATATAGTGGCCCTGCCCGGCTGTGCTTGTCCACGTGTCCGTTGTTAAGTGGACCTTGGCAGTAACCGCGTTAAGGGCGCGTACAATGTTGCGGGAGACGTGGTCGTGCAGGGTTGGGACGGCACATCGGGAAAAGTAGTGGCGACTGGGAACCGAGTAGCACGGGGCCGCCGCCGCCATCATGTTTTTGAAAGCCTCCCTTTTCACAAGCCTATACGGCAGCATCTCCAGGCTGATCAATTTGGCTATGTGCACGTTTAACGCTTGAGCGTGCAGGTGCGTGGTGGCGTACTTGCGCTTGCGCTCAAACACTTGCGCTAGCGACGGCTGGACGCTGCGCTGACAGACATTGCTGGATGGGGCCGAGGACAGCAGAGGTGAGGGTGTTGGTGCAGGCCGGGAGACGGTTGTGCCTGTGTCCTGAGAGGGGGTTGGATCTCAGTGGCAGGTTGGGGCACAGGGGGAGAGGCAGTGGTGCAAACCGGAGGCGGTGAACGGCCTTCGTCCCACCTTGTGGGGTGCTTGGCCATCATATGCCTGCGCATGCTGGTGGTGGTGAGGCTGGTGGTGGTGGCTCCCCGGCTTATCTTGGAGCAACAAACCTTGCACACCACAGTTCGTCGGTCGTCTGCACTCTCAGTGAAAAACTGCCACACCTTTGAGCACCTCGGCCTCTGCAGGGTGGCATGGCGCTAGGGGGCGCTTTGTGCGCCTCCCCTCCCCCTCTGAAGACCTGTCCTCAGTAAGCTTAGCAAACCAGGTGGGGTCAGTCACCTCATCGTCCTGCTGCTCTTCCTCTGAATCCTCTGTGGCTCCTCCCTCAGACTTACTGAAATTACTACTACCTGAGTGATAGACAACTGTGTCTTCGTCCAAAGGTTGGGCATCGGTCACGACAAACTCCTCCGGTGGCAAAGGAACCATTGCTGCCCAATCTGGGCAGGGGCCCGAGAACAATTCCTGGGAGTCTGCCTGCTCCTCAGAATGTGTCATTTTAATGGAGTGAGGAGGCTGGGAGGAAGGAGGAGCAGCAGCCAGAGGATTCAGAGTTGCAGCAGTGGACGGCGTAGAAGTCTGGGTGGTCGATAGATTGCTGGATGCACTTTCTGCCATCCACGACAGGACCTGCTCACACTGCTCATTTTCTAATAAAGGTCTACCGCGTGGACCCATTAATTGTGAGATGAATCTGGGGACACCAGAAACTTGCCTCTCTCCTAATCCCGCAGCCGTCGGCTGCGATACACCTGGATCCGGAGCTTGGCCTGTGCCCACACCCTGACTTGGGCCTCCGCGTCCTCGCCCCCGTCCACGTCCTCTAGGCCTACCCCTCAGCATGATGTATTACGAGTAGAGCAGAAATAGAACGCTGTAATTAAATGTGCTGCTTATTGGCCTGTGGTTGGAGGCTGACTTCGCTTACGGAACGCACAGCAGAGCCAGGAAACAATTATGCGCAAGCCTGTAGTGAGACGTAGGTGCGTATGACTGAGCTACTGGAATTCACAGCGCAGAAGCAGTCAAGTGGCCAAAGGCCAGTGGTAGGCCTTAAGTATTTTGCTTCTATTTTTTTAAATGGTGAGCTGAAACACCAGACAGACCCTGTATGCAGCGTATATTATGTATACTGTTTCCCTCTGGAGGTATGACGACGGTGAGGTAACGGGCAACGCAGAGCCAGGAAACAATTATGCGCAAGCCTGCTGTAACGCTTAGCTGGGTATTAATTATGACTACTACCCCCAGCAGACACGCAGTACACTGAAGACGGTCGCAGGCAGCCCAAATATAGTATTTTTCCCCAATTTTTTTGAAAAAGCCCACTGCCTATATAGACAGTATATCTCTTTCACCTTTCCCACTGTCCCTGCCTCACCAGTACTGCCCCTATACTCTGTAAAATGACTGCAGACTGAGGACGGTATGGTCTGCACGCCCGATATACAAAAAAAAAAAATTGTGCAACACTGCTCCCAGCAGCCTCAACAGTACTGCACACGGTCAGATGTGGCCCTAAGAAGGACCGTTGGGGTTCTTGAAGACGAATATAACACCTAACACTCTCCCTTTAGCAGCTACAGCAAGACAGCACTTTCCCTGATCTCAAATTTTAATACTGGGGTGTCACCTGATCTCCCCAGCCACTCACTGCAGGGAGGTGGTATAGGGCTGGAACATCACAGGAGGAAGTTGTAATGCCTTCCCTGTTTTTCTATTGGCCAGAAAAGCGTGCACATCTCTCAGGGAAGAAAAGGAAAGTAACTCGAACATCGCGTGGTGCTCGTCTCGAGTAACGAGCATCTCGAACACCCTAATTCTCGAACGAGCATCAAGCTCGGATGAGTACGCTCGCTCATCTCTAATGTGCATACATTGCATTTCTAATATGCAATTCAATATGCTTGTATGAATAAGCCCTTATTGTGTGACGTTTACAGGAAGCACAAAAAGGTGATACCATTACAATGCGTGGCACATGGCATTATTACTATCTGGGGCACCATGGATGGACAGATTATGTAGAGGTTTAGAAAACAAAGGCAGGTGGCTGAAAAAATTGAGGAGTCAGAGATGTCTGTGTGTCAGATTCTACAGAGAGAAGTTGTGACTGGGAGAAGTCACCATGGTGGTCTGAGCTGAGAAAGTGAACGGTTCCATTCAGAAGGGATATCACCTGTAATCACTGCAGGTAACTGTATAAAGCCTGTGTAATACTACTATATGGTCACAATATTGGGGTAATATTGGTCTTTGTGTACTGCTTTTTTAATAACACTATAGTAGTATGTGGTCACGATCTGGGGTTTTAATTTTGCCCTCACATAGTGTTATTATTGCTAACATTGTTCTTTGTAGTGGTCATTCAGTAACAGTATGGTGGTATTACCATCACTATATGGTGGTAATGAGTGATTATGGTGTGGCGGTATAATTGGGCTCTTGTATATTGTTATTACTACTAATGCTAGTCTTGGTATAATGGGTTTTGTTAGGTGACATATGGAGATAATTATACGGGTCATGATAATTGCAGTGATACCGTGTGTGTGGCGTTAATTCACTTATACAAAATCAAACAAAAAATAATTTTTACTTTTTTTTCCACTATGTACGTTTTTCTCTTTTTTAAAATGAACTTTACTATTTTAATGCTTTGGTATACCCGGAGGCGAGGAGGGGTGGGGCACTTCTTTTGCTTTGTGTTGGCCAAATTCCCTAGACACTGCCCTGGTTGTAGTTCATTGGGGGTACCTTGGGGAGTCACTTGTAGACAGATGGGACATATCACTTATCAGACATTAATTGCATATCTTGCAAATATGCCATATAGGTCTGAGATGGGAACACCCTGCTACCTCTTTTGTACCCCTTTTCTATGTATGCAAAAGTTTATACTGAAAAACCAAAGATAGAAATAGATTTACACAGAAAACAAAAAAAAAAAGGGAGGAACCATAAAGGAGTTATAAAGTGTCAGTGCTGACAAGGTTTCATCAACTATGTACAATACATATACAGTATATCCCATGTCTTCTGCTTATAGATGGAAGATCGGTGACTCAGATGGAGGAATTGATCGCTGTCCCAGGAGAAGAGATGATCATCCCCTGTCATTACCCGCTGGAGACCCCGGGGAAGGCGCTACAAGTGACTTGGTATTCAGGCGATAGTGAACTGTGTGTCGTTAATGCCCTTAAAGGGAACAAGATTCATAGCTGGACCTCAGCAGAGACCTATGATAGATATTCACTAGTGAACTTCCCTGAAGACGTCTCTCTCCATATACACAGCGTACAGAAGGATAATGATCATCTTCGTTATTGCTGCCGTGTGTACATCAGTAATAGACAAATAATGGCAAGCCGATATGGCACAGAGCTGACCGTCCCAGGTAAAGGCATATTTATTACTGTAAAATGGGAATTGAAGGTGGGGCCGGCCTCGGTCACCAGCAAAGAAAGTGATCATAAAGCAAATACACAGAATGGGTAGATTTAGAGGTTTTATAATGTGAAAATTAAAAAATGGCTTACAATGTAAAAAAATATGTGCCTTGATAAGAAATTTTCATAGGGTCAAAGCTCCAAATCCCATTACCTCAAGATAGGTCATCAATTGTTAATTGCCAGAGACTTGTCGCTCGGGATCCCCAGTGATGTGCTGATCGCCCGGCCTGCTGTCAGTGCAGCGGGCGTACGTGCATCATAGGTAACAGCAGTAGAAGTGCCTTGCTGGCTTCATTACCATTGATATCAATTGGCACTGAAGCCAGCTATTACACTTCTGGCACTTGCACCTCCATTCTGTTTTATTCTGGCATTCTGTTCGCTAACTGACAAGGGGGATCCCTAACACAGGGGATCCTGAGCAGTGGGGTCTAGCAATTCGTTTTAATAGTTTTTGCCTGAGAAACCCCTTTAACACGCTGGCTATCTGCGATCATGACTTGGGAGCGGTGTACTATGTACAAACTTATATGGGTTTATATTCTGTTAGTGGTCTTTGTGTCACTTCCTGTCTTATGAGTGTTAACATACTCTAACATGATGTTTTCAGACATAGACCTCTATTGGGTTCTGATTGGTGGTTCTCTAAACATCTGCCCTTCCACAGTTTAGACAAATCTAAAATAATAATTCTTTATTAGTTATATTTAAAACCTATTTAGACGAACGCAGGGAACAACACAGAAGCCACTGGGTTGATGGAGATATAAGAGTCTCTTCAGGGACCTAGGTGCCACATCCTAATACTGCTTCCCTCTATATGGCGATCATAGCGGAGAGGAAGAGCATGTTATGGAAAGTTGGCAACGTACAGTGGCTTTAATCAACAAACAATTAAAAAGAACTCGGACCAAATTCTATACTAGTATCCCTCTCTTGCGCTCTTAGTTCACTATCAGAGTAATGAACAACTCAGCTTCTCTAAACATCTGTGTGCAACAGTAGGTGCCCCATGGGCCGTAAAGTAGGTCGTATATTTGGGAACCATAAGACATGGATCATGAATTTGCTTGTGTGCATGTAGAAATATTAGACATTTTTAAACATAGTGCAATTATATGTACTTAAGATCGGCACATTTGGATTTCTTATGTTTCTCTAGGTCCTTCATCCTCCTTCGCACCATTCATGGTTACACAGGCGTATAATATCACAGGTCGGAGAGGAGAGTCTGTAACGCTAACCTGCTCATACAGCGGATATAAGGAGAGTGATGTCCTGGGGGTTAATATTTACTGGAGACTTGGCAACATAACTGGTCCTTACGTCCACCACCCCTACAAAGAAATGGTACATCCCAGATATAGAGGAAGAACTGTAATAACAGGAGCAGCGGATCTGCACATACGGGGGCTGCAGATGTCAGACGACTCCACCTATTACTGCTTTGTGATGCTCAGACTGTGCAGAGGAAGTAATGAACATAAAAAACTAATTCAGTACGGAGAAAGAACAAAGCTTAGTGTGGAAGGTAAAATAATGTGACACTTTGTATGACTTCTGGAACTTAATTTTGCTCTGATTAGATGTAAGCGGGGGCATGACTGCAGCGGGTGCAGAAGGGGTGGTCACCCCCAGACCCCGGAGAATTAGGGGGCCGTAAAGTCTCTTCTCCCCACATAGTGAGACCAGTACTAGGAATGAAGCATATAGTTGGGAGCCCTGTTACAGATTTTACATTTGGCCCAGTAGCTTCAGGTTACCTCTCTGGATGGAAGCAATGATTAGAAAAGATACTTCTATTTCCTGGTGTCAGAGTAGAGTCGTGGAAAATCGTAGGTGATACGGTTCCAGGATCCGAAGCGGACACCAGAGTACAAAAATATATAAACTTTCCGCTGCGGCTTTCTCTGCCCATAGAGAGGAGTGAGGCCACAGCAAAAAAAAAAGAATTGACATGCCCTGGAAATGAATTGTGTGCCGAATGTCCGTTCCCGCCCGGCTTTGCCGCAACAGATTGGCCGCCCCGCGTGGATGAGATTTTTGCAAAATCTCATCCACATGGCTGGCTAATCCCGGGATTAGGAGCCGTGGGCGGATGTTGCCACCCGTTAATTCCACAGCAATTTCATCCCGTGTGAACGCAGTTTTAAAGTTTAAAACAATTCTGAAATGAAGATCCAAACAATCTGCGGATACTTCCTGCTGAGGAGAGGAGGCATTCACAAACTATTTTCCTGCATGATTTCTGACTGTTGCGAGATGCACGGCATTGCATGGAAAAAGAACCGATTCACTTAAATTAGTCTGTCTATAGTCCTGTTTTTAGCCGATATCGCACATTATTCCCTAGGGACCTTGAAAAAAAAGAAAAACGCGCTGCACTCACATGCGATGTGCTTACAAGTGCAAGGCGATTGTGCTATTTTTACTAATGGAACAAAAAGCAGTTTTAACGCACGTTTTTCATTGCCGGGGAAAATCACAAGTGTTGCGACGAGAATGCGATACGTTTTTCTTGCAAAACAAACACAATGCATATTATGATGCGACAGGCAATGACTTTAGGACGGACGTCTCTGAAGTGCCAGTAGATTTATAGATGTCCCTATAGATATGACGCTGCTCTAGGAGTTGTGCAGGGACAGGAGGGGATAGGAAGCACACGGACCTCTACAAGCCCCATTATTATGAAGAGGACAGTTACAGGAATGTCTGCTACATAGAACGTCCCATGATGAGTCTCTTATGGGTATTTCTGCAGCTGAAAGTCCATTTCATAGATGTGAGTAGGGCTGGTCCTGCATCATGTATGTGGATTGTTATACATTAGATCTATGGGACATTCAGAGATGTCGTGGCACCATCTATCCACTCTATATACCTTCTATCTTCTGCCATCACCTTACTGACTGCCTCCTGTCTCTCTTATATTTTACAGATCAGATCCCGACAGAGTCACAGCTACTTCCAATAATCATTTTTGTCTCTTACATCGGTTCTAAATTCTTCATCTCACTTGTACTTTTCTTAGTGGCTTCATTCCATTATAGAGATAAATGATATAAAACCTTTATATGCTGCACATAATATATCAGATCAAGGATAGCTTCACCCGCAGGCCCAGAGATCCCCAGAAGAACCCAGATCCTGACATGTGGCTCAGCCACTATACAGGCTATGATGCCCAGCAGAAGACAACCCCATCTGAGAAGAGAAGCAACATGGAATCCGTTATGGATTCTTTCTTTAATAAACTTGTCTGCATTGTATAATGGTCTGCTCCATGTGTGTCATGATATCACATGTTATGAAGGTCTGGTCTATATGTGTGTTGATAAAATATGATATGATTAGAGTTGAGGGAACATATTCTGTTGAGCTTGATGCTCGTTCGAGTATTAGCGTACTCGATGGTGCTCATTACTCAAACGAGCATTAAGGTGTGTTCGACCCCGCCCCAGTTTTTGGTTTCTCCCTGCTGTGACGTGCCTGTTTTGGCCCCTCCCTGCCACAACGCAACATGCACCAATGGCGAGAGAGAGACCCCAAGAAAAAAAAAAAAAAAAGCTCGGGACCCGGCGTCCCACATAAAAAAATGCCCGAGTATCCTATTGCAGTCAATGAGGTTCGTTTCTCGAGTAGAGCCCTTGAATTTTACGAAAAGCTCAACTCGAATAATCGGACCCGAGTATTTGGGTGCTCGCTCATCTCTAGTTATGATGGTCTGGTTTGGGTTTCTGCATAGTTTTAAAATATGTAAGGCATCAAGAAGAGAGTTAGCAAAAGATAAAAGTGTTCCAGTTTGGATGTGAAGAAAAGCTTAGAGAAGAGTTTATAGCAGCACAGCACAAGTGAAGATTTTCAGTAGTCGGGTTGCAGCTAGGGTTACTGATCATGATCGGCTGGGCAATAAAATCACAAAATTACATCAGCTTTCTGCAGAAGGGCCCAGTGTTGGCTAAGTACTGCAGCCTAGCAGTGCTAGAGTTCAGGGTTTGAATCTGACTTTGATGGGAATTTAAACCTGGGACCAAAACGCTGCAGGCCAGCATTACTAACCTCTGGGCCTCCACTGCCACCACCATCACTGTTGTTCAAGGAGGCCAAATTACAGAACATAATTTTTTCTCCTATGTATTTTAATGGTAGACGGAATCGGAAGTCACAAATGTTTTTTAAATTTGGTTTGATCACTACTGACCCGATTATTTAACTAATGGCTTAAAATTAGTTGCAGCATTATGTTTAAAAATAGAGGATTACTGGATAGTAAGGAGAGGAATGAGGTGATATAGGCCTGTTTGGATGCTGAGGGGCATAGTTATAGGTTTTGTGCGTGAATCTGTAATAGAGGTAATCTACTGATGTGTGATTTATCCACACACTTTTGGCACAACTGAGAAGGAAACGTGTTTGAGGAGTGTGCCAAGGTTGCTGCTGCCTGTGCCAGGAGGTCCAGAGTGTAGGGGGCGCCGCTGTGTCCAGGGCACCTTTGAGATTTGCTTTAAAACTGCAACCAGATTAGGACAGGAGAGGGAAGAAATTGGGAACAATGACTACTGTAGAGTCTTGATAACTTGCTAAGTGTTGATAGCAGGTAGATTTCTGTATGAGTGATAGATAGGTGTATCCTGATAAGATGAGAATTCTTAATAGTGAAGGAGAGAAGGCTGTGGTCAGAGGGGACAAATAGTGATGCCAAAACTGAGCAGAAAGAAAACCAGATCAAGTGAATGGCCGTTATGTGTAGGAAAACTAGTACGTTGTGGAAGGTCTGTGGAGGTGGTTAATGATAGATACTGAGAGGCAGAAGAAGATTTTTTTTTTTTATTGGAGATGATGAAGTCACCAATGCTGCCAAACTAAATGCTGCTTTTGTCTGGACAACTTATCCAAAATAGACTTTTTACAGCAAGAATGATAAAAATTATAAATGTATACAAGTCTGTAAGTCAGATGCTGATATCAAATAATTAGCAGCATTTTCTGTGAGCAGTAAACCTACGGTAATTACAATCATAATAACCAGCTCAAGCACCAGCAGCCTCAAAAAAAAAATCAGATGCATAAATTGTTTTTACTGACACAGTAAAATAGTTTCCTTTTTTTATGGATTGCTGAGGAATTTCTGGATGATTGGCAACCCTGAAAGTAGTTAGTATTTCACAATTACTGTACAGCAAAAAAGCTCACATTTTACCATGAATTGCCGGGATGCGTCTGTACTTCCAACTTGAAACAATTGCAAATTCAGGTACAGCCTGGCAATTAGCGGTAAATCAAGAGTGTTACCCATATCCTTTAATGCTTATATATTGTAATAGCACCCTACTGTTATAGTAATAATATATGTTTCTCACATCAGTATATATATATATATATATATATATATATATATATATATATATATACTTACTGGTATTTCTTCCTCTTTAGTGGGTAACCAGTATCTAAATGGTTAACTCAGTTTGTTTTGTACTCTGGTATGTAGATGTAGGCTCATCCTTCCCCTATATCCTGTCATGGCTTAGAGATGTCTAAATCTCCATACATATAGAAACTGCTAGAATGCTGTATACTGGGATCCAATTTCTATTCCTGGGAATTACGTGTTTGGAATGACATGCTTTGAGGTATTAACATGTGTTAAACCAATAGCACCTAGAGCCAATCATGAGTTCTTATGATTGGCTTATGATTCTTATGATTACAGGGGGCATGTATTTCTGATCGTACATAAGAGAGCTTATATATACATTGTCTGCTTTGTAATAAAGTCAGAAGAGCTTTGATTATCGGATGATATAGACTGTGTCATGTGTAAGTCATTCATGTACACGACTTCCTTTATAATTTGGACCAGGCAATGAAACACTATGAAATCCCTCTGATGATTTCCCTAACAAACTGGCACCCGAACAGGGATGAGAGAGGCTTGATTAGAGGATTTAATTGTTCGACCACTTAAGTTCAAGGCTCAGACGATAGAACAATTAGAGAAACTGCAGTAGTGAGGTGAGTCATATGATTCATATGTACTATATACTTCCCCTCCTTATATTGTCTCTTGTCTGTCTTTGGTCGGGTAAGTTGAATCCGCATATGGGTTCTTTGTATAATTTATAGCCTCTCTCCCTTAGCAAATAAGAACCCTGATGTGTTTCATTGTACTGGGGAATTAAGTGAGAGGCCAGGTACAAATATACAGCTAATTAATACATTTGAGAACCTCGCTATTAGAAGTGGGAAGTAAAGAACAAAGACAAAAAAATCAGAAGGCAAGTAGAGGAGCTAGAGACCCCGATCACAAACTAACATGTTTCTACACAAATGCACAGAGCATGGGAAACAAGCAAGGAGAACTGGAGCTCCTAACACAGGAAGAGAAATATGATGTCATAGACATCACGGAAACTTGGTGGGATGATACACATGATTGGAATACAAGGCTTGAAGCATACAACTTATTTATAAGAAACAGACCAAAAAGAAGGGGAGGAGGTATTGCATTCTATGTTAGGAAAACATTAATCTCCGCAGAGATTCAAGCTTCAGAGCTGGGAGTTCTGTAAAAACTGTTTGAGTAAGAATACAAGGAGAGAACAACAGAAAGGACACCATTGTAGGTATTTACTATGGGCCACCAGGACAAGCAGAAAATATGGATGAACTCTTTCTACATCAGATGGCCAAGCTCTCAAAAAGCATGGCATAGTGATTATGGGAGATTTTACCTATCAGACATTTGTTGGGGATCTCTCTCAGGTAAAAGTAATGGATCCAACAAATACTTATCTTGCTGACAACTTTATCTTCCAAAAGGTAGAAGAGAAAACATGGGGATCTGCTATCATGGACCTAATTCTTACCAACAGGGAGGGAATGGTTGAGGAAGGAATGGTGGCTGGGACCTTAAGAGGCAGGGATCATGTTATCTTTGAATTTTGAATAAAAAGGGGGGGAAGACCTAAGAAAACTCAGACCTCAAGGTTGGATTTCAGAAAGGCAGTTTTCAATGAGCTCAGAAAGAGGATAGGAAGAATCCAATGGCTGGATGTTCTTAAGGACAGAAATGTCCAAGAAGGTTGGGAAATATGGTGAAATGAGATTCTCAAAGCACAATCGTTAACAATCCCTAAAAGAAGGCAGAATGGGAAGTGTTTAGAGACCAGGATGGATGAACACAGAACTTACAGACATGTTAAAAATGAAGAAAAATCTGTTTATAAAATGGAAAGACGGGGGAAATATCTAAAGAAGAATATAATGCGGTCTGCAGAAACTGTAGGGCAAGTGTCAGAAAAGCTAAAGCTAATAATAAATTGAGGTTTGCAACAGAGGCCAAAAGCAATAAAAAAGGATTTGGGGGTCATACGCAAAAGAAAAGTCAACGATGCTATTGGATACTTACAAGATGAAAATGGTGAATTGGTTAAGAATGATGTTGAGAAGGCTGAACTTTTAAATTCCTATTTTATATCTGTTTTCTCTCAGAAAATAGATGTAACATCAACTGATCTTCCCTGTACTATTGGGGGAATAAAAGAATGCAGGCTATCTATAAGCAGAGAGATGAGAGGGAACACTAGGCTAACTTAAAGGGGTTGTCCCGCCCCCCAAACTGATTTTTTTCCCCATGAATGCCATGTAGAGTAGAAACATCACACACTACAGCTTTACACATAAAAAACGATATTTTGCTCACCTTTTTTTTCTTCCCCTTATAAAGCTGGCCTGAAGAATTTTTCAAAGATGGTGCCGCTGGGTAGTTCCCATGATGCACTGCTGCCTCTCTCTCCCCAGCGTGGGCGCTCCCGATGACGCCGGTCACATGACTGGGGGACCAGCGTCATAATGGAGACGCACGCTTCACTGCCTTGAATGGAGCCGGCAGCCGGCCGGCTCCATTCAAAGCAATGAGAGGGCAGTGCGATCTCCTGCTACTGCTGTAGCAGGAGATTCCTTCATCTCCCCGGCATGTCCCCTCATCACTGGACACTGTGACAACAGTGTCCCAGTGTCCAGTGATAAGAGGACATGCTGGGGAGATGAAGGAATCTCCTGCTACAGCTGTCACAGCTGTAGCAGGAGATCGTGATCTTTAGCAGCACTTTCAATAGCAGAGGATCGCGATCCTCTGCTATTGAAAGTGAAAGTAGCAACAAACATGCCCTACACACACACACACACACACACACATGCACCCCCCTCACAGTGCCCACACAGTGTCCCCTCCACCTTGCCCCACACACAGTCCCCCCTCCACAGTGTCCCCCTCGAGTGCCTCCCCACAGTCCCCCCCTTTACAGTGTCCACACACAATGCACCCCCAAAGTGCCCACACACAGTGCAATCCCCCACAATTACCCCCCCCCCCCCACAGTGCCCTCCACAGTACACCCCCTCAGTGCCCCCACCACACACATGCCTGTTCAGTGTCACCGCCCACAGTGCACCCCCCACAGTTCCCCCTTCCAGTGTCACCCCCCACAATGCCCTCCCACGGAGCCCCCCCCACAGTTGCCCCCCACAGTGCACTCTTGCACAGTGTCCCCCCACAGTATCCCCCCTCAATGCCCCCCCACAGTGCCCTCCACAGTGCCCTGCCCACAGTGCCACCCACAGTATCCCCCCTCAGTGCCCTCCCACAGTGCCCTGCCCACAGTGCCCCCCAGCCCCCCCAGGACCCACCATTCACAATAGACACAGCTCACCTCCTCCCCTCCCTGCACAAGCAGGATTACACCCTGGGATAAATTACTGTGACAGCCCCCTGCACACCCCCCCCAGCGCGACAAATTACTGTCACAGCCCCCCTCCCACCCCACAGCAGCAAATCACTGTGACAACACCCCCCCCACTCTTTCCCCGGCGACAAGTCAATTTGACAGCACCCCCACCTCCGCAAGAAGTCTATGTGACAGCACCCACCAGTGACAAGTCTATGTGACAGCACCACTACCTCTGCAAGAAGTCTATGTGACAGCACCCAATAGCGACATGTCTATGTGACAGCACCACGATCTCCGCAAGAAGTTTATGTGACAGCACCCAAGAGCGACAAGTCTATGTCACAGCACCACAACCTCCGCAAGAAGTCTATGTGACAGCACCACGACCTCCGCAAGAAATGTATGTGACAGCACCCCCCCCTCCCGCTAAGTGACAGCCCACCCGACTCCGACTCCCGCACCCCCGCTAAGTGACAGCCCACCCGACTCCCGCACCCCCCACAAAGTTACAGCCCGTCCACTCCCGCAACCCCCCCCCCCCGCAAAGTGACAGGCCGCCCGACTCCCGCACCCCCCGCCCGCTAAATGACAGTGACAGGCCACTCTACTCCCGCACCCCCTCCCACCGCTAAGTGACAGTGACAGGCTGCCTGACTCCCGCACCCAACCACTCGCCCCCCCCACAAAGTGACAGGCCGCCCGACTTCCGCAACGCCCCTAACCCCCCCCACCCCCGCTAAGTGACAGCGACAGGCCGCCCGACTCCCGCACCCAAACACCCGTCCCCCTCCCCCCCGCCTGCAGCCCAACCACACACCCCTTCTCAGTGACTTACCCAGACAGAAGGTCCGCTGGGGGAAGCTGCTCCTCTTCTGCCGGAGCCAGGAGAAGCTAGGAGAAGACTGCACATGCGCCTGCCTCAGGCGCATTCACAGGGACCTGACCAGCCAGCAAGATGTACAGTGCCTGCGCGACTGATGGGAGAAGAGCCACCGCTGGAATGGTCGTATCCAAGGCAGCAGACAGGTAAATATAGGGGGGGGGGCACCGGAGCAGGTAAGTATATATCTTCTGTATGGCATAATTACAAAGCACACATTATATTACAAAGTGCTTTGTAATAGCCATACAGAAGTATAGAGATCCATTTTGCACAGTGGGACAACCCCTTTAAATGAATTCAAGTGTCAAGGTCCAGATGAATTACTTCCTAGGATACTAAAGGAAGCAACAGAGATAATTGCTGAACCACTTGCCATAATCTTTGAAAATTCTTGGAGAACAGGAGAAGTCCCAAAAGACTGGAAAAAGGCAACTGTTGTCCCTATCTTCAAAAAAGGGAAGAAGGTGGATCCATGAAACTACAGGCCTGTGACCAAAACAGGTAATACACATAGACATAGATGGAGACATAGCAGTAGCAATGTAGAGAGCAGCACACAGAAATCTTTGGTAAATATACTGTGAATCAAGTATGCTTACTTTATTGTATATCCATTAAAAGTCCATGGCCTTTGTCAAGCTTAAAATACACTAACAATTACAAACATATATATAGACAGGTAAGCCAATTACAAACAGCCAAACAAACACACCCACAGCAAAATTCAGAGGGAATGAGAAACACCCGGCATGAAGCCTCAGGATAGGTTGAAACCTCCAATCATAGTTGAGGATTCAAAAAGTCTGGATTCGTACAGGAGTGTGCACTCTAATGGCTCCCCAAGGGGACTTGGTTTTGTGCTGTGCTGCTGGATGCTTTCTACTTTGAATACATGGAGACATAGACAATCTGTATGAGGTAGCTAGCTGTGTGCTGTTGGGGCCCCAACTCCGGGCCACTACATTAGGGCTGTAAATATGAATCCATCTTCCATCTTGTATGCTTCTGCCAGGTAAAATTGTTGTTATTTTCCTTTATCAAGAATTTAAAGATATGCACTACAAGTTCAAAAGGCCTTGAGTGTACAGAATACCTGATGCTGAGGAGATAAATAGTCCAGACTAGAGATGAGCGAGCATACTCGTCCGAGCTTGATGCTCGTTCGAGTATTAGGGTACTCGAGATGCTCGTTACTCGAGGCGAGCACCACGCGGTACTCGAGTCAAATCCATTTCCTTCCCTGCATGTTTAGCGCCATTTTCTGGCCAATAGAAATGCAGGGAAGGCATTACAACTTCCTCCTGTGACGTTCCAGCCCTATCCCACCTCCCCGCAGTGAGTGGCTGGTGAGATCAAGTGACCGCCAAGTACTTAAAGCGGTCCCGCCCGCGGCTCGCCTCAGACACATGCTGAGAGATCAGGGAAAGTGCTGCTGAGGAGATAGGGAAAGTGGTAGTGTAGGTTCCTGTCTACAAGAACACCAACGGTCCTTCTTAGGGCCATATCTGACTGTGTGCATTACTGTTGTGGCTGCTAGTAGCAGTTTTGCACAATTTTTTTTTTTATATCGGTCTGTGCAGGCCATTACAGCTATAGCGTTATAAGTTTGCAGTCTGTGAAACAGAGTATAGGGACAGTGCTGCTGAGAAAGGGAAAGTGGTAGTGTAGTGTAGGATCCTGTCTACAAGAACCCCAACGGTCCTTCTTAGGGCTACCTCTGACTGTGTGCATTTTACTGCGTGGCTGCTGGGAGTTGTAGTGCTTCACTATTACGCAGCTAGGCCTGTTTGCAGCCTTCCGTATACTTTTTTCTGGCTGCAGTTTGCGTTACCTTACCGCTGTCAGCCTCCAACTGTATGCCAATAATTCCATAATTTTTTACACCGGTCTGTGTCTGCCGTCAACTTCACGCACAGCGTACGGCCACAACCACTGATAGAGGGAAAGTCATATACACGCTACATAGCCTGTATTCTTTTTCAAAAAAATTTAAATAAAAGCTCCTTCACTGGGCGACCTCTAACCATCTGAAATTTACTGGGTGTCTGGTGGGAGTTGCAGTGCATCAGTATTGCACAGCTAGGCCTGTTTGCAGCCTTCCGTATTCTTTGTTTCTGCCTGGAGTTAGCGTTACAATACCGCTGTCAGCCTACAACTGTACACAAATTATTCCATAATTATTTACACCGCTCTGTGTCTACTCTATTCATAATCCACCATGCTGAGGGGTAGGGATAGAGGACGCGGGCGAGGACGCAGAGGTTCAAGTGAGGGTATGGGCACAGGCCGAGTTCATGGTTCAGGTGAATCATAGCTGGCTGCTGCGGAATTAGGAGAGAGGCAAGTTTCTGGGGTCCCCAGCTTCATATCACAATTTTTGGGTCCACGTAGTAGACCTTTATTACAAACAGAGCAGTGTGAGCAGGTCCTGTCGTGGATGGCAGAAAATGCATCCAGCAATGTATCGACCACCCAGTCTTCTATGCCGTCCAGTGCTGCAACTCTGAATCCTCTGGCTGCTGCTCCTCCTTCCTCCCAGCCTCCTCACTCCATGAAAATGACACATTTTGATGAGCAGGCAGACTCCCAGGAACTGTTCTCGGGCCCCTGCCCTGATTGGAAAAAAATGGTTCCTCTCCCACCTGAGGAGTTTGTCGTGACCGATGCCCAACCTTTGCAAAGTTCCCAGGGTCCGGGTGATGAGGCTGGGGACTTCCGGCAACTGTCTCAAGAGCTTTCAGTAGGTGGGGAGGATGATGATGATGAGACACAGTTGTCTATCAGTGAGGCAGTAGTAAAGGCAGTAAGTCCGAGGGAGGAGCGCAGAGAGGATTCGGAGGAAGAGCCGCTGGACGATGAGGTGACTGACCTCACCTTGTTTGATAAGCCAACTGAGGACAGGTCTTCAGAGGGGAAGGCAATTGTAGCCGCAGGGTATGTTATGTTGGAAGAGGCAGTGGGGTGGCCAGGGGTAGAGACAGGGCCAGACCGAATAATCCCCCAGCTGTTTCCCAAAGCACCCCCTCGCGCCAAGGCACCGTGCAGAGGCCAAGGTGCTAAAAGGTATGGCAGTTTTTCACTGAGACCGCGGACGACCGACGAACAGTGGTGTGCAACCTTTGTCGCGCCAAGATCAGCCGGGGAGCCACCACTATCAGCCTCACCACGACCAGCATGCACAGGCATATGATGGCCAAGCACCCCACAAGGTGGGACGAAGGCCGTTCATGGCTTCCGGGTTGCACCACTGCCTCTCCCCCTGTGCCCTAACCTGCCACTGAGATCCAACCCCCCTCTCAGGACACAGGCACGAGCGTTCCCTGGCCTGGACTCACACCCTCCCCTCTGCTGTCCTCGGTTGCATCCACCAATGTCTCTCAGCGCAGCGTCCAGATGTCACTAGCACAAGCGTTGGGGCGAAAGCACAAATATGCCGCCACGCACCTGCACGCTCAAGCTTTAAACGTGTACATTGCCAAATTGATTAGCCTGGAGATGCTGCCATACAGGCTTGTGGAAACGGAAGCTTTCAAAAACATGATGGCGGCGGCGGCCCCGCGCTACTCGGTCCCCAGTCGCCACTATTTTTCATGGTGTGCCGTCCCAGCCCTGCACGACCACGTCTCCCGCAACATTGTACGCGCCCTCACCAACACGGTTACTGCCAAGGTCCACTTAACAACGGACATGTGGACAAGCACAGGCGGGCAGGGCCACTATATCTCCCTGACGGCACATTGGGTGAATTTAGTGGAGGCTGGGACCGAGTCAGAGCCTGGGACCGCTCACGTCCTACCCACCCCCAGAATTACGGGCCCCAGCTTGGTGCTGGTATCTGCGGCAGTGTATGCTTCCTCCACTAAACCACCCTCCTCCTCCTCCTCCAACGCAACCTCTGTCTCGCAATCAAGATGTGTCAGCAGCAGCACGTCGCCAGCAGTTGGTGTCGCGCGGCGTGGCAGCACAGCGGTGGGTAAGCGTCAGCAGGCCGTGCTAAAACTACTCAGCTTAGGAGAGAAGAGGCCCACGGCCCACGAACTGCTGCAGGTTCTGACAGAGCAGACCGACCGCTGGCTTTCGCCGCTGAGCCTCCAACCAGGCATGATCGTGTGTGACAACGGCCGTAACTTGGTGATGACTCTGCAGCTCGGCAGCCTCACGTACGTGCCACGCCTGGCCCACGTCTTTAATTTGGTGGTACAGCAGTTTCTGAAAAGCTACCCACACTTGTCAGACCTCCTCGGTAAGGTGCCAGCTGGGTCAGCGCACATTTCCGCAAGTCCAACACGGACGCTGCCACCCTGCGGACCCTGCAACATTGGTTTAATCTGCCAGTGCATCGACTGCTATGCGACGTGCCCACACGGTGGAACTCTACGCTGCACATGTTGGCCAGACAGTATGAGCAGTGTAGAGCAATAGTGGAATACCAACTCCAACATTGCCGGCATAGTGGAAGTCAGCCTCCTCAATTCTTTACAGAGGAATGGGCCTGCATGGCAGATATCTGCCAGGTCCTTGGAAACTTTGAGGAGTCTACCCAGATGGTGAGTGGCGATGCTGCAATCATTAGCGTCACTATTCTTCTGCTATGCCTGTTTAGAAGTTTGCTGCAGAGCATAAAGGCTGACGCTTTGGGGTCGGAACAGGAGACAGGGGAAGAGAGTATGTCGCTGGATAGTCAAAGCACCCTCATGTCTATATCTCAGCGCGTTTCGGAGGAGAAGGCGGAGGAGCCTGAGGAGGAGGAGGGGGAAGAGACAGCTGGGACCACTGCAAAGGGTACCCAAGCTGCTTGCCTCTCATCTGTTCAGCGTGTATGGGCTGTGGAGGAGGATCCTAAAAGTGATCTTCCTAGTGAGGACAGCGATGTGTTGCGTACAGGTACCCTGGCACACATGGCTGACTTCATGTTAGGACGCCTTTCTCGTGACCCTTGCGTTACATGCATTCTGGCCACTACGGTTTACTGGGTGTACACACTGCTCGACCCACGGTATAAGGAGAACCTTTCCACTCTCATTCCCGAAGAGGAAAGGGGTTCGAGAGTGATGCAATACCACAGGGCCCTGGTGGACAAACCGATGGTAAACTTCCAATCCGACAGCGCTAGTGGCAGAAGGCGCAGTTCCGAGGGCCAAGTAGCAGGGGCGGCGCGGAGATCAGGGAGCATGTTCAGCGCAGGCAGGGGAACACTCTCCAAGGCCTTTGCCAGCTTTATGGCTCCCCAGCAAGACTGTGTCACCACTCCCCAGTCAAGGCTGAGTCGGAGGGAGCACTGTAAAAAGATGGTGAGGTAGTGCGTAGCCGATCGTACAACCATCCTCCGTGATGCCTCTGCTCCGTACAACTACTCGCGCTGTATGCCCTGGAGGTGCTTGCTTGCCCTGCGCCTAGCGTCTTGTCAGAGAGGGTGTTTAGTGCAGCTGGGGGAATCATCACGGATAAGCGTACCCGCCTGTCAACTGACAGTGTCGACATGCTTACTCTCATAAAGATGAACAAAGCCCGGATTTCCCCAGACTTCTCTTCTCCACCAGCGGAGAGCAGCAGTACCTAAAGATTATTTTCGCTGCAACCTCAGATGCAAGCATTGTTCTCTACCACCGAAAAAAAAGGGACATTTACCTTTGTCAATCTGTGTATGATATTCATCCTCTTCCTCCTGCTCCTCCTCCTGAAACCTCATGTAATCACCCCGAACAGCCAATTTTTCTGTGGCCCAAAAGGCTCATATAATTTTTTAAAACAATATTTCTACGTTTCTATTCTAATTAAGGCACTGAAACTTCCACATGAACCATTTTTTTTAACAGGGCTGCCTCCAGGCTTATTTACAAATTAAGCCACAGTAAGCTAAACGAGTAATGGGTTTCACCTGCCCTCTCGGTTCGGCAATTTTTCTGGGGTACATTTGTACTGTTGGTACATTAATTTTTTGGGCCCTCGCCTACAATGTTATCCAAGTAATTTTTATGGGCTTTGCCTGAACTCATGGTACACCAATGTGTCTGGGGTTGGCCTACGCTCTGGCTATAGAAATGTAACTCGGGTCTGTCTGCCTATACTTCTGCCACAGTAACACTACAGGGGTCTGCCTATACTGCTGCTACGGAAATGTTACTGGGGTCAGTCTTTACTGTTACTACGGAAATGTTACTACTACTGGGCTGTGCCTATACTGCTGCTACTGCAATGTTAATGGGCCCTGCCTATACTGCTGCTACTGCAAGGTTACTGGGGTCTTTCTATACTGTTATTACTGAAATGTTACTAATACTGGGCTCTGCCTATACTGCTGCTACGGAAATGATACAGGGGGCTGTCTATACTGTTACTACTGAAATGTTACTAATACTGGGCTCTGCCTATACTGCTGCTACTGAAATGTTACTGGGGTCTGTCTATACTGTTACTACTGAAATGTTACTAATACTGAGCTCTGCCTATACTGCTGCTACGGAAATGTTACAGGGTTCTGTCTATACTGTTACCACAGAAATCACACTAATACTGGGCTCTGCCTATACTGCTGCTACGGAAATGTTAATGGGCTCTTCCTATACTGCTGCTACTGAAATGTTACTGGGCTCTGCCTATACTGCTGCTACGGAAATGTTACAGAGGTCTGTCTATACGGTTACTACTGAAATGTTACTAATACTGGGCTCTGCCCATACTGCTGCTACGGAAATGTTACAGGGGGATGTCTATACTGTTACTAATGAAATGTTACTAATACTGGGCTCTGCCTATACTGCTGCTACGGAAATATTAATGGGCTCTGCCTATACTGCTGCTACTGAAATGTTACTGGGGTCTGTCTATAATGTTACTACTGAAATGTCACTAATACTGGACTCTGCCAATACTGCTGCTACGGAAATTTTAATGGGCTCTGCCTATACTGCTGCTACTGAAGTGTTACTGGGGTCTGTCTATACTGTAACTACTGAAATGTTACTAATACTGAGCTCTGCCTATACTGCTGCTACGGAAATGTTACAGGGTTCTGTCTATACTGTTACCACAGAAATCACACTAATACTGGGCTCTGCCTATACTGCTGCTACTGAAATGTTACAGGGGTCTGTCTATACTGTTACTACTGAAATGTTACTAATACTGGGCTCTGCCTATACTGCTGCTACGGAAATTTTAATGGGCTCTGCCTATACTGCTGCTACTGAAAGGTTACTGGGGTCTGTCTATACTGTTACTACTGAAATGTTACTAGTACTGGGCTTTGCCTATACTGCTGCTACTGAAATGTTACTGGGCTCTGCCTATACTGCTGCTACGGAAATGTTACAGGGGTCTGTCTATACTGTTACTACTGAAATGTTACTAATACTGGGCTCTGCCTATACTGCTGCTACGGAAATGTTACTGGGGTCTGTCTATACTGTTACTACCGAAACGTCACTAATACTGAGCTCTGCCAATACTGCTGCTACGGAAATTTTAATGGGCTCTGCCTATACTGCTGCTACTGAAGTGTTACTGGGGTCTGTCTATACTGTTACTACTGAAATGTTACTAATACTGAGCTCTGCCTATACTGCTGCTATGGAAATTTTAATGGGCTCTGCCTATACTGCTGCTACTGAAATGTTACTAATACTGGGCTCTGCCTATACTGCTGCTACAGAAATGTTAATGGGCTCTGCCTGTACTGCTGCTACTGCAATGTTACTGGGGTCTGTCTATACTGTTACCACTGAAATGTTACTAATATTTGGCTCTGCCTATACTGCAGATACTGCAATGTTACAGGCTTGTGAAAACAGAGGCTTTCCAAAAACATGATGGCGGCGGGCCCGCGCTACTAGGTTCCCAGTCACCACTATTTTTCCCGGTGTGCCGTCCCAGCCCTACAGCAGCACGTTTCCCACAACATCAATCATGCCCTCACCATTGCGGTTAATGGGAAGGTTCACTGAACCACGGACACGTGGACAAGTACTGCCTCAAAACCATCCTCCCCCTCCTCCTCCTCCAACAATGAAAACATGCTTGGCAAATGCTTTCGCTGTTGTCCGTCTTGTGGCGGTCCAAGAATGTCACCTAAAATGGCACAATAGGAATGACCCCCCCCCCCTCCACCCGGCCCTCTTACTCCTGGCCACATTTCCGAAAACCAAGTAAATAAAACCGGGGTACTAGTCCATTATCCCTAGCTGAAGCTTTCAGCCGACTGGTAGAGCAATAGTGGCTTCCAACTTGTTGGTACTGCTAATTACAAAGATAAGTGTACAGCTAAGGTAGGAATAGAGCCGATTATAGAACACAGCATCCCCGCAGGGCTAGGGACAGAGTAGCAGCTGGCACCGATCCTTGGTGGAAGCAAGCCAGCTGAGATCCACATACTTCCGGAGTGATTTTGGACTGATTGATGAGGCCTTTACTTGTGATCATCTTTGGTAATTCCTAAGAAAGATGAGTGGTATAGCCAGAAACTTGCATTGCTATTTGCTAACACTTTGAAATGGTCAACAGAAAACATATGAATAAAGCCTTTCCATATTTCAGCTTGAGATGAGGAGGAGTTCAGACTTTTAGTACCTAGAATATCCTTTTCATTGCAATCAAATGCCACTCTTGTCTCAGAAAATACTAGCTTTTCCACATAGCTGTTGTCTATCTGTCTGTACTGTTACTACTGAAAGGTTACAAATACTGGGCTATGCCTATCCTGCTGTTAAGGAAATGTTACAGGGGTCTGTCGATACTGTAACTACTGAAATGTAACTGATACTGGGCTCTGCCTATACTGCTGCTACTGAAATGTTACTGGGGTCTGTCTATATTGTTACTACAGAAATGTTACTAGGGTCTCCCTAGACTTCTGTAACATAACTGTTAGTGGGGTCAGCTTATACCTTTGCTACAGGAATATTACAGGGGTCTGTGCATACTATGGGTGCACTAAGTTTTCCCATTGCGGTGTTTTACGTATCTGCCCCCCCCCCCCCCAAAAAAAAATAGACTATTCGGGGCACTGCAATGTTATTTATGAATTATTCACAGAAAAAGCCAAAAATCCAATACCTGTTAGTCTTCAAAGCAGACACGGTTGCCATAGGCACTATCGCCACAAGGCAGGCACAATCAAAATCGGCAAAATCGCAGTAGGGCAGGCGCAACCGCCATAAGCCCTAAAAATATGCTGTCAGCCAGACAATGGTGTGGAGGGCTAACTTGTCCATGGCAGGCTAATATGCTGTCACTCACTCAACCCACCCTGTCGGTGGGTTCCAGGTGTGAGGGTATATGTATATATTGAAATATGTTTTTATGCTTTTATACCTGTATGCAAGTTCTATTCAATGCTAAAATGAGAAAAACTTAATCTGTCGCCTTACATCAGATATTCCAAAGGCCTTGCAAGGCAAAGACAAAATGTATCTTGAACACTGCAAGGAAGAACCGGATATGAAGGTCGTGTGCTTGGCTGTTTTCCCAGAAGCGCCGTATCTAGATAACGACTGTTCAACTCCGTATATAACTATCAGTGTCTCAGCCGGAAATGCAGACTTCACATATATGGTTATGCGGTGAATTTGAGCCAATGAGGCTATTACCCATTCCTAGTGATGAGACCAAAGGGTATAAGACCCTATGTAATCTGTATAAAGTGCGCAGCTATGTCCCCGTGTGAGGAACTATACCAGACCTCCGTGTGTGGTATCTCTTCTTTACCGCCGGCAGCGGGGCATTGGGGTGGGCCTGATTGGTGCTGTATGCAGAATTTCCCTGACAAATGGCGCCCAACGTGGGGTGGTAAAACCGGAGCCGTGCAGCCCTGTCCACCCGGATCCACGCCATGGGGAAGCCGTTCTGCTGCAAACCAAGCCTAATCAACTCACAGAACTCCAGGTAAGATCGGCATATATTTATGTTGTGTTTTACGCTGAGAGTCTTGCAGCAGGAGGGACTATCTTTGTTTTGTGACCGGACCGGTTGGGTTAAGAGTTCTACACGGTAACTCGTGGGCTTCGGGTTTGCCGTCACGGACCACTGACCGTGATAAGCGCACCAATCACTCACCCAGGAACTAGTCTGTAGTCTATTTGCACTTTGAAGTCCGTAGCGTTTTAGCAATAGTGGAGATTGTTTGTTGTATCTGCAGAATTTTTTTTCTCTTTCTTTTCATTTAGTCTTATAAGAGAATGGACTCTCGGTTGCTTTACCATATATATAAGGGGCTAACAATTTCATTTAAGAGGGATGCATTTTGTGAGACAGGCTTCATAGGAGAAGGGGCCCCCGTTGTTTTGCCTTATATAAGGGGCTAACGATTTGATTTCAGAGGGATGCATTCTGTGAGGCTGGTTCCATAGGAGAAGAGACCTTGGGTTGGTTTGCCAGTACATAAGGGGCTGACAATTTGGTTTAAGAAGGATACATTCTATGGAGCGTGTTAGTATTATTATTGTTGTTGTTGTTCTAATATGCGTAAGACCTTAATAAAGAAGACAGAGCCCCTCAAGGGCCGCCGCCGTGCGGATGAATTGGTGGAGGAGAGACAAGGGTCCCAATTTGTAAAATGTAAGAAAACTCTTATGAAAATGTGTAACAAGGACCCGCACGGTAGATTACAGTATGATGACTGGGAGGAGGTCTTTAGGAACAAGAAGGGCGCCTTGAAAGACCAAGGGTTGCTAGAAAGTGCTGAAGTGAGAAGCAGAGAGACAGTCAGAGAAAGTTAAGTATGTACACATTATTTGTTTAGGAAAGTATCCGTAAGTGAAATGTTGGAAAGTACAGTAAGTGATCAAGAGGGTGTTGGGAGAGTGTCTATTAAAGGTTACATTGGCAGTTAGGTAGGGAGAGAAGTATGGGGAACAAGCAA